>NC_044011.1:28187540-28510040 GCF_900496995.4 Aquila chrysaetos chrysaetos
GAACCCCCGGGCCCTCCAGCGGGGGACACACATCGCACAGCGGGGACAACAGCAGTGAGCAAGGTAGGAACGGAGCCCTCATGCTTTCTTAGCTGGCAAGTGGTCACCAATGCACTCAGGGACCGATTGCTCTCTTTCCAATGTTGAAATGTGCTCAGGTACTAGGGGGTTTGTGCTGAGAAAGGTCTATCTTCCTTTTTTTTGACACTTTTTTTCCATGTCCTCCTAGTAAAAGGATTGGCATCTTTATTTCTTCGACCCTGCCAGCAGGCACATGTTAGAGCAACATATGTACCAAATTTGCAGTATGCTTAATAAAAATAAGCAATGAGAAGGGTTTTTTTTTTTTCCTTCATTCAAATGGGTTAAAAGATGAAATCTTCAAAAGCAAATGTAATTAAGATTGCAGAAATGCATGCTAATATTTCAAAGATGCCATCGAAACTCCACTGCATATAAAGAAGAGATGTTAGCTGGCCCATTTTATGAAATCCTGAGCAGTGCTTTTATTTACTTTTTTTACTCAATTCCAATTTACTTGAATGCAAAAATGTTTTGTTTGAGTGCCAAGCCAAACAGAGTAACTGATTTAGCAGGACGAGTATGAAACGAGTTTGGTGCAATTGAAGTGGGACATACTACAAATAATTAGCACTGTCTCAGAAGCTCCGAAGTCTAAAAAGCTGAAATTCTGGGTTTTTCTGAGAAGCTGTTTAAATGCTTCACACTCTTTCTGAAGCGACCAACTGCAGTGGATTTAGTGTTAATTTAATGCAATTAAAATTTAAAAAGGATCCTTAATCTGAATATAAAAGAAAGTGCTTTGTTGAAGTTGACTCTGAACTCACAATAGGTATATACTTTTAAATCTGGTTTTATGATCATGTTTCATTCAAGTGCTGTTAGACAACAAAGGAATTGTGTTTCCAAAAAAAGGTTGAACAGTACTGATTAGCATTGCAAAGTCTGCATTTAACAAGATTAGTTTTTAAACTAAACAGTATATTTTAATTTTTTATATGCATGGACCTAACGTACATGGTGAATAACATCTCTTTTATAGGATTTTAAGTATTTGAGACACTTTATTGTTTAAAGAAAAGTTGCTGACTTCATCGCAAGTATAGCCTAGTAAAAATGGGGCCTGGAATAGTAAACTGTTGCAGAGCTGAGGCAGAAACTGGTAACCTTCTGACCTCTGACTTTTACTGGAAAATGATATGCAACATAAATTCAGGGGGCCTTTTTTCTTTCAAGTATGTATACGTATATATTCTAGTGGTGCTGTTCACAATGCTATAGTTGAAGTGGTGTCAACATGTTCATTAGAGCCCTTTGCTTTTGGAGCAAACTTTAAATCCACTGGTTTTTTAAGGGTGAAAAAAGCTGCTGCAGAAACAGGCTTTGAACTAAAACATGGTGTTTGGAGGGGTTTTTGTGCTTGGATAGGGCTGTTCTCTTACTAGACGGATGTGCACGTGTTCATGTGTATATGTGCGTGGAGAAAACATCTGCGGGGAGGCTTGCCAGCATGCTCCTAAACCTCTTGGGCCCTTTGGAAATTGAGCTACTCGCTTCCTGGTATACTTTTTAAGATTTTCGGTCTTCATTTTCTGCCCAATGTGGCATTTTATTAGTCTGGAGTGCCAGTCGTATCTGATGTTTTATCATCGCCATCCTGGTCGGCTCCTAGCAAGGTGCATGCTATAATCTCAGTCAGAAAGGGTTTTCTAAAGTGACTTTAGAGCTTGAGTCCTATTAAATATCCGGAGAAAGACTTGTCAGTGATGCTTTAGCTGGTTCTGAAACTTTTACCCAAATGCCAGAGTAAGGTTTATTGAGGCTGGAATTGCTGCCAGCGCTTGATAGATGCGTTTCGTGAAGAAGGCTCATTGCATTAAAACTTTAGGAAAGAGTAAAAAAAAGTGGGAATTTGCTAACTGGAGCTCTCAGGTCAAGTTTGGGAAAGCAGTTTTGGAAAGGAGACCATGTCCAAGGGATCTCTGTTACTGAGGCTTGCCTTCAGGCCACTTGCCACCTATGGAAATGGCTTTTTTTTGAGGAACGGGGATGTGGGAAGGGCAGCGGTGGTTTCACTGAGCCTTGCTTTATGTCTTATTTGCTCGAAGCTCTCTGAAGGTTGAGATTATAGGGGAATCTCATTTGTTTAAGCACACCCACGCCTGCATATACACCTCCTGTAAAAAAAAAAAAGCATGGTTTTAGCCTTCCTGCATGGGGAAGAAGTAAAAAACCATGATCCTGAATGACCAAAAGGGAAGAGAAGAAAAAGATCGCAAATACCCTGCCTCTCCTCAACTACATTTAAGTTCAAAATGCCATGATTTGGAGGTTTTTCTTCTATGGCCTTATGAGTGGCAACACTGTGGTCAAACTCCCGTGTTCACCTCTGCTGGATGCTTTTCTTGGCAGCAGAAGCAGCTGGCATGGCACTGCCGCAGCAGCCAGGTGCCGCGGAGGGGTGGCAGCGAAAGGCTGGGGACCCGCACGTTCATGCTTGTGAGCACAGGAGTTAACTCGAGAAGCATGCATTGCATGACATATATTCAGTATATTATGGGCTTCCCTATTTTTAGGAGTTTGTAAAAGTTCCTTTTGGTTCCATCTGTCAAGAGCACATTTGCCATTTAAAAAACCCGAAATCTAATCACCAGAAATATAACCCTCTAAAACTGTCTATTTTTAGGTTGTTCCCACAACCTACTTCCCCTTTTGGGGTAGGTAAAAGCACTTTCTGGGCTGGATTTCCAACCTGGCTGAAGGTATCACAAGGATGTGAGTGCAAGCTTTGCATTTTCAGAGAGGCACACAGACTGGAAAGCTTAAGCCCCTTAGTAAGAGTTTTCTTTTCTCCCTTAGTCCTTAACCCAGACTATGTTAAGGTCTATTTTTGGGCTTTTTGGAAATTTTTCTTCTTTACAGGATTCATCACTGCTTTTAATCCTCACAAAGTGCATTTTTAACCTGTTTATGTCCCTATGCACAACACACATCAAATTACTACCTTTGAAAACAGGAGAGATGCTCCTTCCTGTAAACATTTTAAAGTCTTTTTTAACATGTAAATTTATTTACTTAGTAAACAGTAATGACTCCCAGCTGCTTTGATCTGTTGTAGAAATCCATATTTAACTGCTAGGGAGCTGTTCTGGGGTCTCGTGCCACTGAACAGCAGGATATGTTATCGCATAGCACGTTGACACAACCTCTTATAAAGGCCTGGTATTGTGTCATTGTAAGGGATAGTTATAGTACAGGAATGCAAAATAATATTATGAAAAAGTTTCATGGGCTGTTTTCCCATTGCTCTGAACTTATCGTGAAGGACCATTGGAGGTCTGTCTCCAAATGGTGCGAAGAGATCAGAATTTACACAGTGGAGAAATAACTTGCTAAATTCTATTTAAAAAAAGAAGAGAAGCAAGTTCTTAGGTACGGGCAGATGATGCTGAGCTCACAGCAATGCTATTTTGTCTTACTGCATATTCTAACTTTAAAAGATTCCTGTCTGGGGTATTAACAGATCTATTTTGTTTGTTTTTCAAATAGTCAGGCCAGGAGGATGCTGAACAAAGGCTTGGTACAGTCACTTTTAATCTAGAGTGGGGCTCTTTAATTCCCATGTTCAGCTCTCCTACACGGCTTAGAAGAAAACAAAAAATAATCCATCAGTGTCTCCTATTTGTGCATATTGTTTCTTGCCCCTTTTTTTTCTGCAAGCCTCAGCCTGGGTTCAAAACATTTTTTTAACCTCCAAATAATTGTTGCTCTTTCAAGCTGGGAGTAGAAAGCAGTGATATTTCTTTATAAAAATGTATCAATGGCTGCAGTGGTTTTTTTTCAGGCTTTTGTAGGAGTTCAGGCAACCTATAGGCAAAAAGGCAATTGCGTTTATTATTGCTGGGAATCTCAAGGCAGTTGTTTGGAGGCTGCAAAGGCAGGCGGCAGAACCGGACGGAGGGGGAGACTTGGGCCACATTATGTTCCAGATGACTGAGCAAGGATTTATATACCAGCTCACCTTTTTTTTTTTTTTTTTTTTTAACATGGGAGAAGAAAAGTAATAAGAGCAGGGAGGCAAGGCATTTGAAGCGGTCAGATGGCCGATGACTAATGGGATAGGTGAGCAGGAGCCCGCGGATTGGGTGTCTTAATGAGCACATTTCGCACCGAGTTTGGGCTGCAGTTCCCCTTCACCTTTGCCCTTTATTGACCGAACTGACACTTCATTTTTCACATACTTCCAATTATGGCTGAGCTTAAGTGTTGCCCTGCCTCCTTCCTTTCTTGCCTATGGATGGCTTGAGAGTGGCTGAGGCCACAGAAGATATTTTAATTTGAAAAACTACCATAGCAAGGCAGGTTTAGGGTGTAACCTGAAACTGCTGTCACTTTGCAGTTTCTCGGAGGAAAACAAAAGTTTTAATGTTTCTTGTTTAGCGCTTCCCCCCCTTCTCCGTGGTGAGGTGGGGGATTGCTTTGGGGGCGGTTGGGTTGGCGAGGGATGTTTTCCTTGTGGTAAATCCTTTTCGGCAGTACAGGTGTTGTGGGTGGGAGTCACCCAAGTAAAGAGGTAAACCCAAGTAAAAAGCGGTGCCGTGCTTGAATGGTGGCTCCTTGTTCCCTCTCAATGCAGCATCTTCTCAAGAGGCTTCTTGTGGTGTGATGCCCTGTGATGTACATCACCTAACGGTCTCCTAATGGAAAAGCAAAGCATAATTGTGCCAGAACTTCTCAAGCCTTAGACCAGCGTGGATTTGTTGTTTTGGTAATATTTAATGCGTGAATGCAGATTTGAGTGTGGCCTGGCTGTGAGGCTTTGAGAAGTGGCTGAAGATGATGCTGGGAGAGGCGGGTATGATGAAGGGATGGACAAATCTCCAGTCCGCAGCTGCCCCTTTGCTATACGGGGAGAACCGTGGTATATGTCCCACAGCCCAAGCCTGTGTGCATTTCCATGTTGGCTTTTACACATAGAATCCTTCCAAGGCGGAAACATCTGTTTGCTTTTGCAGGGCTTTGGGGGTTTCAGAGCATGCAGTTTTCCTACCGAATGTGAATTCTGTTGGAAATAGTTGGAATAAGATGCACTTGCATGGGGTGGATGGGTTTAAGAACAAAATAGCTGCTGTTAGACCTTAACTTCCCAGCAGCACCGCTGGATTTTGCAGCGTGGCTTTCCCTACCGGCTCTGTCACGTGAAGTTTGGGTGAGTAATGAGCAGGCACGTCACCTGCGTGCCGGTGGTGATTGCTTTGCATTTAAATATGTGGAGAGTGTATCGACAATTATTTACATCCAAACAGAGGCCCCTTAACCACAGAAGTATTTATCTCAAAAAAAAAAATTGTATGAAGTATTACCTACTTTATTATGTAGCCCTCTGGCATAGTAATGGCATGGCATATTTTTACTATAATATGGTAATAAAAGAATATGTAAAAGGCAGACAAAGGTTCTGTCTTTTCACTAAGGTGACCCCTGTTACCAAGTAACTGCTTTACTTATGAGCTTATTAAAAACTCAAAAAAAATGAGCTTTTCATACTTCACAGGCATTGATGTGAAAATGAGCTGTCCTGCGAGTAGTTTTCTTGATCATTTTTAGAACAATTGATTAGCCAAAGAGCCGCTGTCATTAGTTGACATTGACTGATAGCAATTTGTCACAAGCTCCGAAGGTCAGCCAGGCAGTGGAAGCTTCAGCTTGTCTTTGATTGACCTTTTCTGATGCCATTATCATGCGATCGGTTAGACTGGATGTGACCCTCGATTGGAAAAGACAGGGCATTAGTCAACAGGGGCTGCTCCTGGTATTTTTTCTGGTGCTTTATGTATTGTGAATCTTGAATTAAGCATAATAGGCTTGTTTGGAAATGGACCGGTATCAGTTTTCTTGTCGAGGCTTTGCCATCCCCTTTTCTTTCCTTGCTTTTCCATCAAGTGGGCAGCGCTCGGTTTGCTTTAAATCAGTGTGAGCACCTGTGCTCACTCTTTGACGTGAGATACAGGATTTAAAACAACCCCATGTTTATTTGAAACTCTTTGTGTAGGTGCATATTCTTCAGCAGCACCAGCATTAATTATTTTTATCTCCTCAGAATCATGTTTTATTTTTTAACAGTGATTGAGTAGTTGAAGATTATGCTCATAACAACACGATGTCAATTTATCATTCTGCTCTAAAGCCGGAGGGCGTGAAACTGTTTTTTTCATCCTTCTGGTTTGGTGGTTTTTTTTTTTTTTTTTTTTTTGTTTCATCAGCCTGATTCAGCTGTTAAAGTTAGATTTCAGCAGTGTTAAGCCTCTGTGTCTCAGCTAGGCAGGGTTACGCTTCCAGTATGGTGCATGGGAGAGTGTCCTCACTTGGTAGCGGCTGTCTGTCATGATTCAAGCATCAATCTATTCCCGGTGTCAGGATTTATTTTAATCGTTCGCATTAGCTCCCAACGTCTGTTATTACCAGGCGTTTTTCCTTTCGATTTGGCAAAGCTAACTTAAATACTTATAAATGTTGCTTGTTTTGCCTAAATTGTGGGTAACACAGTTGTAAACGAATTCTTTTCCTTGTAAAAAACCTTCCTTCCTCCCATTTGCCATTCAGGGGAAACTTGAATTTCTCTGTCTAAGTACCAACTTGTTTTTCAGGTCAGCCCCCAGAGATAATAAGCAGTTCAAAACCAGCACAACCATTTCAGCACGGTTTAATGCGACTTTCAGTCTTTGCTCAGGAAAGGCTTCCAGCCAGGAGGGGAGCAGAGAGGCGATCACGTCAGTAGGCAGATCCTTCAGGCTGAAGCTATTGCCATCGTTGGCAGAGCGAAAGAAGGGAAAAAGTCTTTGGGAACTGTTTACCTTTAAAGTGGCTATGGAAATACAAATATTTCTGACTTCTCGGCCTGCCTGTAATCAAGCAGCAAAATTCATATGCTGGAGTCCTTTTTTTTTTTTTTTTTTTAATTTTTCTTGGCAAGTTTTTCTAAACTTAGAAATGTCTAGCCCATTAAACATCTGTGTGGCTGTGTGCAAGTCTGTATATACATAGACGTGTATGTAAGAACATGGCCCTGACCCTGAACTGACCATCCCGTCAGCAGTGCAGGGCTTTTGCAGGCCCCAAAGTGTGTCTGCATGGCCCTGGGTATGTTACTGAGGACAAGGTCTTGAACGTGCTGAGCAGGGAACAGCGGTGGAAAACACTACATTGCTAAATCACATCTTGGGCCGTTACCTAAAAACTCGGGTATAGTCAGGTAGGACTGAAGGGCATGTTGCTTTCCCCCTTGGATGGGGCAGAGAGAGGTTTGGTTGCAAGTAGTTGTAGAAATAGGTTTGAAGTTTTTGGTGTCCAAGATACCCTTTTTTAGCAGTACCTGAGTCTTGTGTTTTGAAGATCACTGATATGATTTGATTTAGAAAAATTGTTCCTTTATTCTGGTGGGGGTTTTTTTCCCCTACACATCCTGGGCGTGCTCCTTTAGGTTGCGGTGGCTCATTGAAGCCAATGAGCTTCCCGTATGGCCCATATGCTTTCCATCTTGAAGGCACCAGCACTATCCCCATTTGCCTCTCCAGGTCTTGGTGGCTTCAGCTGAGTCTTTTGCTGTCTGATGCAGGCAGAGTGTGACTTTCAGGTGTGCATCATTGACCTCTTCAAATTGGAGGTTAAAAAAGCAAAGTCGTGTTCCTGAGATGGTCTCCGCTTTTGAGAAACACTTTATCGCAATGAGTATAAACCCATAAACACGCAGTGTTTCTGGATCAGTGGTGCAAGAGGGTGTGCCATCAGGCTGCTTGGTGTAAACCATTTTCCTATCTCTCACGTGAAATGCTGGGAGGGGAAAAAAAAAACGATGACTAAGGTTGGAAGAGAAGTCTTTAAAATAATGAGTTATGTATGGAGAAAGTGGGTGCTTGTCCCGTAATGCAAGAACTAAGGGTGGGTGTTCATGGCACAGGAGCTTTCCAGAGCGTTAGCAGGTTTAAAACAAACAAAAGTGTTTCACGTGTTGGGTTAAATTTATTGCTACAGTGTGCTGTGGAGGTCAGCAGGGGACAAAAAGAGATTAGACCAATTTCTGGAAAAATAGGTCCTTCTGTAGCTATTAAAAACGCTGGTCCAGATGCAACCACTGGCTCAGGAAGCTGCCCAAGTGCTGATAGTCAGAGCTGTGGCACAGCCGCTTCTGTGTACCCCCCTGTATCTATATGGGTTTCCTAAACACCCATTATTGCTCCTGGGAGAGATCGACATGAGATTGAGCTACTTGGACTGATCTCCTCTAGTTTTTATGTTAAAATAATTTTTAAAAATTCAGTTCAGGAAATAAGATACTGGATTTTTTATTTATCCTTTTTTTGATGGCTCTTGCTAATGCTGGCATGCTTTTGTTGGGAAGAAAGTAAGACATAGTTTGTATTTTCTCGCCCTTATTACCCTGGTGGTGGGAATGGTTTGACGCTATTCATTCAAATTTGACAGGTGATTGCTTCTGTAAATGAATGCACTCAAATCATAATTGTTGCAACAGAATTGTTTGATTACCTGGCGGTAGCCTCTTTCTCTCTGATAGCTTTTGGATCACCTGTTTGCTGAGAGCATTTGACAGTCCTCATGTTTATTACCCAATTGAATGTCAGTAGCAATTGCAGCTAAAGATAAACGAAAATGCAAGTACTTGTTGACCTTGACTTTTTTCCACAAGATATTGGACTTGATGGCTCTATTGCTGTTGAACTGATAAGAGTTATAAACAGTAGTTGAAGGAAAATGTTTTATTCCCAGAGGAAAATACCACGCTTCTGTGGGAAATGGCATCTGACTAGCACTCTTTGCCAAATTTGCTTGGTTCACCTTCATTTAGGCTGTGGGAAAATAAAATACAAATTTCCCCTTTTATGACTTTAATATCTCTGCAAACATGAATTCCTGCGCTCTTTGTGAAGTTTTGTTGGCAGACTGCGCCAATAACATACAGCGAGCGTGAGACCTCGCCATGTTTTACGATGTGCTATAATGAGGATTCTCAATTCTTCCTCATTTTCGGGCTGATTTGATAATTACAGGGAGGGAGCAGAGCTTTCTTCTCCTATTCCATGGGAAGCTTAATATGTCTATAACCAGCAAAGACTGGGAAATGCGTCACTGCGGGTGTGTGTTGCCGGAGCGGGGCTGTGCCGGTGGGAGAGCGACCTGGGGACAATAGCAAAGTTATTGCAGGGATGGGAGGATGATACTTTCACAGGTCACGTTTGCGCCTGCTTTTTTGCGCAGGGTCTCAGGTGGGTTCCCTTGCAGTTTTTTGGGAGGAGGGGGCCAGTTTGGTGTCGCCTGCCCCAGCTGCATTTGGGGGACGGGAGGGATGAGCCTCCTGCCCCAGCAGATCTTGCTGCTATAAGCCCCCCTTATATATATATAGATATCTATATTTTATATATATTTTTATATATATATATATATATTTCTTCTTCATTTCTAATCCTGCTCCAATATGAAACCTGAAAGGAAGACTTCTAGTGGAGACAGGAACAGGCAATAGGCTTTGAGATCTTCCGGGATGAAAGTCATTGTATAAACATAATGCGTAAAGAGCACAAAAGACGATGGAATTATATTGTTTAAAACATAAGTCCTTCTTGTCTCGGCAACTGCTCTGATAAACTCTGTACAATATTGTAGGAGCTTGTTAAAGCACTGAAATGCAGGATTAAGCAGTGCTGTAACAGTTAGCAGAGTCAGACTAGTAATCTTATTGCATTGTATTTTTTTTTAGGTAAGATTAAGCCGGCATTACATTATATGTTTGTGGGCGAGGGGGCATTCTTCAAGAGATTAATTAATAGGATCAACACTGTAAGATGCTGACATAATTTTTTCTAAGCACTTTGATGCACATGGGCTTTTTTTTTTTTTTTTTTTTTAATTCATGAATGAGACGGGGACCTTCTTTGGGTGATCAGGGCAGCCCCTGCGGCTTTTGGCAGAGGCGGAGCCACCTGTCACCGTGTAATTCATCGGGGACTGCTTCTCGCTGGCCTGGTGACCCACTAGTCAGTGCCATGCGAAATACCAGAGGGATAGACCCAATGTCTCTCCTCCCCGAGCTGGTGCGGGATCGCAGGGCTGTGACTAAGCAAATGCCTGACGGTGCTCTGGTGGGTCTTTGAACAAGGGTGTCTTTGGTAAAACCTTCTATCTCTCTGGCTTGTCTCTTTAGCCATTATGCTTCCTCCATGTAGCCTTTGTATCTTGGGTTTGGCATGCTTGAACTTTAGCTGGTAGGGCTTGGGAGGTGGGAAAGGACACGGGAGAGCCTGGCTGGGCCCGTGACATGCCGTGGGAGCAGTGTCACATCAAGGCAAGCCCTCTGCCACCCTCCGGCACTCTGTGGCTTGGGAACTTCCTCATCGCCAGGTGGTATCTCTAGTGTCTAATAGCCACAGATGACAGATAGATAGATAGATAGATAGATTTATTTATATATTTTTTTAAAAAAAATTTTTCATCATGAGCATTGAAAATCTCACACAGAGTTTGCAGGCAGTTTTTTGTGGTTGCTCTTTGCAGAAGCATAATGTGGAGGTGTCAGAAAGATGAAACATCATAAAAATAAATAAAAATATAGTGGGGGCCGCCTTTTCAACTACTTGTCCTTTAGTCCTTTGTTTTTCTGTGGCTGATCCTGTGCCACAGGAGAGCGATGGCTCTTGCAACTCGGATACCGTCTGTTGTCTCAGGGCTGTAAATTCATCTTTTGCGGAAGGGCAGGAGAAGACCTACTAGGAGGAACCACTTATGACCTCAGAAACAAGCTAAAGGTGGTGGACATAACCTAACTGATTGTTAAATCTTCCCCCAGCTCTCTGAATAGCAGTTAGTGTCACATGGATGCATGCTAAAAATATTCTGGAGTCTGTAGCGTCCCAATGGACTTCAGAAGAAGGCATATCTTAGCTCTGTCTGGTCAGCAAGTGAAGGTCATGGAAGCAAGGCTTGCAGGGTGGAGAACCTGTTGTTGCTCTCGTTGCCGTGCCAAGAGGATCTCCTCCCTCCCCAGCACAACACTGAGGGAGAAACCCCACTGTGGTGCTCCTGCCTGGGGCCCTGGGTTATAGCACATACACTTCTGCATCGACTGCCTTCGTAAAGCAGGGGAAGGAGATAACTTGGTCAGTATTAGCTGAACTGCTTGAAGTAAAGTGTCACAATTTAAAACTGTGTTTCTTTCAGGGCACTGTAATGTCAGAGTGTAGCAGCCTCTTGCTAAAGAGTAGTGGATAAGATGCAGGCAAATTGCAGGGGGTGGAAAAGATGCAACAAAGTGGGGTTAAAACATTATGCTCATGCCTCCTTCCTTCACCACTTAGTAAAGCATCTCCTATTTATCCTCTCCTGTCCCTGGCTGTGGCAGTGAGGATGCCCTACGAGAGGCTTTGGCGCAGGATTCTGGCCATTTTCTTTTTTCTGTATCTGTCTGGAGTAACCCATTCAAATTTTGCCTGAGGCTGGCTGTGTAAAAGCAAGAATAGTGGTAATATTAATTCAGTATAACTATCAGTCAGACTTGGTGCCGTGTTGTAGTTTTGTGATGGGCTGTAGGTAAAGCAGGGGGCTGTTTTGTCAGATGGTGAGCAGACTGAGCCACAAAATCTTTGAATGTCAGTGTATAAATATTTATAGTTTGTGTGTGTGTTTGTTCATATACAGGCTTGGATGTGACTACCTCCCACTATTACACATTTATTCTGTGAACCTGGCAAGAAAGGTAGTAAAACAACCACCCTTGCGAAGTACAGGGCTTTTTCAGGACCTTTTTTTCAGAACCTGTATTTCCTTTAGAAAGAGCGTTGTACTAAGTTCCTTGGTGTTACAGCTACCAGAAACAAATTAGCAAGCAGTGCTAACATTAGTGTCTCACCACATATTTAATCCAGCTAAAAAACCCCTGAGGTGGCCATAATTTACCAAGTTGAACAGCAGACTGGCGAGCAGAGAGGGCTGACATAGCCACATCGTCAGGAAATCTGAAGTTGGTGACTTGGTTGAATGTAATCCCAATAAAGTAACCAGCTAACAGTCTGCAGGAATTCAGGCTGCAGCAGGAGGAGCATGTTAGTCATAACATGGGTGTATCTGCTCTTCACCACGATTAATTATATTGTATCACTGAAAAGCAGGGTATGCACAGCTGTGCAATTTTGCAGCATGGCTTTCCATATATAATGTTTTAATAAAAATTAGAATTGCCTCCTACAGTTGAATTGAAATTTTGTGTATTATTAATACACAAATTTTATTTACTGTTGCAGTTGGTGTAGGTGAAATGACAGTATTAAACTTAAAAGTGCCTCTGGAGTTGAAAAATGCCAACTTGATACTAAACATATTAATACTCAGTTAAAATTAGCAATCAATTTACTTGAATATTGGAGGTTAGCCAGGGATGGATCTGAAGTTGTATTAGGTATATCGTACTGGTCTGAATACATCATACACTGTTGCAAAAGCATTGTGCTAATTTTAGCTTACAAAGAGGATGAAGATAAACTGCCTGCTGCTAGTTTGCCATATGCTGTCCTGGTGATAATATTCAAGTAGAAAATATTCTGCAGAGAGTCTTACTGTTTCAGTAAAAGAAAAGTGGAAAAGAGTTAAGCAAATTTCTGCTCCGTAAATGTATACAAAATAATGAAATAAAACAAATCTCAAATGCTGGTAGATGAGATCTGTGAAATTTGTTTTGGTTTTATTGGCTTTCATGGGAGTCAACTATTTGTTTTAGTATATATTTGATCCAATTTTATCCATTTCTCGCATGTAAATCTTAAAATCAATCTAAATAAAAATCGATCTTTCTTCTGGTAGGCAAAAATATAGTCTGTGTTGCTCCTAACTAGTTAAGCCTCCCATCCTTCAAGTTTAGTACAGGAATAAAGTCTCTACTGAGCTGATTTTTCAGGACCTTCTCCTTTTGCTTTGTTTATTTAAAAACACAAAACATGTTCCAGTTGCCATACGGGGAGGATTTTGCTTCTGTAGCTTCACTGAGGAGCATTTGCCTTCTCCATCTGCACCCGCGGCCAGGAGAGGGGTGCATGGGGAGGGGGTGCCCCGTACTCCTGGGCTGCGGAGGGCTGGGGGGAAGCTTTGCATTAGCAAGTGGTGAAAAGCTTGACCTTCGAGTGACCCGGGTCAAGCAAACCCCCCGCCGAAGTGTCCCATTTGGACATGGATACCTGTGGGGTGAGGGAGGAGATAAAGGAGGGGGGAGGAAGATAAAGTAATCCCATTGACCTGGGAACTTCTCAGATATTACAAGCGAGGGAATAGCAGGAATAATAAAAGAGTGGCAATATTTGCCTCCCACCCCCACCCCCCCCACCCCGGGTATCTGTGTAATGTCATTTCCAAAGGGCTGGAGTAGATAATAGCAAATGTGCTTTCAAGTATCGGATCAATCTCTTGAAGTGATGGGGAAGGCTGGATGCTCTGATCTGGCGGGTGCTGGAGAGTGCAATACAGTCCTCATCGCAGCAGAGAGAATTGTATAAATGGACAAAGATCCACTGATTACATCTTTTGCTAAAGTGTTAAGTAAAAGATCTGGCTATAAGAGATGGCTGGTCTACTATTGTCTGGTCTTCTGACTTGTTTTTATACGGGTTTTCACAGGAACAAATACCAATTACCAAAATAAAAGCAAGCGGTGTGGCTGGTCCGTATCGTGGTAGGACATATGCTCTTGAGTCAGCATGGGCAGGAAGCTTGGCAGGTCTGTCCCCTACCATTGCCATTGCATCTTTATCTCTTTGGTTCATTGTTTGCCACTGAGTGCTTGAAATTCCAGTTTCCAAGTAAAAGCTTCCTGTTTCTTGCATTTACATTCACTTTGGTAAGACATAAATTTAGCTATCTATCAAGAAGGGCTTTTTTTTTTTCTCAAGTAAGGCAAAATAGGAAGAAGAAATTTATTCTGATTTGACGATAAGAGGTAGAATTTTGCATTTTCCCAGATTCTCAGTGGCAGGAAGCATGAGGTTGTATCCTCATGATAAGGTGATGGATGGGAGCTAAATTCAGCCTTTCTATCCTGAGTAATTTTAGAAGGGGCCCTGAAGTCCAGATCTTGTTTAGAAACAGAGATGGGCATATTCAGCCTTCATTAGCCATAGTTTCCTTGCGATAGCCTCGCTGCTTGTAAGTTTTTACTGTTCTGTGCAGTATTCAAAGCTAATAGTGCACATATTCTTGTAGTCATCTCAATCCTGAATTTCCCTCCGGAGAGTTTCTGTTTCTCTCCATTGACTGTGGAGGGACTCGGGGAGGACTAATAGCCTCTCTCAGACACTTAGCTTGGCAGTCTGACTTAAATGCTTAGAGTAAGGAGGGATGAATCTGTGCTAAAACTTGTCATTTCTTTAGGAAGGAAATGTTTGCTCAGTGTGGAGAAGCAGAATAAAGAGTTTTGTACCACTGAAGATTAGAGGAGTGGGCTCAGGTGTTGCGTGTGTGGGTGAGGCTGTGTTTTCTGCAGCTGCTGAGCATGCTGGCCTGAGCATCTCATAACACTCGTTGTCTTTGTTGACCTGTATCGGTAACCTGAAGTGTTAAAAAATCTCGGCATTCATAGGAAAAAAAAAAAAATTATTAATATACTCGGGGGGGGGGACAGTGGCTGTATTCCCATGCCTAGCTCTCGGAGGCCAGGTTTCAAGCTTTCTCTGCCATCAGGAGGTTGCTTGCTTCGTCTGTGTGTGTGGTTTTGGTACAAGGTTTTCACATGACTCTGGGGGCTGGGGACTTAAATATAAAACCTGATGGATGGGGCTTGTGAAACTTGGTAGCAACACTTTGCTCAACTTCCAACTAAACAGCATTGAGGTCTTTCATGGGATGAAAGGGTCTGTGAGCGAAACCTTGAAACGAAACCTGTTGCTGAGTTGATGTGGTAGGAATGGCCATACTCAAAACAACTTGGGGCTTTGCTTTGTTGCGCTGTTTGGGCGTGGGGTCCTTTGGCTGCTGGCACTGCAGCTGTTGGGACTTCTCTCCATGCACCTTCCTTGCCTGCTTTTAAATGTAAAACCAGAGTTAAACCTACTTCCACTCCAAACTAACAAGGTACACATTCAGTCCATTTAAGTGTACTAATATGCATTCAAAAAAAGGCTCATTTGTCCACTTTGTTTTGTAGTCATATTTGTAGCAATCCTCACTACCAGATGAGATGGAGGAGTTTTTTAATAATTTCTGTGCAAAGTATAGAACTCTTATTTTCATACTGAAAACGAGCAAGTCCACTTGGATGCTGTTCTGAAAAATATCTCCGGATTGTGCACCATGACCCCACTGTGCTTCAGGGCTGCTTCCTTGGGAAGCTGTGAGTGCAAAGGCTGGGGATGGTGCTGGGTTTCAAGTGCTGGAGGTTTGCAGGGGTGGAGGGAGGGCAGGTTACTGGCAGTGGCAGTGCGGGCTTTCATTCAGCACCTTGTCAGCATGCCTTATCTGGGATCTTGAGGGATGGCTCTGCAGGGTAACTCCGGGGAAGGGAACTGAGTGAGGTGCTTCCAGGGATGTCCCGGCAGAGGCTTCCTCGCGAGCTGTTCTGCTTGCCCCACAGGAGCCATAACCTGCACAAATCCCTGCAGTGCCTCGGAAAGTTGGGCTTTCCGGCATGTTTGTTGACTGCTTTGAGACTTCGACCTCCTTATTTGCAACTTGTGTCAACTTTGAGCTGACATGTACAGCTCCCGCCATCCTGAGCCTCTCCTTGCATGCTCTTGCATGAGGTTCATGTGCAACTCACATGTGCAGAAAGCCTCCTGGGCTGGTGAGAGGTGAGCATTAAGGGAGAGCCTCCCCATGGTCTTACAGGCAAGAGCATATTGCCCTCTCCAGGTCCATTTTTCCTTCTTCAGGTCACTGCTGAGATCATATTCATTGCAAATATGGTGGTTATGTCAAATTCTTTTCCATAGAAACTGTTAAATAAAGTATAGGTAAGAATGCTTTTTAGCTGAACTTTGAATTTCAACTGGCAATTACAGATGAAAATCTCTGTCTTCCCTTCTCATCTGCCTAAACCATGAATTGCAGGTGAAGCTGGTCAGTCAGTTAGTATAAATGACAAAACTCAAAGTTGCTTTGCATAGAAAATGGCAGCGTGATTAGCAATGGTTCAGAGGCCGGCATTATTGGCAACTGTTCAGATAATTGGCAGATATTTGTGAAAGCGTTTTCCAGTCTCAAGAGAATTGCCAGTTTTGGAATCGGTGATTATTGCTTCGGCGTTGCGATGGGAAAGAGTGCAGGTCTGTGACTGGAGACTTCCTTTTCTGCCTGAGAAGCCTTGGTGACCTAGTCTTAAGACAGAGACACTTGCCTCCAGGTTGTAAGTCGTCAGCCATACAGCAAAAGTTGTGTATGGATGAAGCAAGCAGTTCACAAACAGTTGGAAAATTGTGTTTCCATTCCACTCAACATGCGATTAGTTTATTAGAAGAGACTCATTCAGAGTGATGGTGAAAACTGGAAATAGTATTTACTAGGATTTACTTGACTGTGGCAGGATAATTATAGTTTGAATACAGGTTTGTAAGTATTTTCTTTCCTTTTTGTGCATGTCTGAGTGTGTGTCTATATATATATATATATATAAAACAAAACTATCCTGATCCTCATCAAAATAGTCTGCTAATGTTTTCCTGCCTTTATCAAGATGCAGCATGAAAGAACCACTCTGATTCATATATTTAAGGGATGTTATTCTGACCTCGAAAACTGATACTTCCTTAGCTAGTGCCAGCAAGCCCTTTCTGTGGTTTCAGTCCCCATTTCTTCAGCAATTAAGAATCAGGTGGCATCAGAATAACAACTGATTTTAATAGCCACTTTAGCCACCTCCGTCATGCGGAGGAAGCGTGCAGGGCTTCTGCAGAGCTTCAGAGCTCTGCAGTATGACCTCAAGTGACCAGACGCAAAAACCAGTGCAACTCTTGAACGGAAAGGTCTGCATCATCCAAACTCTGCTGACTCTTGTCCAAGAACACACTGTTTACCTGTTCCTTCCAAATTGGTCAATTTTCTGCACCGCCAAGATGTGATTTTTTTTTTTTTTTTTTGCTTATCTCAGTGCAACTTGGTTGGTTTTAGTGGAGCTGCTCTTCACTTACATGTAGATGTACAGCGAGGATTGTGTTTTCTGTTTTGGCAATCAAAGCTAAACATTCCCACTGTCGACCTATATATTGCCGCTTCTTTGTGTTTGAAGATATTTATATATTCATCTGCAAATATGCAGGCTGACCACTCCAATCAAAAGCAACAAATCTTACCAGTTAACTCCAAAATGCATCTTGCTGAAGGCAATGTTTGAAAATGCATTGCTATGAGCATGAAGCAGCTAAGCTTCTGGCTGGCCCTTGAGATGTGTACCCAGACTTTAATGAAGGGTGGGGTTTTCCTTACCCTAATAAATAGATTTTGTCTGGGGAGGTGAGAGGCAGAAAGAGGGAACGTATTTGCCCAATCCTAAATAAAAGGCTATTTATGCCTAATACATTGGCAGAATTATTCCAGAGTAATTAATCCATGAGAAAATATGATCCTTGTGTCACTGCCAAGGTCAGAGAGACCTATGGTGATCTACAGAGGATGTTCAGGTCACCCAAGTTAAATCTGCCTAGGGGCCGACTTAGCTCATGCACCACATTTTTTTCCAAGATTAATAAAAGCAAACATCTGTATATGAAGGCAGGGCTAAGAGTGTGGTCAACTCTCTCCTTTGAGCCAAGGTCTCCTGTTTTTCCCTTCCCTTTCCAGGTTGCTCCTTCCATTTCCTTTCCATTCTTCTCTTTTCCCAGCATTTACAGGATGCTCAGAAAAGTCGGTCTTTTCCTGTGCGTAGCAACTGATGCCTATAAAACCCTTCTAGTTGATAACTGCATGCACAGGAAGGGCACAGGGACATTGCTGGTGTTTACCCAGGAGCAGCGTTGGCTGTCTGCATGTGCGTGGTGTGCCCTTTCACATCAGTTGAGAAGCACATCTTGAAAATTGGGGCAAGAAAGATGGGATACACAGTAGAAATATATTCCTTGGTAACCCCAACTGAGAGGGTACCATCTGAGCAACAGGATATTTGGCAGAACCATTTTGAAGGTGAAACTGGTGACATTTTAGGCACTGCCAGGCTGCCCCAGGAGGAGACAGGTCAAGTGGTGAGCTGGGCAGATGAGAATCCTCTTCCATCACTGGTGGGTGGAACGGGCAAGACAAGGTCCTCAGCCCTTTCAACAAGGATGAGTTTGCTTCAGCAGAAAAGCAAGATTATTCTTCCATGTGGTCAATACCTGCCATGGGGAAGCTGATGCCTGTGGTTTATAGCCTGCCAGAGCCTGAGGTTTTCTTTAACTTCCTTGGTTACTCATTCATGTCATTTAAAGTACATCAGATTACTAAAACCAGACAGTTTTTGCTTTCTATCCATTTCTACTACTCTTGCTATTAGATTTAATGACAGATGCTGTGAATTGAAAAAGAAACACCAGAAATCTTTTTTACTTGCTTTTTGAAGGATGTTTGCATTTAGTTTTGGGGTTTTTTTTTTAAGACACTCGATGGCTTATTGCTATGACCCAGCTTTGCTTTGAGATTTCTGTGGGATTTTGGTTAAACACTCTTATTGCGAAGGAGTGGAGTCAAAGAGAGATGAACTGGAAATGGCTGAGTTACCTCCTTCCCATCCTTCATCCCTCCCCCAGTGGGGACTTTGATGCCACTAGATGTAGCGACATAAATAATACCCAAATTCTGGAGTGCACCAGAAGTTTTTCCCTTTCCTTCCATCAGTTTGCCTATTCAAGGTAATCCTAGGTAGCTGATGTCTAGCAATACATAGTGGTGGAAGGTGAAAGAGGTAAAAATAAGGCGTGCATGCACCTGTAGGTGATGTTCAGGGGAAGTTTTCAAGTGTCCAGCATTGATCTGACTTTACTTTCACCTTCATTGTATGTTTTGGACTCTCTGACATCTGTTTGTTCCTGGATGACTTGCATTTGGGTTTGTTGTTTGTTTGCTTTAATTTGGAAAAAAACCACATCCTAACCTATAACTGCACTGTAAAACAAACAGCAAAACACCAGAAGCTGTGATAGAAAGTCATAGGAAACCAAAAACATAGCAGTGACATGAATACATTAAGCTGGAGCCGAAGGGGACATGGTAACTTAGTAGGACTGAAGTGTCTGAAAGGGCTGTCAGTGCCTGTGTGGCCCTGGGGAGGACCATGAAGGGAGCTGGTGGCCAGTGCCCAACCACGAGGAACAGAGACAAGACCACCTCCTCATCACTGTTATTTCTCTGAAAGGCTCTCTAAGCCCTCTGAATTTTCAGGCTCTGCCATGGGGGCTGGTTTCATGCCAGCCGGCTGGATGTGCAGGGGTTGTACCCCGACCCACCCTTTGATACCATCCCACCTCCCCGCACCCAAGGGATACTAGCGGAGGTGAGAAAGTAGATTCCACTTTTTGGCGGTAAGTGTTTGTAGCAGAAGGGGAGTTAGTAGCCTGAGCCTGAGTAGCCTGAGCGGTCATTGCTTGATCCCTCCCAGCCGTGTAGAGCAAGGGAAATCTGGGCAGAGCGAGCAGCCCTCTTCTCCAGCAACTGCTGCTGCACCCTACCCAAACTGAGGCTTTCTAACCCCAGTTTGTGCAGATGAGCTCGAGCGAAGTTTAGCACGGCTACCACTAGCAGTTGTGCTTCGGTCGGTGTAGAATGACACCCATGGGTGCCCTCCATCTCTAGTGCCACGCTCTACTGGGTGCTGCCCATGTGAGCTGCAGGCAAGGTGGTGGGAGATGATTTCTGAAAGCACCCCTCTCCTGCTCACCATGCCAAGCAGAGGGCAGTGGGAGCCGTGGGAGCGGCAGCCGTGTGCCTGCCCGCTGGCCGCCGGAGCCGACGCCACCGCGCCTTTGCTCTAAAGCTCAACTTCAGGTTTGTTTTTCCCATTGTGGCCTTTTTTAAGCACCACCTCATCAGAGCAGATTTGCCTTTTGTGTTGGAGAGGGACAGTCAAGTGGAAGAAAATTTTGTGTGAGCTTGGCTCTGTCAAATCTACTTATCTCCTTTTGCCTTCTGCACCTCCTTCCCGAGGAGCAGCCTCCCGCTATTGTCACGGGCCCTCCAGAGCGACCGGCTTTTGCTGGAAGAACAAGAGCAGTGGATTTAGGGCACCAGGCAGCAAGGAGCACCAGGGACAGCACAAGAAAAACATTATTAATTCTGTCTACGCCCTTCCCTTAAAAGGTCTGACAGAGGGTTGCGTATTTTGTAATTAAGGTGGTTTTTCCTGAGCTGATTACGTGCATGGTAACAAGGTTTTGTCTTTGGGGAGCAAAGCCAGCGTCTTCTGAGCATCCCAGGCAGCGTTAGGGCAGGGTGAGGGGAGGGAACTCAGGGTGCGGTCCAAATGCCATCCCTTCAGTCATGATTGCAAATATTTCTAACATTTGCTTAGAAAAGAGGAGCGTAAATGTTTTGCGTCTAACTCCTGCCTGTTCATATGAAGCTCAGGTACTGGAAGGTTCCCAAGTCCCTGTCATTCTGCCCTGCTCTGCCCAGTAGTTTAGGCCACCACATAGGTACCTGATTTCCATCAGACCTCGAAGACACCTTATGGAAACGGTTCTTCTAGGTGGACATGGCCAGCCCTCTTCTCCACCCTTCTTTCCATAGCTGTGAGATACAGGGTCCTGCATTGGGAACCACCAGGCTGCCTCAGAAGGGTTTTTGGATTAACCCTCCATAACAAATCAAAATTGTCTTCCTCTTATTTTAAGTACAAAGAAATAATTAATTTGTGCCTTAAGTTCAAAGCCAGATGTCTTTCACTAACTAGCCAGTCAAGAGGGTTCAGTGGCTATAATTTGCTGGAGTAATGGCTGCAGCAAGTGGATCTTTATTAGGTTGTATGAGATGATGGGTGTTTTTTGAAGCACCAGCAATGGCAGCTGAGATGTTGTTACTGTCAGAAGAGGAGAGGTAGATGAGATGGAGGCATTTTATTCTCTTCCCTTTTAATTCTGCCTTTTGCAGTTGCAAAGTGACCACTGTACGTGGGGAAATAGAGAATGTGGTGCTGCCGTGGCATGCAAAGTGAGGTTTAATGTTAGTTTTCTTTCAATAGTGTCTTGTTTTTCATTGTCAGATGTTACTGATGAACTAGGGACAGGGAAAATAATAATTTTTTGTTTTGATGCTACTTTAAAATCGGTGACAGGAGTGGAAGAAAATACATTGCCTATCAGCAAGAACATTTTCACTTGACACAAACCACATGGGAACTTCCAGTTGGAAATATCTTGTGTGGGCTTGGTAGGTCATGAATCCTGACTTGCCTGAGCTGCAGCTAGACTAATTCTCTCCTGTTTGTTATGGTTATATGTCTCCTGTGTCATATGGGATCCAGCCCTGCAAAAGAGGATTTGGGGCAAACAGTGTCTGAACTGTACTTCCTGCAGGGCACACTGCAGCTTGGGCCAGCATTGGTTGGTCTTGCCCAACAATAAATTTTTTTAAAACTTCTTTCAATAGAAGAACCCAATTTTGAATGGTTTGAACAGTAGCAAGGTTCTGGCACGTATTTTCTGTTGTAAAACATGAAATCTACAGCATCATCCCTCTGGAGCAGGCATGCAGGCAGGGCCCAGGGCAATTTAGCTGTGTTTAGGGAAGGAAGCCTACTTAAATGCTCCACTGTAATAAACTGTTTCTACAGATAATGCGTCCCTTAGTTTATACGTAATATGCTTCTGATCTTTGCTTTGAGCCTCTTATAGCTGCTTGTGCTCAGTCCAAGAGTCGAGTGTCTTAGGAGCTGGATAAACACAAAGATAGAGCCAGTTGTTAAGGAGCTATAAAGATTTAGAGAAGTTGACCTCGTGGCCATTTGGGGTATTAGTTGGGCGTATTTCCCCCATGGCAGAGCAGTCCTGTGCTCCTCCTGCTGCTTGTTGTGCTCCTGCTTTGCAAGGGAGTAAGTCTGACTGAATCCAACGGTGGATTTGCCTGTGTCTCACCCGTATGCAGTTGACTTCTCGTGGAGAATGCAACTGCTGGGACCTTTAGCTGGGAGGGCCAGCTCTCCTGCTGAGGTTGGAGAGAATAGGTTTCAAAAAAAGACCTGTATTTAAACAAAATGAGAGAATGACTGAAAAACAGCTCTTCCCAAGAAGTGGTAGGGTCATCATGCTGGCTTTTAGGTTAGGGGGAAAAAAACCACCTGTTTAAGCTTTTTACTGTTCTTAGTCAAACCAGGATGTTATTCTGTTTAACCAGATACTTTTCTTTAGGGTATTTGCTTCCAACTGCTCAAAGTAAACTTCTGTTGCTGGCAGCAGAAAGTTGTTTGCTTCCCATACAATGAATTGCTTTCTTTTTAATATTTTATTCGGCACATAGATGCACGGCTCCAGAAATATCGCACAACTTACCCGTAATAGCAGAGTTTTCTGAACCCCATTAAGAAGTGCTATGTTGTGCAGGAGAAGAGGTTTCCTTCATTTCAGCTGCAGAACAAATGAAAATGAGTAAAATCTGTGGGGTTTTCCCCCCCATTCATCAATGCTGATTTTACTTTTTGCATAGACAGCTAATTTGCTCGTTGCTAGCCTGAAGGGAATTCAAGTCAAAAAGGAGGATCGAGTTACCAGAAAAAGGTGCTCCTGTCTCTCAAGAACAAAGTACAATGAGTCAAGAAAAAAACTTTGAAAATTTGTCAAATGCCAGAGTGTAATTTATACTTGTCCAGGTTACTCCATCTATGAATATTTGTGTAGGATATTTTTGCAACTGTTTGCTTTAGTATCTTGTAAATATGGATACTATCGGTGACTGACAACCTCCTACTGTTTATGTCATGGTCTGAATCCTTGCATGAAACATGCACCGCATGTACTTAAGAGATGCGTGCAAACCCAAACACATGGTATTTGTTCCTTGCTAATGCTTCTTTCCTACCTTGTTGTTCCTCATTAAGTTTTTATTTAGTATATTTGAAAAGGCCTTTTCCTCAAAGAATATGAAAAAAAAAAATTGGTCCCTCATCAACACCATGTTTCAGATTCACAAGCAGACCTACATAATTATTGTTAATAATCTTGCAGGTTGTTCTGTAGGCCATTCAGTGTGCTGAGATGATTGCTATTGACCTCAGGAACTCCTGGAGTGGGTGCTTCCGTCACAACTCACTAATCATGGATCCCAACCAATAGAAAATGTTTTTCCCTGATAAAGAAATTGCGCAGTTACT
Organism: Aquila chrysaetos chrysaetos; assembly: GCF_900496995.4. Classification (NCBI taxonomy): domain Eukaryota; kingdom Metazoa; phylum Chordata; class Aves; order Accipitriformes; family Accipitridae; genus Aquila; species Aquila chrysaetos. The sequence goes on from NC_044011.1 coordinate 28,210,873, forward strand.
TTAAGCTTTCTGAAATACCTTCTGCTGGTAGCCCCATCCTCAGCTCATGTACCTTGCTTGGCATTGGCAGGTTGAGAGCAGTCATAGTGGGTTAATGTTACATATGCAATATATACGTGCATGTGTGTGTGTAAATTTTAAAATAATGTATTTTGGGGAAATCTTCTAAATTCACGGGCCTTTTCATGTCAAAATTTCTAATTCTCCTCAATAAATAGGTACAACTTGGATTACTAGCTGGGCATGCATCCCCAGACTGTGCCAGTGCGTTCCAGCTCTCTCCTGGCATATCTGAGCTCTCAACCCCCTGTGCTGCTCAGCTTGCCTCCTTCCCCACCTTGCTGTAAGAGAAATGATCATTTCTGAGTAGTGAACTTGTCCTGGTATGGTTGTGGACATGAATATTAGCCACCCTGACTCACATCAGAGTCATTTGGGTGTGACTTTTGCTCACCACATTCCTTTGCCAAGTTGGAGCTGGTTGTGTCAGAAACAAATTAAAAAACTCCAAAAAAACTCCATATGCTTCTTTTTTGCCTAAGTCCATTCAACGCTGGTGGTCTGAAGTGGCGATCCTTGTTTTAAGTCCTGTGAACAGTAGGTTGTGGAAGATTCCTTCTCCCTTGCTCTTGTTTTACAGAAAAACTTGTTGCATCCTTGGAGCTGCTTTTTGAGAATTCATAATTTTGGACCTTATAGTAAAATTGCATTTCACACATAGGCCTGGTTTTGCTCTGCAAAAGTCAGCATGGTGGATGTGTGGGTATCCAGCAAACTGGAGATGTGTTTCTGTAAGGGATTTCATAGGTAAAGGTGCGGAAATTATAATAGTTACTCTAAATTAACACAGAGCGCTGAAGCAAGGTTAGGGAAAGTAATTTTGCCACTTGAAATCTCTCTAGTACGTTAAGTTACTAATGAATCCTGCTTTCCAGTTACCTGGAAAGGTTACTAAAGAGATTTGGGTTCTTGGAGGGGCTAAAAGAGAAAGGAACCGACAGAGCTGTGGATGGGCAGTGAACAGTTAAATATTTGGCTTAGATAATGTAGGATTTCTTATGCTAGCAGAAGCAGGAATTTGAGGAACTTGTATCTAAATGCTTTTAAAAAAAATTTATGATCTGATTTAAAAAAAATCACACTACTGGAGAGCCCACAAACTTTGGGGCGTTATGTTAGGTGTTTCAGTTCATAGCACTGAAAACATTGCAAGTCTGGTACAGAAGTCAATAGTTTTTGTCCAAGTGCAGCACATATTTAAATTGTATTAGCTTACTAAATGCAAAACTAAGTGCAAACCTAGAAGAAGGCAGAAGCTGCTTTTAACAGGAGAGATTTGGAAACATAAAAATGAGTTCAACACGGGGAGCTTTTAGAGGACACTGATTTAGTCAGTCCACTTAAAAGTTGCTCTGGGTGTTTCACAGGGCTTCATCTCTTTCACACTTTCTTCTGTGAACTCCTTAAAGCAGTGGATTTAGATGTTTATCTAGAAGTGGACTGTAAAAGATGGAAGGTGGTATTCATTGTGTGGTTTTGTGGACTTCAGCAAAGCCGGTGCCCTCCTCTTGCCCCCTCCTAGCAAACTGAAGAGTGGACCCCAAAACCTCTCTCAAATCTCATGACAGAGGTGTGGGAAGCAGGCTTTTTAAGAATAGTATGGTTTTCTTTGGTATAAAAAATATTTGTACTCCAAATACAGATTTGATTCTAGGACAGGGCTACGTGCAGTGAGAAATAACCTGTTGTGTCTGGTGAAGATACTTGTAGTAAAGCTGTATTTGGCACTTTGCTATTGAGATTTCTAGGCACTTAAAATTATTCAAGGATGTTAGTCTAAAGAATTACATGCAAAGGCAATGGATTTTGTAGTCGAGCAAAGGGCCAGAGTTTTTAGGACATCTGAATTTCCAACCTTCCTGAAACATCCTTGACTTGAGATTGGGACTATTTATGTCGTATCTGGGCAGCTTCTATGGTCGAGGGATGGATTTGGGATCTGGGGTGGCTGGAAGTTGCCCAGCTATGCCACGCTGCCTGCCTTTCCAACGTTGCAGGGTGATGACATTTAATTTTGGTTCTGTGTGGAAGCGAGGGATGGGGCTTTGAATTGCCACCTAACTCCTGCAACGGCCATGGCCACTGAAGGCGAGCGCATGTGCCCAGTTGCTCTCCAGAAGCACCTATTTTGCCAACAATGGTTTATAACAGATCACCCAGGCCAAAGAGAGCATTACCCACTCGAGGAGCTGCTGTAAACTTGGTTGCCCTTTGCTGCTTCTGCCTCCGATTTGGGGGGGAGTGGGAGGGGAAGGGAAATTATAGGAAGCGATGGCGGCGGAGAAGGGGATGCAGCGAAAGGAGCCCCCGCTGGCATGGCCAGCCTGACCCATTCAGCAGGGCTGAATACGATAAATGCCGCTTTATCCTTTCTTGAAAGGAACAAGATAGCGCGGCCTAAATGCCTGGGTGTGCTTAAATAGGCAACTCTGGGACACCGGAGTCGAGGGCGTTTGAAATCGGAGCTCCCTGACAGGCAGGGAGCTGCCACAGGTCACCTGCCTCGCTCCATGGGGACCGGCCCAGGTCTGGCAAGAAATCGTCCACGGACGAATTGTAGTACAAATTCCTTCCTTTGTTGATTGGCCTCTTTCACTAGACCATGGCCTATAAAAAATTGTGTAAAAACAATTCTTAAATATTATTTGAAAGGGCAAATGGCCACGCTGAAAGGTTTGACAGTTTGACATATAGCGCCTGGTTTTGCTCGCTGGGGAACGGGCGCGCGGAGCCTGGGCTCTTCTCCTGCTCCTTACAGGCTCCAGGTTTTTTTTTAAATAGCGTCTAGCTGCTGTGCAGAGTCGCTGCGCTCCCAGCAATTTGACAGGCAATGAGTCTGCTTCAGTGATCTTAAATCCTTTTAGACTAATTTGCGAGCGAGCAGAAAAACAGCTAGCACCTTCAGATCCAGCGCTCAAAACCAGAGAATCAGGTATTGCCAATTAAAGTGCCATTTCCAACCATCATATCAAGACAGATTACTTGCAGTTCCTCTGATAATGTCACGCCGTGCCTAAAGAGAAAGCAAGACGGAGTTTCTCCACGGACAAAGGATCTGTGTAGACCAAACTCATTGGCGACCAAGGCAGAGGGAGCATGATGCAGATCGTGCATACAGCCATGCATATGTGCAGCGTAAACGCGAGCGGTGCGCCTGCTCTGCCCCCCGAATGGCCACGGGCCATTTTGAAGAGCCTGTGGCCCCTCAGTCACTGGCCTGCTAGTTAATTGCCACACGGACTTTGTGACACATGGGCAGATAATATGACATTTTCGGTTTCTGTCACTAGCAAACGCCACTGCGTTGCTTGCACTAGTTGCTAAGAAGCTGTCAGAAACCATTAGCAGCTGGCTAAAGTTGCCCTATGGCATTTCCTCATGGCATCAGCAAAACAAGCATAAATCACCCAGCGGAGCCTCCCGCTATACTAATGAGGCTGTAAGCTTGTTTATGGACTAGCATCATTTCTATGATTATTTCCACCTTTTCAGTTCGCCTTCATTTGGCGGCAGGAGAAGTCAACTTCAGGAACGGAGTCGCCGCTGACATTTTACAAATGCAGTTCATAGCTGCTACCGTGTGGCTGGTCAGTGGTGCTTCAAGTTTGTTTAGTGATCTTTGAAAAGAGGAAAAGAGGAAAAAAAAAAGGGGGGGGGGGTGTGGAATCTCTGGAGACCTCACAGAGGTGAGTGTATCGAGTTGCAAAGTAGATGGAAATACTAAAATCCACAATTGACCATTTAGACTTCTCTCTGTGGTTTCAGTCTTTACAGGATCAATTTTCCATTTAAAAAAAGTGGAAGAGGTTAAACAATTTATAAAAGTCTACCAAAGCATTTGCTCTTAGGATAGCCGAGTGCTTTCTTATCCTCTCCCTGCCTTTCACTTTCTCTAACTTGTGTCGGACGGGGCCAGGGTTTATTGTTTTAGGCTTTTCTGAACATGCACCAGTATTTACACTGGATTGAAAGCATTTGCTTCCAATGAAAATCTTGTCTTAGATTACAGCCCAGCAGTGTAATTTCCCTCCCAGATGGGAGTAAAGTAGCAGTATTTGCCTAAAAACAGTAGGAAGAACAAACTGTGCATTAAGCTAAGGCTGTTTTTGGCTTGAGCTAATGATGTAACAGAAACCTTTTATTTGGGATAGGTCACCGCCAGGGATTGAAGGAGGTGATCTGGCTTGCGCTTGAAAGGTTTCTCCATTGTATCTACATAAGTCTTCACTTAAAAAATCCTGTTCCTAATGCTTCTGCTTTCATACAGCAGAAATAAACAGGAAAGGTTCTGGGGAGTGTTATAGGTGGAATGCAGAAAGCTTTTCCTCTCCTAATGGAGGATATAATTCAGGTGCCCCGGAGGCATGCTTTCAGGAATTCTCTTGCCTGAGGTAATGGGAAGCTAAGGCTGCTTGAAGGCCTTGATTATCTATTGATGCACAAAGCTGGAAAAAAAGTCAGCTCCCTTGGATTATAGTAGATATTTCCATAAATTATCAATGAGTCCTCCTCCCATCAGGCACGAGGCAATGCCTGCTAAATTAATCTGAAGGGGGGTTGAAATGAGGAAAGAGTGTATTTTTAAAAAAATGGGGTAGGGGGGAGAGGGTGGGTGGACGATTGCAGGGAGGTGGTGAAAGGCAGTGTCATTAGGTTAGAAGCTTTTCATTTTTAATCAATGAATGTGTAATACTTTTCTTTTCCTTGTTTGCCTCTTGCAGACAGAAAGTGGATTAGCCTGTGGAATTTTAAATGCTGTTGAGTTGTTTCCTTTGCTCATGTTTCTTTTATGAATTATTATTTTATATGGTGAATTGCTTCTCTGTATAAAAGCCTTTTTTTTTTTACATACTGGGCTTTCAAAGAATTTGTCAGATATCTTATTTCTTCATAAAAATCTTGTTTGTTTCTATAACTACCCAAGGTTACCATTTCGTTAAAGACATAGGCCAAGTCATAAGGACAATTATAAATTTGCCACGGTCAGTAAGGTACTAAAAATATAACACTAATAATAACTTTTTTTTTTTTTGGTGCTGAAAGCTGTTTAACAAATAATAATTTTGACAGTTTGCATCCTTTCTTGAAAAAAAAAGTCTTTTTTAAAATTTTTATTCCTAACAGAGATAGTTTTGATTCAGCCCAATTCAGATGACTTTTTTGATCATTCTTGCCCAGGGGTGTAAAAAACACTTGCCTAATAACATCAGAACTCCATGTTGCTACAAATACAGTGTCCTTGGAAGCCAGGATATACTGTTCAATCTACATGCAGAGAATGCAAAGACTGATTTGCTCTGTGGACTTGTTTATAAACTGCTTTCAGGGTTTGAAGCAAAAATTGCATGCAGACTGGCCAGGCACTGCAACTTTTGTTTTCCTTTGACCACCAGCCCATCAGTCCAGACCCAAGCTGGCTGCTACGCAGTTATGTCCTCCCGTAGATATATCGCTAATGTGATGAGAACTGTCTGAGACCTTCTCTGCATTAAGGCAATTCATTCTGGATCAGTTGTTGTTTAATGGGAGCAGATACCTATTACAGATGTGGCACACTGGCACAAAGCAGGGTGTTAATTCCTACGGTGTATGTCAAATTGGTAACTACTTATTCCACTATGAATTTCTTTTGGCTGGGGCTGAGAAGAGGGGAGGCCAGTTAGCTACCCACCTCCCATCAAAAAGTCAGGGGAAGTCGAATGTCTATAAAAGACTTAACATAAGCAGTGCCCCAGTCCTCTGTTTTTTTCTGAATTTGGGGAGAGTATATGATTCTGCAAGAGAGCTGCATTCACCCTGCTTTTCGCATCCCGGAGTGGGACGGGGCACGCAGCTTCACACAAGTCATGTGGATGGGACACCATCGATACTTTCCTAATTGCCATCTCAGCCAAAGTAGCTGATTGGGATGAATTTTTGGGAAGTGACCTAGTGTGAAGAAAAGCCACTGTTTCCACCTTTGCAAGCTGGATGCTTGCAAAAAAAATTTTTTTTTTTTTTTTTAAGCACTTTCTATTTTGGGTTACAGTGGCAGAAATGGCCACGCTGTCCTTCAGGATAAACCAGAACGGGGCCGACACAGCCCCGAGACCCTCCCTCTCCTCGTGTGTCTTCCCCCCATCCCTTCAACCCCTGGTGAATTACGGTGTTAAAGAATTTATACCTCATTTAAATATTCATGCAGTTTATACCCAAAGCCAGGCTTCGGCTGAAGTATATAAAGGTAGCATAAGTCAAAATTTGATTCACTATATTTACAGGTGACGGCTTGGACAACAGTGTAGCTTCCCCCAGCACAGGTGATGATGATGATCCAGATAAGGACAAAAAGCGACATAAAAAGCGTGGCATCTTTCCCAAAGTAGCCACAAATATCATGAGGGCATGGCTGTTCCAGCATCTAACAGTAAGTGAACTCTAGATCACATATGCAAAATAAAACATGGAAAATGTCATAGTTGTAGTAGTCGTAGAAAGCAAAAAATACGTATGATGTTGCTGACAGGCAGCTCAGGGAACTTTTCCGAGCAGAGTTGTTGTTGTTGCCTCATTTGCTAGATGCCAGGGGAAGAGCACGGAGCGTATGTTTTTATGGTTTTGGGGTTTTTTTGTGTGTGTTGTTTTTAGATTTTTTTTTGGTTCAAGTCGCAGTTGTTAACGGGACGTCACCACAAAGTGTGACTAAGCTTACACTAATAACCTCGGAGACCTGTCCTGCCCTGCTGCTCGCACAGCTGCAGCTCCCCTTAGCTGACATGGGAATCACTGCTTCAGAGCAGAGAGCAGCGTTCGGTCCCTGGTTCTGTGCTCTGGAGAACTGCAGAAGGTAATTGGGGAGATTAAAAACAAAGCAAAAAGCAAACAAAGACCTTATTCAGATGTTTGTCAGAGATCACCAGAAGCTTCATGATGAAAGGTCTGAATGTATCTGGTTTAATAGCAAAGTATAATTTTTTTCTTTGAGACATTCTCATTCCCAGAGTGTAAGTTACCCCTGTATTTAACGTTATAAAGCGGGGAGTGGGGGGGCAGGTACACAGCTATTTCTGTTGCCACAGCTACCTGTATTTTTTTTATTCCTGGGATTAGAAATCAAAGCTCTGGACAGGTGTGTGGGGTTAAGCTGGATGCTGGAGCTTCTTTCAAGGCTTTATATTGTGTACCACACCTTCTAATGTTAGCATTTAGAAAAGTGTTTCTAATGCCATTCTCCTTTGTCATCAAATTGTGGTGATCTGTCACTGTGTTTCATCCACTGAGGGGATGTGGGCCTTTGGCCCCAGGTTTTCTGTCTGAGCTTTTCTGTGACAGGAGGATAAGGGCCTGGCAAGGGATCCCGGGGGTCTGCAGGTGGTAGCGAAGAACAGCTCTCGCCTCTAATCCCAGCAGTTGACACTCTCCCCTGCCTGTAGTTAGGGTCAGGATGAAACCAGAAGCCGGCCAGCTTGCCCAGCCCCAGTGGGAGACCTGCCAAGGGTATACTCGTAAACTGGAGGAAGCGCTCACGCACATCGCCCCTCCATCCCCTGCTGAGCCAAGAAACCAGATATCTGCCATGACTCTTGTCAGCATGGGGATCAGGCGGGGAATCCTGCCCTGCGCGGTCCTGGGTTGCTATGAATGAACCTTCCTGCTGGAGCACTCCTCCTCCAAGGCCGGAGAGGGCCTCAGATATCTCCCAGTTAATCTCTCTCTCTGGCAGACTCCGCGTCAGCTGTGCCCCACCTTCGCCAGCTCCTTAGCCCTGTCCCTGGTGCATTCAGCGCATCGCTTCTGAAGGCTGAGGTCCCTTTTGGTTTTGGTGGCTCCCCGATTCTAGGTCCTCGCCCAAGAAGAGCTGACAGCCTGGTATGTCTCTGCAGGTAGATGTGAGGTTAAAGACATCTGCCTCCAAAACAGTCCAGGGATGCTGTGCCAGCAGTGATGCTCACATCATCCTGATGCAGCTGGTTTAGGTTCTGCTTTAAGGAGATGCCCTGGAAGCTGTGCAGTCAGGACAAGGCACACCAGGGGACACTGAGCAACTGCATATCAGTCCCCATAGTTCCCAGCTGAAGAATTACAAATTAAGTAGTATATGTTACTATTACTAATACTATTAGTACTTTTTCCTGGAAGTGGCCTGTTGCTGTGTTTGTGCTAGCATCACCCAGGACCAGGGCACAGGAGCATGACGGTCTATCCTGTTAAACTGCTTGAGTAGTCTCCAGCATGCTCTTAGCCTGGGCCAGCTACCACCCTCCAAACCCGTTCCTGGGAGCACAGCAGAAGATAGCAGGGGTGACTCCCAAAAGACCTCATGGCAGGAGCCAACCTGTGTTGAGCATTTAGCTACATGGGCTTGACTTGACCCCACAGCTGGCTTCATGCTCAGTCTCAGGACCAGAGAATGGACCCATTCACTGTTTCGTCCAGATCAGGTGCAGGGTGCCAGTGGCTTTTCACTCTCCTGCTGTGCAGTAATGGTGTGCAAAAGAAGAAATGAGAGTGCCTGTGGAGCTTGCTGCAGAGCTGCCCCTGGGAGACACCATCTGAGCATCTGCATGTAAGGTGGTCTCCTCTCCTGGAAGACTCAAAATACAGGAACTCCCCAGGACCTATGCAATGAAGCTGCTGCATTTTCTACCTTACAGCACCGAGCTAAAGCTTGCTTTAAAAATCCACCATCCCCTGTGCAGATCCAGCCCAGTGAGATGAAGCATGCAGATTTATTGCAGGGCAGGTTTCTCTTCTTCTGGCAGCATCAGGGTAGCTCCGGGCTTGTCTGATCAGTTCAGTAAAGCAGAATTGGTTTACCCAGTCCAACCTTCTCCAGCTAGGACCTTGAGGCAGATCTTTCAAATTGACTCTAGGTGGGTTTGTGGACAGTTCCCCCAAATTAAAACATGGCCGGACAACATTGTAGGCTCTTCCAAGCATGTGTTTCAGCTGGGAGTGCTCTCACTGGAGTGAGATGGCACCAGAGAACTTGTGCATCTAGAAGAGCAGTGGGTCTTGTGCGTGGAGGAAGATGTCCTCCAGGCAAGCACATTGATAACCTGGGCAAGAGTCAAAGCTACGGTTTGAGCTAGAGGAATATAACATGTTGACAAGCTGCTTGGGGTGCTGTCCTCTCTGCAGAAAAACCCAGGCCCAAATCATGGCTGCAATTAGGGCTGAGGAGTGGTGAGAGACTGAAGGAATTAAGACTCAAGTTCATTTTGAGGGTGTCTGGGCCTCATGACTGCTCTTGTAACCCTACACATGGGAGTGACAGTGTCCCCAGCTGGGCTTCTCACTGTGGAAGGGAGGTCATCCTGAGGAGTGGTCAGCTGAGGAAACTAGAGATCCCACATCATTTATTTATTTATTATTAGTGAATTTGGTCTTCCGTAGGGTGGACACAAGGTCCTCCCTAAAGCAGGAGGTGAGGAGAGATGGGGAGGTGGTTCTCTTCAGGCAGGGGACATGTCAGGGCAGGCGATACCTCCTTTTTTGCTCCCCAGTGCTTAACCGGCCTTCATGTTTCCCTCTGGAAAATGGCAGGAAGAAATGAGCAGTGGTTAAGCATGAAACCCAGCATCCCCTTGACTGCTGGTGCTTCCTAATTGAGGTGTTAGTTGGGAGCCCTCCTTTTCAAAGGCAAATTTTTTTTTCCTCACAGTTGTAATATTAAGACACATCAGTGGCATGGAATTAAACAAAATAGACAGTAATTGCTGTGTCTGTCATACTAATGATTAATGTTTGGAAAGATTTAAGATAAATGTTGGACTAATACAATCTTTTAAAAGTGTATAGGCTGGTTTAATTCCTTCTATGCAGTTACTCCATCTCCAAGAGTACTAAGTCTGCCTCTCTGTACTGACTATTTCCTAAGGTTTATCCCTTAGTTCTCGTCTCCCACTTAGGAGGAAATTCTGTTTTCCTTTATTGAAGTAAAAAAATCAAATGCAAGGCCATAGCCTCTCCAGTTGTTGAAGTGTTTGGGCAATAGTTCCCACTCAGTGTCAGGCAGCAGCCCCCCCCCATTATTTTGACTGATGTGCAGAACTGAGTTGACATATACCCAAAGGGTAGGCAAGTGCTGTCCTCTGCAGATGCAGGCAGTATGCTGTGAAACACTTCAGGGGATAAATTCATCCAAATTGCCTATTTTTTTCTTCCCCTTGGAATAATAATAACAAAAAAAATCAGCTAAAACAATAGCAAAAGTGGTGACCAGACTTACACTTAGGATTTTGCAGGTTTTATTTTTAACTATTTGCCATTCTGACTTAATTTTGATTAAATGTCTGGATTGGAAGAGCTGCCCAGGTTGCCCATTAGTTGGGCAAAATGTAGCTGTGGAGCTTGTTGAAATTTTTGATGGTAGATTGTGACACCAGCCTGTAAATTTTGAGGTTTGTGAAATCTATTTTTAGGATTTTGCTCTAAATTTGAGATGGAAGGAACGGCCTGTTACTATTTGGGTTTAAAAAAAAAAAAAAAAGAAAAAAGCTACTGATAATTTGGTGAAGAGGTGAGGACATCCCCAAACTGTAAAAGCTGAGTGAAAACTGAGGGGAGGCTTGTGGGGTGGCATCAAATGCCATGGCAGGGTCTTGAGGAGGGACTGGGGCAAACTAGTCCTGTACTGGAGCTGGGTTCCGGAAAGTTACCCTAAGGTTAACTTCAAGGTGTGCTACAGCCTGGCAACATTTTACACACCCTCCTGTTTTTTTTTAAATTTTTTTATTATTATTATTATTTCTTGGATCACTTAACATTCAGAGATCCTATCTCACCGCCATTTTTCAAGCAGATCTCCTCACTGTAATGGATAGCCCTCAGCAGGGATTGCAAAATAAGGGAAAAGCTTGGAGGAGGGGAAGGGGAAGAAAAAATAATCTTGCCTACAACCAGATCTGTGTAAATTTAATTGTGGCAACAGGATTAGTTTCTGCTTCAACCCATACTATGCTTTTGTCCCAACAATGGTACCTTTCTGTTCAAAACCAGAAGAAGAAAGTTTGGGGGGTGTCTTTTCAAGTGTTTTGTTCACTCATTGTGAATTCTCTGCATCCTTTAAATCCAGCTTAATTTAAAATGTTGGGATTCAAACCTCATTTTGGGGATTATATGATGTAATTAGTTTGTTATATGATGAGTATTTGATGATCTTCATGTTCATCATCTAATCAGGCAAAAAAAGCCATAAAATTATAATCCCAAAAGATGTTTAATAACAATTTAAACTATTGAAGGCTTTATTTAAGCACATTAGGGGATTATAAACTACTTTTTTTTTAATGGTGCCAAGAGGTAGATTCAAGGACTTCAAACACCTTTTAAAAAACAAATTGCCATGATTTAAAAAAATGAATGGGCCAAGGATTTCTTTCATGTAAATCCCATAATTTAATCATTATTTTTAACTGCTTTTAAAACAATTTCCTGAAGAGGTTAAATCTTACTGAAATGGGAGACTGAGCAGAAAGTAAAAGACATAGCTGAAAGATGTTGACTTTACAGTAGAATGAAAGGGGTTTTTTTTATTATGTATCTGGATTTTGAATCTTTATTGATTGCTTGATGCCATGCTATTAAACAAGAAAACTTACAATAAGCAATATGCAGTCTATTTAGCAAAGCTGTTATTTGTATAAAAGAATTTATTGGAAGCAGGTATTTGAAGGAGGCACTTTATATCCAAATCTAGCAGAGAAAAATAGTCCCCATTGCTTCAAGAATGTTATTCTGATAGAAAAATACTATTACACTGCTTAATTCTGTAAGTTTTGTTTATGTATTAATACTTTACAGGCTAGCGACTTTTTAAGCAAGTGGATTTCATGTCTTCTCTCATCCCTCCATGCTTATGAGATTTTTGGCTTGGGAGGAGCGTGGGGTTAATATGTCTCTGTGCCCCTACTCCCATGCGGGATGCTTGTCTGGTTTTGGAAAGGAGTATAGCGAGAGGGCAGATGGGTACAAAACTAGGCTGCTGAAAACATAAAATGGAGAAATAATTGGCTAAAACCAGTGAGGATTTTCTTTGCTTTCCTCTTGAGAGGGTTTGGAAGCATTAAAACAAAACACAGACACCCTGGCCCCCAAAAGTACAACTTACAATGAGTCTCCATCCTGCATCAACTGATACTTGCTCTGCAAAATGCCAGAGGGCTCCTGGAGCTCATCTGTGTAACAGGGGTCATATTTCCATATATCGGACTCAGAAGGGGGGGAGGTTTCCCCCCCTTTATCCCAAATACATAAGTCTCCTCTTTCAGTTGATTTTATTGTGGGCGAAGCTGTAAAAATCTTTCTTCCACATCTGCAAGACTTCTTAGTGCCAGCTGTCCCGAATTCCTGGGAAAAGCTAGGCGTTTTTAGCTTGCCTTCGGTCACCCGTGCCCCACCATCCCCTCAGCTGGGAAGGTAGGAGCCAGGGCTCCTCCTGCTCCTGGCAGTGGGAAGACCTGCCAGAGTGGCGAGCAAAAGCATCCGTTGCAGGTTGGTGCAAGTAACCCACGATGAGGGTCCTCAGTGCCCTTCTGCTGGTGGAGGTGCTGTGGCAGTCATCTTCAATGGGAGAAAATTGGAAATGTTATTACGGGAGAAGATAATTATTCTGAGGCTCTGTCAGAATTGAAGTGAGAGCTCCAGAAAGGAGGAGAAACGGGATTTAGGTAACTTGGTTTGAATTAACTTCTTAACCCTTCAGCCCTCCCAGAGTTTGATGGAGGACACTGACTGTCAAAACCTTCAGCATTTTCTTTAATCTTCCTCAAATTTGTTGCTTTGAACTGCTGTCCAGCCTCCAAGTGTTGGTCCATTTTCTAGCGTGGGTGAATTTTGCCATTTTTAAAGAAAACTCTTGTTTGGGGGAGGATATGCTTGGCAATGCTGCTGTTGCTCCAGTTTCATGATTTCTTGGAAAGCACATGTCTCATGTACTGAGATCTCACGCTGTCCTGTAGATTGTTTAAGCTGCCAGTGCTGAGCTATGCTACAAACCTTTGGTTTTAGATCAGAAAGAAAAAATGTAGGGTGCTTCAGTCAGTTGGTTCAAGGAAACCAGATTCCTTACTTAGGCTCTTCTCATGTTCAGAAGTGTGGTGTAGCTACAACATCTTTTTTTTTCATATCTATGATTCAGTCTTGTTTCCGATGAAGACAACCATCATGTTGTCTTAAACTACATGGTATGAGACATCTCATCCTGAGCTCCTCGCAGGGCTCAGGAACAGCAGTGGTCCAGGGAAGTATTTTGGTTGAAATTAGAAGGTAGCCAACAGCCCGGGCTAGATTTCAGAGACAGTGTCTGTTCCCAAAGGGCTATCTTATCATCTTCCCAATTTCCCCCAGTTTCCACCTTGGAGGCACTGTTGTACCAGTGTGGAAGCCACCAGCACGTTAAAGAATTTGAATTATTTGGAAGCTGCTGAAACACATTAGTATTTACACACCAGAAGAATTTCACATCTGAGTAGAAGCGAGGGAATACTGAAAAGTTGAAACATGATAAACATTAATTCAGATGTTAAATTACACTTGCTCTGGTTGTACTAGAACTCCTTTTGTTTGCATAATATTCTGGGAAATGAGTTTACCAGCAAGAATGTTTGCAGTAATAAGAATTTTTAAGTCAACAGTAGATGCTTTGCTTTCTTCTCCACCCTCTCCTTTCTTTTTATATTTGCAGCTGTGATATTTTGCATGTGCAACTTCATTTTTTAAATTAGCCTCTTCCAGTCAAGGCACAGAAAAGCGTTACGTGACGTACTGTCTTTCTGCAGTCAAAGCAAATGTATGAAATTCAAGTATCACATTTTGAAGAGGCCGGGGGGGGGGGGGGGGGGGGAAGTCTGACCACCAATTTGTAAATCTGGAAGCATCCACTGAAATATTTTGGCAAGTAATTTGCAATATGAAGTACACCAAAGGCAACAACAGTATCTTGGCAAGCAGTGGGTGAGCAGGAAATGAGGATAAATTCATGGGCTCGGTTGTTCATTATTAGTTGTTTGTTTAGCTTGTCCTCTAACACAGTTGCTACAAAAGAGCCTATGTTGATTCTCAGATATGCTTATGTATATAAGTGCCAGTGTTAATTTTTTATTGGCAATCTCCTAACTCTTGAAGGAGTTTCGCAGCGGACCAGTGTAAGCTAGCGAGTGACTTAATCAGATCAGGTAAAGTGCCAAATAGGAGGCACCAAATCAGTTGGGCACGTATCTGATGAGATGTGTTAATCTGTGGTGTAAAATAAGCTGCCTTTGAAATAGGGTCACATTTGGAAGTGTTACATCAAGTTGTGTAAGATGCATTCCCTTGCTCTGGCATAGAGTATCCTACATCTGTTTGCATGAACTTAACCCTTGTCTGAATGAACCAAAACAGTGATATTGCAGCGAATATTGTCTGTTTGTTGCTCCAGGACAGGCATGAGAAGTGAGTTGGTTTTCTACCCATTTTAAAAGTTTTGTCTCCTATTTCCTGCATTTACCTTCAGCTACACAGAATCTGCAGTTAGAGCTTACATGTTTTTTCTCATTGCATATATTCAGTAAGCCCTAATTCCTCATATTAACTGGTTATGTTTACTGTCTGCCCATCAAAATTACCCACAGAAAATTTCTCTTGTGGAAGGGAATTTTTTTGTTGTTGATGGAAAGTTAAAATTTTCCATGGGTAATGCCATCCTTTCCCCCAAAATGCTCAGCTGAAAATCCGGTTTTCAATATATGAACAAATGTATTTATCAGACTCATCTTTGCACTTCCAGCTCCTCACCCTGTAAGCTACAGCAGTGCTAAATATATCTGTAGAGAGAAGGTAAGTAGGCAGAAAAGAGTTTAAGTTAATATGTAGTTACCTAATTTACCTCACCTTTTGCATCATTGCTTGATTTAGACCCACAGTATTTAGTAGAGTACTTGTTTCACTTCAGTGGTGGGCCATCATTTTAATAAGGCAAAGTCTAGGAGACTTACCACTGCATCTTCTGCATTATGAACCAGAAACTTCTGCCCAGAAAATACTTCTCAGACTTTAGGTATAGCATGAATATTCCTTTCTTGGCTACTGGTTGACCTTTTCTAATCCAACCTGTACAGCATAAAACATTTTTGTGCCACCAACGTATTCCCACTATGATGCTCTGTACCAGTGATGCAGATAGGGGGGTAGTCATGTTAGTGGCACTAAAGTGTCACTTGAGTCACAGTGGTAAAACCCAAGTGTCTGCTCATGATATAAATATGTTTTCCAAGGACTTTTTCTGAACTCAGAGGGGAAATGGTGGGACTCTGCCTTAGGTGGCTTGCTCTATTCATTACCTAAGTCAGCTTTGAAGTGAAACTTCTTCTTAGACAACCTGTATTCATGTCAACCAGAGCTTTTGGGGTCCCTAGGTGGTATTTTTCGGAAAGTAAATGGCATATTAGGTGAATCTGGCTAATTAATAGATTTGTTGGCAGAACTCTACTTATTTGCTGGGAACTTTGTGCTGGTCCAGGAGTTGTACTGTGCTTGCGTGGGAATGGCAAAGAGGATAAACCCTTGATTTCATTGTTGAAACCCAAGCATGGGTCCGTCAATGCAGCAGGTTGTAAACCCTGGAGAGTCATAAGCTACAGTTGGGGGGCAGAATAATTTTGAAGCTGGTAATAACCTGAATCTTAGGATTCTTATGAATAAAATGCAATTTTAGTAATGTTTTCATAAACAGCAGGAATGGCGACATTTTAGTAAACAGTGGCATTAGTTGCATCAAAATTGCACCACATTGGCTTTTAAATTACTCCACCTGTCTGTGTGAATAGGATTTTCAATGTTGAGGCACACAGACAGCTGCTGCTAATGGTTTTTTTTTTTCCTCCCTGTGCAGATAACGCTGGCAAATCCACAGCCATCAAGGCCTGGTTTCTGATGTAAAACGGTACCTGACCTACTGGCTCTGGTGCTACAAAAGAAACAACTTTAATTACTAATGGCCGTGTTTTAGTTTTGTACTTGTTGATGTAAAAAATGTCATCTTAGAGCAGTGTAACCTCTGGTTCACTTCCACCGGTGATGGTACACTGGCTGCAATTATTTTCAAAATAATTTGTGTTCCTCAGTGGCAGCTTGCAATCCTGCCTTGTTAGTGCTCAGATAATTAGCAGGGGTCTAGCCCTCCAGGTCCCACTGCCCCCGAGTCCCACTGGCTCCCCCGCGCCTTGGAGGGCCGTACCAGCGTGAAATAGATATTGCACTTACAAATCCCACTCGATTTATTTGTAGGACCATCCTTCCCTCTTATTAGGCAGGTGTAATACGCGGGAATTCATGGGGCAAATTCTGCCCTGGGTCGTTCCCCATTAAACCCCTGGGAAGCCGGAGGGGTTACGTGGAGGCGACGTTGGGGCACGCTGGTGGTAGGTGCCTCATCTTGCCAGTTATTAACTGTTAACTAAAGGATGCCATCTTGGCTAATAAGACTGATGCGCTGCCTCTTGCCGTTTCACCGGGTTGAGTTTGGTCGGGATGATCCGGTTACCAGCCTCACGCCGGGCTTTAAAAGGGTTAAAGGCGATAATGGTGCCATTAAAAATCCAGCTTGCCAATGAGCTATTTTGTGCGAATGGTATAAATATAAGATACACTTGTCTGGCTCATTTGCAAGCATTCTTTTTGACTTCTTTCACACAACTGGTGTTTTTGTGTTTAATTTAACAAGAAATGAGTAGTAAATGAAAGCTGCTGCCTGAAATCCCACTGTGAGCGTGTTTTGCACTTGGCTCCCCAGTGAAAAGGCAATTTGTGAAATTATGTGATAGAGTAATTAGATGAAGCCAGGGCTTCTGATTGTTGCCATGCTTATGTAGTAAAGGTTTGCTGGGGGAAAAAAAGAAAAAAAACATGGATTATTACCCTGGCAAGTTGGCTCAAAGCTTCTTCATTTATTTGTAAACAGAATATTTAGTGACCGCATAGGAAGTAGCTGTAATCACCAGCTCGTAAAGAAACCACAGCAGAGCTTTTGGATTTTTACAGAGTGCTCATGTAAAATTTAAGCTGGGAGGCAGAATCCCTGTTAATGTAATTAGGATCTAATTTACCACCCTTTGCACACAGATGTAATAATGTCTAGATATTTATTCTATCTTTAAGCACATTACATATACCTCAGTGCAGCAGTTACTGAACAGAAACAGGTGTGAGCACTTTCTGGGTTCATTTTTACACTGTAAACACACAGCGATTTAAGGGGAAATATTTACCAAAAAAAATGAGGGGAAAGAATGTCTGCAAATGAGGCAGTAATGGACAGTTGCCCTTTATGTACTGATGGATTTCTCAATGGTTAAGTAAATTAAAGCAAATGCTAGAAAAATCAATAGGCTTGCAGAGTCTTGGTTGTGCCTCATAGACTTCAGGACAGAATGACAGATGTGGTGCATATGACCCATTTAAGTATTAATGCTTGGGAAATTGCCTCTGCGTGCAAGGTTATAGGCCTAGAAATATTGTTATATTAAATTACAGACAATAATATTTTTAAGTATATATGGAATTTATATGTTTCAGTTTAGTTCTTCTTCAGCGTTACATTTGTCCTGGAAGATTAGTTGCATACTTGTTTCTCTGGAACGGTAAATCAGGTTTAAAAATGTTCAAGCAGTGAAATGTCTTTCCAGGGCTGCCGCGGACCGGCAAGCGTGTTGCACGCTTACTGGGGTACAGCAAACGTTTAAATAAGAGCATGTAACCAATGTGTTCACTAGCAAATGTAGCATATAAGTGAGTCTAAATTAAATATCATTAAAAGGCAGCTTTCTAAATGGTGAGAGGGCTTGCATGATACATAGGATCACTGTAAAATCGGGTTATTCTGTATGACTAAACACAAAGTAAAATATGAAGTGCGTGGTCGAGATGAGCTAAGTAAGGTAACCACCAAGTCAAATCTTTCTCACCATCTTCTGCATGCGCCATGATTGGAAGGGGCAAATTTGCATGGGCGGGATGAGTAAAAACTGACCCCATGTAGAAATTCTCCCAAAATAGAGACATTATGATTAATCCAACCAGGCAGACAAGCTCTAGATGAGATAGTGTTTGCCATCTCCGATTTCTGTCATTTCTTGCCATACGTCCACCAAGGCAGCAGGGAGGTAGACCAAGTTAATTGTCTCGTCATGGCATCTCTGGCAGGAGGACCGTGAAAATAGCTGGGACCCCTGATTTCAGTGTAGGCGTGAAGGCAGAGTAGCGTATTTGCTGTGTTTGCTGTCAGTGACAGCCTGGCGTACCTTGCCAGTTATCCTGATTTCACCCCAAACACCTGTTTCTGCAAAATGCAGATGCATTTTATATATGGCTACCATGTTTAATATTAAAAGGGAGCTTTAGACTTTCACAGTAACGTTCCTATTCCTTGCTGAAGCCCTTCCATGGAAAGTGTCATCGTATTCCTTTCAAACATTAATTCTCATGTTTTACTGTCATTTGTGGAACAGATATTTTTTCCTTTCCTTTTTTGTTTGTTTCTTGATTATCTCTGTTGTTTGAAGTTTGGGTACTGCTGTCTCTTTTCTGGCTCCCCCCTTCCTCGCTTTTCCTTTTCCCTAAAGCACAAAAACTCGCTGGGAAATAAAACAAAGCATCTCCACAGGGTGTAAGGGCTGCACACTGCTACTGGGAGCGCCGGCGAAACAATGACATTGCAGAAGGGCAGATTATTACTTTTGGGCCCATTGAGGACGTATTTGCGTATTGAGGCTGGATGAGAGCGACTGGTGCTGAAGGCTGTCAGGCCAGGCTGAGTGATGACAGACCCTTGTCATTTGCCCGCATCCAGCCTCATTGCTATGGTGACAATATGCAGTGATGAAAGTTGCTGCTGAGGGTCGGACAGCATCCACCATGGTTGCTGTAGCTGGCAGCATCTTTGCGACAGCATGTTCGAGCTGCTGATGGCCCTCGGTGTCAGAGCGGCACCAAATCTCTAATGACAGAAGCTTCGCGCAGGTTTTCGGGTATGTGGGGAAATCGCTCCCGGCGCCATCGCCAGCCTTGGCAACTTCTTGCATTGGTGACAAAAATTGTCTTTACCTGTTTTAGTCATTTTTATCTGCCTTGGGGTGGATTGCCTTGATTTATTTTGTGTGACATACAGGCTAGGTAAGCTGGTGCTTACCTGCAGAGCAGCATGGGATGGCCGTGGTCCTCCTCCTGCCGCACGTAAAGCAAACATATTAATCAGCATATAGGTGATGACCGCTTTCGTTAAATATACGTGCGAGGGGCCCCAGTGAACAGGCTCTTTTGTTCCCGGCCAAACCAGAAGGGATCAAAGGTCAGTGGGAACCCAGAAGCCATCAGTCAGGGTGGGTTTTGTGGGATCCTGGGGTTGTCAGCTCCGTAGTGACTCCTGGCAACCTGGGCTGCAGCCTGCATGCCTTCCCCACCGCCTGGCGCAGAAGTGGAGTGTCTGGTCTCCCAGTCGCCATAAAAAGACGCTGACATAAAGTCAGCATTTGAAATACAGCGCGAATATCACTGTGCACCTCTTTGTTATCAAAGTCATTTGAGAGCGAAAAAAAAAGATACCTTGGCATTGTAGCGATCGTTTTGCAGCGTTCATCTTTAGGATGCATTTTAAGGCTGCAAATTCAGTTTTGGATTAGGGGCAAATGGCAACTCAGAAAGAAGCAGGAACATGCTGCTGAAACATGCTTCTACGCTTTTGAATAAGAAAGTTCACTTTTAAAAAAACTTCTGGTATGGCATTTATTTCCTTTGAGCAGATCGATATATTCCCCCCGCTCTCCCGTGATGTTAAAGTACATTTGGCAGTAATCAGTTTATCCTTATTAGAAGCCATGGTAAAAGCCATAGTTGCTGAGTCAATTCACTCCGTTTACTTCCCCTATTGAGCCTTAATGTGTCCCAGTCCCCACCCCTTACAGTGAAAACATCATCAATTGTAGGGCTGACAGGAGCTCAGTGTAAGTTGCTCCTTGGGGTTATTCATCTTGCACCAAAAAAACTGGCACTCAGCAACATTCATCACATCCCCCTACCTAAAATGATTGAGTAAACAGTGGGGTGAATTATCAGAAGGGAAAAAAAAAGGGGGAAAACCAAGTTTGAATACATTGGAGGCAACTTTGGACTCATACAGCAGGAGAAATAGAGCCATCAGCTGACATGCAAGCTTCCCACTGTAGTTTAATATTGCCACTGAAGCTGGAGGGAGGCTCGGTTACCCTTCAGCCAGACGCCTTATGGTGCTACTTCTCATGGCCTGACCTGCAAGAACTTTTCTATTTTGGCACCTGTACTGGCAAAGCAGCTTCAGCGCTGGAAAAGCAGCTTTGGTGCTGTTGTGTGGAGGTGTGCTGGGTGCCCGACCCCCTGTCAGCTCTTTAGGGTGAAATGCATTTAAAATGCTACTCAGTTTGCTCCACTTTGATCCCATGATATGTATACTTGTTCCAAACACCCTGAATCCCCTCTGGTGGGAAATATTTCAAAGCAGGATCTTCATTCTTAAAAGAGATATGGCAAAACCTTTTTCTCCAAAACCTCCAGAAATACAAAAGCACAGAATAAAGTGTGCTTTGTTACCGTCACCTCCCCTCCCAACAAAACAAAGCAAAAAAGCCCAGCCAGCTGAGAGAATCCCAAAATCAAAACCTCAAAGTTTGGGATTATTTACATTTTCAAAGTTATCTTGGGAAAAAAAAAAAAAAAAGGCTGCACTTCCCTTTGCCCCAAAATATAATGCAGTCGCGATAAGGCAGGAGAAATTTCCTTAGCTGTACACCTGGCTTGTTTTTACGCCCAGTGCTGTGGTTAGATGGTTGTCTAAATAAACAGAGATTACGTGGAGGGCTTTATCTCAAAGCTGGCACTGGTTATCACACCGCTTCCTCCCACTCCCTCCCTCCGATTGTGAGTTGTATAAGAAGACTTAGCAAGCATAACTTAGAGCCGATAACCTTTCAATGTTAGTTCAAGGAAGCTGTGCCATAGTAACAAACAAACAAAAAAATCATGCAAACTCCATCGCAGCCTATTCGAATGAGCGGTAATGTAACCATAACGCTTATTTAAAAGAAGTAGTACTTGGTAAGCTTTTTGCTCCGAGAGTCCTATTTGAATTTGGCCTGATCGATAATTTTAATATTTGAACAGTAATAAAAGATGCCAGGAATGAACTTATATTTGTTCTTCAAATCATCTCTCTATTGGGGGTCTTATTTTAAACTTGCTTTAACAAAGGGAAGCTGTAATGTTTCATCTGGACAAATTGCTCCAGCCCTGCAGTTAGGGGTTGAATTGATCTTGATGCAGCCCTGGAAGAAGCCACTGTTGACATTTGCGTTTGATGGTAAATGATAGATACATATATATACTTGAGCACAGGACATGAGCTGCCAGGTAACGGGCAGCTTATGGCCCTCCGTAAAAGCAAACAAGCAAACTCCTTGTGGTTCTGCATGGGCGTGAAATCAAAATACGTCTTTTCTGAGCGTATCTCAGCATGCTGATGGGTGACATACAACATGCGAAGAGGAGGAGAAAGGTCTTTGGGCTCCTTGCGACATGCCTTCCAAAAAAAAAAACCCCACAACCAGGGAGAGGAAGGAGGGGGAAGGCGTCCATGCACTACCGCGAGGCAATGTCATCACGATGTTGGGAAGCCAACTCACAGCGAGTGGGTGAGCGTGGGCATCTCTGCCCTTGTCGTTTGGATTACTGCAGTGCCACGCGCCCAGTTACACAATGCGTAAAGGCGAGGGTTATTTCTAGGACAGATAATTGAACATTAATACTCGTTGACATTGTCGTAGGAATGATATGTCAAGCTGACAGGGCCTATGTGCTTACATCTGCTGATCGGCTGCAGACGAAGGGGATGTTTGGCAGATCAGACCCGGGGCCTCGCCGCCGCCGAGCCAGGGATGATACAGCCATTAATCATGAGCTGCCATCTTCGCTACCTTCCCTAAAACAGTGGTCAGGTCCCTGCTTTTGGGGGTGGAGGGAGTAGTTTGCAAAATGGCATTGACCTCCATACGTGCACACACACCTCTGCGTGCGTGAAGATGTATATTCATGTATGAAATGTATTAAACAAAAGCATCCTTAATGCTGTGTACGCATGAGTGCCACCGTTGTCTGAAACAACTGTTTTCAATCTACTAGCGTAAAAATAAAAGGAAGTGGAGTTGATGAGAAGTTCTTCAGAAGGATTGAGAGCATGATCAAGTTTGATGAGGTGTTTCTGATTATCTCTATCTTAGGAATTAACTGACATAAAACCAGTAGCAGAATTAGCATCTGGGGGTTTTTAGCATCTTTTTTGTGTCCCTCTTCTTCTGGATGTCAACAGACCCTTCAAGGCAGCCTGCTATAGATAAAGTAGTTACATTGTGATCACTTTTGTCCACTCCCAGCCAAAATCCCACAAATGGTGCCTTTCAATATAATTTTATAACAAGTCTGCAGAGAGCTAATGCCTTCGTCTCGGTATTTCTACAGCCAGACTTTGCTGCACAAGTAAGTGTTCATAGGAACAAGAAGCAGACGGAAAACAATTACAGGGGCCTCTGACACCAGTGTCAGTTCTACTTTCTTAAAATAGGGCTAAACATCATGTTTGTAATGTCTCACGTATAGTTTGGCACTGCATAAAATGCTATAAAATAGGGCCCTTGAGAACATCCATTATCACATTTTGGTTAACATCACAGATTTTAAAAATCCCAGTTGCACCAAAGCCATGAAATAAAGCTTTCATCTGTAAAGATCTAGTTTCTCTTTGTTATTAAAATAAATGAAGCCATTAAACAAAATATATGCATATAATAGTCAAGTTCATCATTTCATATCATCAAAATGATAAATTTGACTTTTTTTTTTTAATTAGAGCAGTCATCTTAGAAAGGTTCGTGTATAGAACAAGATCAAATGTGCCTGGTTGCTCTTTCTTACTTTGTAACTTGTTAGTGGTGACATTTTTTTGGTCTTCAGCTACTTTCATTTAGGTCTTTCTAAAAGAAATGCGGAGTTTTGTTCAGAGAGGAGCAGGATACAGAGAGGGGGATTTTGAGCTTGGTATGGAAAAAATTAATTGACTATATGTTATTATCCTTGCGAATTATTAATGGCCATCACATCATAAATGTGCTGAAAGCAACATGCCATCTCAACGCTTTTGCTTCCAAATACGTTGATTGTCTCTTTTATGGTAGTATCTGTGGAGGCATCCGCATGTGCATGGTGCTTGATGTTGTTCAGACCTCGAAGGAGACCACGCAGGAGAGGATGGAGGGCACGCTCAGGCTGGGGATGAGGTGAGCACCAGCTTCTTGTAGCTGACTCTCTTTGGGTTTTTGAAGAGCCCCTTGCAAAAACCTCTGTCCTGGCCTCATCCATCCACCATCCTGTAGAAGACACCCACTGAGGATCTCACCTTACAATGATGAGGACATATCCTTTAGGCCCCCCAGGCTTTGGACGAGTTCGCTGCAGCTCATTACCGTATCTGAAGTTACACAGGGGCAGACAGGTTTGACATTTCAGGGCTTGTTCCCCCCCAGCATCGGCTAACGCTGAGCCCCGGGAAGTGCCTCGCTCCATGACTATTCCTACTGAAATGCAAAGTTCAGGCCCGCCAACCCTCTGTGAGGGAGGATAGTTTGGTCTTTAGAGGTTTCTGAAGGCCAGGCGAAATCAGTGGAGAGCTGCATTGACTTTGGGCAGGAAAAGGTTATTTTTTATGGGGGAGCCCTCTTGGTTGCCGAGAGGGAAGAGTAACATCCTGGAGACCGTCCAAGCCTTTTTAATGAGGTTTTTATAAGGACAGGGATCAATATGTAGTGAACTTGTGGGCAAATGTGTGTTAATTTAGGTTTGAATCTGGAGATCTAGGGGAGAATCGAGATGTGCTTTTTCCCGGCTCTCAGGAGATCTAAATCACACTTTTTTTGGTGCACATCCTTGTGCATATAAATATCATCCTGGGAATGCATGTCTGTTTTATTCTTATATTCATTAGCCTTATCAGCCGGGTTTCTTTGCTAAGTAGGGTAAATAATTAATTAGAGCAGTTGTTTTCTTCTGGAGACTTCTTAATTCATTTCTCAGAGTTAAATTTTAGCCCAGACTGGTCAGAAAGTCTGTATTTCTGCAAAGGTTTGCACGCTGAAGCCAGTCAAAGGGATTTCACACACTAAATGGGTGTAGATAAATGAATTCTCTAGTCAGAGAGCAGAATTGCTTAGTTAAGTTTATCGAGTTAAAACTTGGCTTGGCTGTGTTATTCATATATGCGATCTTACTGAACTTGGGCTATTTTAGCAGAAGGGAACTCATTAGAGCTAAGGAACGAAGGAGGTGATTTATGAGGGAGTCTAGTTTTAAAGATAAAAATAAGGGAGAGTGAACTTACGGGGATGTAAAAGCTGGGATGGATAAAGCAAGAGCGCCTGAAATAGCTTGCTGGGTGTTGGGAAGTGAAGCTCAGCTCTAGCGCAGGTAAATTGCATTTGAATTTCAACCTCAGATCTGTATGCACTCCTCTTTGGCAGATGTTGAATTGATAATGCCTGTGTGTTAAAGAATTCTGATTGTTTCTTTTGCCACCTTCGCAGCTTATGAAAATGCAAGTAGACCTGCCTAATGAATATTAATAAGAGTGATGGCTGGATAACATATAAGCCCGTGGCTCTTTGGAGCTCAGATGGGGTTAGTTGGAGGATTGTTGTGGCTGGGAATTTACATGCTTTTTAAGAATAAACTTCCTGAATGCTTTTTATGTTCTCCTTTAAAAGCTGATGTTTGTTAACAGTGGCATGCTCACGCGTGCATGGTTTTTTTTTTTTTCCCTTTCCCTCTCTAGATATATAGTGAGATTAATACTACAGACGAGATGTCCGTGTTTTTTTAAAACAAGGCAATTTATTAGGTGAAGAGAGAAGGAAGCCCCATCTCTTAAATTTACCTTCAGTCTAGGGTTAATTGTATCGATAGCAACGGTTTATTTTGTTTTCCTTGTTTATTTCTGCTTTTTCCGACACCCCATTCTCCCAGGCAGCTGCGGCAGTTGTTAGCGGGGCAGGGAAACAACACTGATGAATTCTGGATCTCCAAACTCTGGATCTCCTGCAAGGCTTTAGAGTACGTTTCATGCAGTTAGTTAATAGGGCAGCTTGTTAGGCCCATCGATGTGGACCTCACACATGGCAGTATAATAGCAGGGAGACGATGTTGTGGAGTGGCTGGAAGAAGGGAAGGCTCCGAGGACCCAGCTCTTCAACTGGAGCCACACGGGCAGGCGCTGCCACCTCGTCAGAGCTCCCGGTGAAGCCAACACAGTGTCGGGGCTCAGTGGCAGCGTTGGCAACTTCCCTCCGTTTCACCAGCGCTGTTCTCCAGCTCTGCTGGAGCAAGTCCTCTCTGGACTTTTGTGTCGCTGTGCACGGTGGAGTTGTTCTGCAGAGTGGTGGTTTGGGCATTTCCCGGTGCTTGCAAGTGATGCAGCGGTGAGAGAGGGTTTGTATATGTTCAAGGTCTAGAGATACTCTTGGAGGGTTTCATGAAAACTTGGTGAGGAGGATTTAATGAAGATTCAGTGATTAAGATGCCTCTGCATCATCATTGCTGCCAAATACGTAATAAGACTTACTCTGCATTCACTTTACAAGTAAACTTTTTCTTTCTAACACTTCAAAACTTGAGGAAAGCCCCCAACTTTCAAAAGAGAAATGCTCACATCGATGCAGCGCGTTTCCCCTTTTGCAAAAGGCCTTTTCTTTCCCTTCCCTTGTCATGACAAAAAGGCTTAATTTTTTTTCTTTTTTAGCCAATATAAGGAGAGAGAGAAGAGGGGGAGAGTCATTAAAATGCAGTTCTTTCAATTACGTCACGTTATTTGTCATCTTTATTGCTTTTCTATAGTTTTCATTGCACCTTTAATAGTATGCCTGGTCAGAAAAGGTGAGCTGGAATGTGAACACACTTGGCTGCTGCCGCCGTCAGTGCCTACGAGCTGTGCTTGAATCCCCGTCCCTGTAGATTTTAATGTCCCCGCAGACTGCTGGCAGCCTGCTTCCAGCTGTGGCAGGCATGATGCAGTGAATTGCTTTTGAATGTTCTTTACTCAAATAGGCAGTAATTACAAGCTTAAAGAGGTTTAGTGGTCCAGTAAACTACATAATCACCCCTGAATTAGCCTGGGCTCATCAGTTGCAGTCCAGCAACCTCAAGACTGCTGTTTGTATGCAGGCTTTATCACGTAGCAACCTGAGCAGCAGGTGTGGAACAGCAAGAATCCCCCATAAACACAACTGTCTACTGGGGACAATGATCTCTAATGAGATGAGGCTACAGCATCACTGTAATTTAAGTGGGAAAATTAACGCCAGAGAATGCGTGCTACTTCCAAGAGTCTCTGCTTCTTCGGAGAACGGCAGTGTTTTGCTGGGTTGGGTTTTTTTTCTTTTCTCTTCTCATTTTTTTTTTTCCTCCCAGATCTTTAAATGCATCTTTTTTTTATGAAGAACACATTGTGTTTTTGCTTATAAGTTGAGTGAGCTTTATTCTTTTACAAGGATATGTTGTGAATATTTAATGGTGGACGGGGCATCTGTTCAAGGACTTTCCATGCCAACAAAGCGGCATTGCAAAATAGCTGCTTTATCTTTTCATTTCCTTCCTCGGTGGTGGTTTGTTTGGTTTTTTGTTTTTTTTTTTCCAATAGAAAATGTTCAAATGTAAAACCCCCTCTCGTCTTGGCGTTGAAGATTGGCACCTGGATGCAGTGGTTGCCTTGAACTCTCTTTGCATGACTGCTTGGTCCCTCCATGAAAAAAGGTGGCCAAGCTCATGGCAGGAGGCTTCCCAAATTGTTTGGTGGCTGCTCCCAAGGGTGCTTTCACCCCAGGAAGCCTGCCTAAAGTTCCTGCTCTGTCCCAAAGCCTGCAGTTGGTATTAGGGACCTGGCTGAATACAGCAACCCTCCATCACCCTGGTCGCTCCGGTGTGTAGGGTAGAGGAGGTAGGTGTAGGGGAGCGGTTTTATCCCCCACTTACAGAGGGAGCTCCTGATGTACTGAAAGCAGCCTGAGAAAGAGAGCAAAAATCACCAGTAAAAGCTTTCGGCTTAGCTTTGTGGGATTACAATTGTCAGCGCTGGCGTTTCCCACAGATTGCAGAGTTGTTTCCGAGCCCACCTGTTTAGAAAGTCATTTGAGGTAGATAAGGACAGTGACTTATTGCTGAAAAAAGGCTTCTGGTTAGGAGATATTTACCTGAGCTAATCTGTCTTAGGCTGGCTCTAAAAACAACAGCAGCGCTTTTACAGAGTTATCAGGTAGTCGGGATTTCCTTTAGCGTGCCAGGGATAGGGATATTTTTTCCTCCTTCCCAAAAGCTGCTCACCTAGGACAGGCTGGGGTTCACCTTCCTGCCTTTCCGCAGCTGCCTGATAAAGATGCCGGCTTAACTGAAAAGCCGGGTTTCAAGGATGTGAATTTTAGCTCTAATGCAGTTTGAAGTCGGATGATGCATTTCCTCGGTTCCTTCAGTGTCGCTTGGATATAATATTTCATAGTTTTCAGCCATGTGCTGTGCTGAAGAGGGTTTTGCTGATCTTTTGGATGCGATTTTTCTTTTAATTACCCTGTCCTTTGTTATTTTTAGGCTGTGGTGGAGCGTAATAATAATAAAGAAAAAACAGGGCAGAGGATTGGAAAGCTCATGGCCCATGTCACATTAGCACAAATAATCTTGACGCTAGAGCAAAAAATCACTTCGTAAGTGTATTAAGAGGAGTTAACGTGTGTGTGCAAGCACTGTGTGTTTCTTTCTGCGTGCACATACATACAGGCACTAAAGGAATGTTTAACATGGGAAAAGCTCCACTCAATTACCCGGGTATGACGTGGGAGTGTCTGCACAGACTCAGCTTAAACTGAAAACTGGTAGGAGCCAGAGTAAGCTCCCAACACTGAGGTCTATCAGAGTGTCTCCAAAAGGAAATAGCAAAAGCACCATTACTTGGACTAGCTAAAGCTCAACTGGAAAAGGCAGTGGGTAATAATATATGGTATGGAAGGAATAATATTGTAGCAGCCAGGGGATGGATTAGATGAGTTAAAAGGTTTTTCCATTTTCTGACTTCTGTAATATCCTGTGCAAGGGATGATCTGAACTTTTTTTCCTTAATGAGTGCTCGCATTATGAATAATTTGATGGGGCCACCAGAGAAGTATTGGCAGTGCATCCCGAGCCATACCATGTCTCTCCGTTAGCCTTGGAAAGGATATTTATGTTAGTGAGCGCCAAAACTTGTTCACAGACAACTCTTGCAAGAAAATTATTTACAAAAGGGCAAATGGGAAAAAAAGAGAAGCACAGAGCAATTTTTTTCCCCTGGCATAACTTCTTCATTAAAAAGGGTTGCTGTTGCCAGTACCTCTTCCCCCCTCCATAAGCCCCCACAAGTAAAACGTCTCTTCCACCCCCCTGCCTGCAAAACCAACCCAGCCCCTGTTTAATCAGGTTGCACTGTGAACACATGTTCAGATGTTAAAACTTCTGGGGTATTGGCTCTGTATTTTACACCCTGTGTTGGCCTTAGGATCCTGAGTCAGATTCTGCCTCCTTTCCACACCTTTTATTTTTTGGCAGGGTTGCCAAAGCAGCCTGCAAAACCTTTTGTAAGGGCAGCAATGGGCAGTGTCTCAGAGCCCCATCTCATAGGAATGGGCCGAAGCAGAAGTTAGGTGGCAACGTATGGCCTCACCGTAGTGATACAGGGATGCAGCATCTTGTCACATATTGTTGCATATTTTGATGCATTTTTAACTTTACAAGACTGAGCATGCCTGTTGATTTTGCGTTCATAGTTCGCAGTTCAATAACTCTGGCAGCACTAGGATTTATTAACAGTAATGCTATGAAAAAAATCTTACTGCAGGGATATTAAACTATTATAATAAGTTGAGGAAATATTTTCTTTTGAAAGAGGAAAAGGCTGGCTTTGTCTGCAGCATGACCGTGTCATATGGACTGCGTTTTCTTGCTGCGCTGAAAAAGCAATGAGGAATTTTAAATGCCAAAGCCAGCTCACACTTCAACAGCATTATCAGGCTGACTCACTGCTCTCAGCCAAGGAAAAGACTGTGCAAAGTTTGCACAGGCTTTTTTCCTCCCAGCCTCATAGATGCATTTCTAATAAAACAACTTCCTTCTCAGTGTTTAGTATTTCCTCCAACGTGCAAGCCAGTCCCATGGGATAAACAGGATTGAGTTTGCAGCTTCCGAGTTGATTCCCGCCCCCCTGCCAGCAGGTCACCTCAACTTGGCAACTTTTTACAGCCTCGCCTGAATATAAAGCAGGTCGCAGGGATGGTCTATAAACCGATCCACACAGCCTGCAAAATAGGCAAGGGGACTCAACACATTCTCTTTATCGCTCCCCCTAAATGCGCCGGTGGCCAATGTAGGAAGCAGGTTGCAATCTTGTGACTTTACAGATAGCGATCCAACCATTTTTTGGCTACTTTGCAGATGCAAGGAACCCCCGTTATTCTTTTGGAGGCAGCATGTGTGAGGGTCCAGGACTCGACCGCTATAAATTCAAGCTCTGTTCTTAGACTACACCATGCACCGCTTTTGTAATGCAAATGGCAAGCACAAAGTGTCCCTTTGATAATGTGCAGTCAGGAGACAAAAAAAGCATTCACTGCAACAGTAAAACTAATTCATAAAGCTGAGAGACAATAGGAAAGCATTATGGATATTTAAAGAAAATAATAATTTCTCGTAGATCAACTTGATCACTAATGTAAACAGTTCAAATGCAAACCAGGAGGAGGTAGGGGAATGGGAAAGACCCAATCAGCTGCACCACTGCCTTAGCTAACCCTGGACAAGTTTGGGTAAAGCAAAGATTTAGAGTTAAAACTGATATGCAGTTTGTCACTGGAGGGCTGAACCTTGGGCTCTATTCTGGTTACTGTGTTAGGTGTAGGCTGGGTTACTCTTCAGAAACAAGAAAATCACAGTGTTGAGTTTTTTTTATTTTGAGGTTAGAAAACAGTTAATAGCCATTCCTGAGGACATAAATTTTGGGGGGGTAGTTTCTCTCCATCACCTACCAGAGTTTAGCTCAAGGTCATTTTGCCTTGGTGCATTATGCTGAGCTCTGAAGGAGACAGAGGGCTGGAGGAAGGGGATAAAAGGACTTCCGAAATGGTTCTCCCGGCGCGGTTAGCCAAGCGACGGCGCTGCCACGATAAGGGCGACGTTGGACGGTTGCCACAACATCCTTATAATGTAACGTGCAACCTTTTGCCTGGGGATTGCTTCTGCCTCTGTACTGTGGTAGGGCTGGTTGGCAGTGTCGGTGTTCAGGCAATTTGGGGCCACGAGGAATTAGTAATCTGGGGGTGAGAAGGGGTGGGTTTGCCTCCCATTATCTCAGCAGTAAACTCTGGGCAGGATTATTTTCATATTTCTCTGCCACCATTACGATGCGCTGCTACGGTGAGCAAGGCAGAGAGGGAGGGAGTGTTATTGGTACTTGGTTACAGATAAGATAAAGTCTATCGCTGTCCTGGCATCCAGTGTTTGCAGCCTGGGGTGGAAAATTTGAGGAAAGGAGTTCATTTGGACAGCGGGTATCATTAAGACACAAACTTGGACACTTTCCATCTGTATCTACTGGAGACTTTACCCACCGGCTCTAGTCAAAGGTGGTAAAAAAAAAAAAGTCTTATTGTTTGTTTTGCTAAAAATGTTCTCGGCTGCATTAAAAGGGGGCTTTTATTAACACTGCTGCTCTCTAAATACCATTCATAAAACAGTGATGAGAGAATATGATGGAAAGTTACATTTTTCTCTCTGTCACTTTCATTTCTTTGTTACTGCTAAAATGACTGCTCTGACTCATATTTTGCATAGTTATTTTTACCTTTTCCAATGTTCCTTAACTGTTCATATTACCCTGGGCAAATCCCCCAGGGATAATTTTCATTTGCATGCAGACTTTGATGGTGTTATTAAGCAATCACTTTCTGTACTAAGTCATTATTAAAAGTAATACCACAGAGCCTCAAAAACACATTAATGGTGCCAAACAATCCGCATTTCAGCGCTAGATTTATGGGAAGGGAAAAGCACTAGGTCTCATACCGTTTGGTGGATGCTGCTCTGTAGTGCTGTAGCAGCAGCAGGCATGATCAGAAAATACCGGAGCCTGATTCAGAGTCCTTATCTGTTGTCAGCCTTATTCTTTTAAATGCGTTTTTTTTTTTCAACCTGCCTGCTTCCTACATTTTTTCCCCCTTGGATTTGCCCTTTTCCTCTGGCCTTGGCAAGAAAGCCTGTCTGCAGTCTTCCAGTACACACAAGCTGAGCTGGTTCTGGGAAGGAGGGTCAGCCTTCCCATCTGTAATCGCCGTTTTATGGCTTTCACTCGAGGTGTTAATGCAGATCAAATGGAAAACACTCCAGCAAGAGCGTTACAGCTTCTCGCGCTGCCCTGCGTACGGTCCCAATCGTTAATTCTGATTATAAGACCTAAAGGTAATTCTGTTTGCTCTCCTAATGCATTGCAGCTCTCCCGGTGGTCCGGCGTCTCTTTTCTCCAATTCCCATCTTGATCAATTGTTTGCAAATAATTAAGCTTTTAAGAGATAATGGTAGGAGCTAATGTACACAACAAAGTAAAGGTCTCAAGTCACTGTTTATTGAACGGTGGTACAATTTGCTTTGATATCCCAAAGTGATCCAGAGTGATAGGTGGACTTGCCAACTGGAGTCCGTGCAGTGTTTTTAGACACACACTTCCATATATATTTATATATGTATATATTTATATATTTCATAGACTCATATAATATCTCAAGTTGGAAGGGACCCATAAGGATCATCAAGTCCAACTTCCTGCTCCTCACAGGACTACCTAAAACTAAACCATATGACTAAGATATATATATCTTTTTATATATTTTATATATATATATTTTATACATATACATGCAAATATAATATACATATATACATAAATATATACACACATATCTCTGTGCATGTGTCTTTATCCCTTTAAACAACATTAGAAAGCTTTTGGAAGGCACCTGTCGTTCTTGCACAGGTGAAATAAAGACAAACAGCAACAGTTTCTACTGAATTTCCTATTTCCTCATAAAATGGCAGTTCTCAGGGTTTCCCCATTTCTCTCTGTTGCAATGTGATGTCTGCCTTTGCCTGTAGCACAGGCCTTCCTAGCCCTGTGGGTGGGAGTGCAACAAGGCTTTGAATGTTTTTATAGCAACCTAGCCTGTGGCATGCTGATTCTTTGTCAAGTCATTTTTATTATTATTTTTTTTTTTAGCCTACAAAGGAACAACTCATACGATGCACAGAAAGCTTATATAATAAGGATGCCCAGCATTTAAGATTATTTTAAACCACACCGAATCATAGTTAAAAAGGCTGCTGCATTGTGAACCTTTAGCTAAGAGGGATTAGCTACATGAAGTCCCAGGCTGTCATGTGATTATGGCAATTATAGATTTATCATGAAATTAAAAGTTTATGCTATGCTAAGATATGAAAAAAAAAAAAAATCAGATGACCTTAAACATACCACAATTTGAGGAATTTGGGATTTGGGACTTTTAAAGCAATTATTTTTACAGTGCCTGTATTATTCTGATGGCTAATTTTATCCAGTCTTGTCTATTTGGAAAAAAAGTCCAGAACAATTGAAAATTGCTTAATGGCGACAAGAGTTCTCAATTCCAATAGCTAGAGGCTGTCTAGTAATTATTGCTTGCTGCATGAAATTAGACACAGTTTGTTCAATTACTTAAAATTAGATCACATGTAAGGTGGCAAAGCGAAATAAGAAAAAAAAAAGAATAATTTTGTCCTCGCTTGATAGCAAAGTAATGAAATAGTAAGTAAGCCGTAGAGATGAAAATGTTACAAATCATCACTGTAGGGTTTTTTTTTTGAAGAGAAGCAAAATGTTATGTTCAGATAGATGGACATAAGTCAAGTATGACTGGTTTTTGTGGATGAATGTGTTTATAAGGCAGATGATAAAATTCATGCTATATTTTTGCACGTGTAAAATGCAAATTACCCATAAAAAAGAACTAAAATTCCCTTCCCTGTGTCTTCCACTTTGCAATTCTGGAGCTGTTTCATGTGCCTGCAGAAAATATAGGGGGTAGTTTACAGGTGTGCAGGTTATCTGAGGGCTTACTGTCTAGAAAACAGTGTTTTTAAAAGAATGGGAACTTCCCCACCATTTTTGTGTGAAAAAACCTGTATCTTTTGGAGCCAATAGCCATGGCAGTGGGCTTTGAAATGGACACACTGGGCAAAGGGAAGTGGCCAGAGTTACAACAAAAATTCCTGTTTGGTAAAGTGAAGTGATGCAGGCATGTAACATAGCCATTAGATGTCAGATTATGCGGTTTACAAGAATATATAAAATCTGCTAAATAGTTACAGTACCAATAAGATTGCAGCATTTTACGAGGTTTTAAATTCTTACGCTTTACAAGGTTTCAGTTTACATCTCATGTAATATTATGCCAAAGAATACATCCAAAGAATATGGGAGTGTTTCGGGGAAAAAAATAAAGAGATGTCTGTATAACAGCAAATACTTTGTGACAACCAGCTGCTATATGGGAAGTTGGGATAGGTCTAACCAGGTATATCAAATTGTCTTTATTGAAATGTTACTAAGTACCTTGCAGCAGACCAGGTCTGAATCTGGTGTGTACTGAGACATGGGTGTCCGGGTTAGGAGCTGGATCCACAAAACAGGTTTTTTCCTGGGAATTATTACGTTTGCAATATTTGGCCATTTCCTTTAGGGACAGTAACATTTTCACATGGAGGGAAAGGACAGAAATGATATTTCTAATTTTCAAACTTGGATGTGTTTTTTGCTGTTGATATATTGAGCAATCTGTATTCATGCAGAAGCGAATTTTCTGAGAAAGCAATCAAGTTCTCACAAGAAACTTAACTTAGGATTGAATTTTAACATTATCTTCAATTAAACCATTATTTATTTTCCGTCTCTTAGGATTAGTGCAGCACAGCTATGTTGATGTCAGGCAAAAATGTGCTGATCATTGACCTTGCGTTGGCTTGTGTTCAAAACCCAGGCATTTGTTTATGTTCAGGATGCTGATCTTATTTGCAAATTATTTTGGGGCACTGACAAGATTTGTTTTCACTATCTCAGAAAACATCATCGTGTTTTAGTTTTACAGAGAAGTGCTTTATCACGTTCTTTATTGTTCTGTGAAATACAGAAAAAAAAAAAAGGTGATTTGACTCAAATCGATCATTCGAGACAAGTGCAAAAACTTTCAGCTAATGCAACAAATATCCTTCTTGAGTATCGAGGTACTGCCAGTATCCTAAGCAGTTATTTCTCCACTTCACTAATCTTTATAATTGGCTTGTCTTTTACTGCCATTAATTAAGTGATGTAGTAGCCCATTAATAATTATAAAAGAGTGACACACCTCAGCATTTTCACCTTTCAATAATAGATGTCACGCTTCTGTTTTTTTTTTTTTAATTTAAAATAAAAAGTAGGCAAAAAAAGCATTGTTTTAAATGTATATATTTATTTTGGTGTCTTATAGCACCCTTACCCTTCAGAAGAACAGAAAAAGCAGTTGGCACAAGACACAGGGCTCACTATACTTCAAGTGAACAATTGGTAAGTAATTTTCCTTAGTGTTTCTATATGGCCGCTGGCAGCCTCCGGCTAACGCTTTGCATTTTTGAGGACACACCTTGCCCTTGTCTGCTCCCCCCTGCCAGCAGTTTATTGATGCAAAAGGGATATATCCAGGTGAGGTTTCAGTTATGGGAACTAGGAGGTTTGCTACCACAGAAAACAAGCTCTATTTATTTTCCCATTGCTTGGGCAGATTTCAGTGTATCCGCATTTGGGTACCAGTCCTCCTTCTGGCTGAGAATGTGTCTTCTTCAACAGGAAACCACATCCATTTTGAGAACTTTTGTCTTGGAAGAGGTTGAGATGTTGGTTGAGATGTTGGTTGAAAAAAAGGGGCAGTTGGCCCCATTTCTGCAGAGCTTATTGTTCTTTTGGGATGCTGTCATGCTTTTTAAAATGTTGTTAGTGAGGTTTTTCTTTTTGACTGACATCCTTCTATCTCTTTACTGGTTTGTTTTAAAAGTCCAGTTTTTGAAAGCTTGAATAAACTTTGAGGACAATCTGGCTCTTTGCTGCTGAAGTATGGTGTGAAGCAATTTTATTTATTTCTTCCAGCTCAGGGTTGCTGGAGTACCTGATCTGTTGTAGTAGTGATTTGTTTGAAAGAAATCGGGATCCGTGCTGTTTCTGCAGTGGATTTTGGGTTGCTAACTGTCTGGGACGTGATGGAGACAACCAGTGAAAATTACATGTGATTTAAGTATAAAAACAACAGCAAACCCTTAAAAAAAAAGTTTGATTTATTACCCTTTGTTACTGCATCGAAATGCAGGTTTCTCCCACTATGCCAGAACAAGTGTCATATTTGAAGTGTGTTGCAATCTAATACCTTGTAAAACTAAGTGTATCTAATTAATTGTCCTAATATTTTTAGATTAGTGTTTATGATGGGAAACCTTATACTCTTTGAAGTAATACCCAGAAAATGGCCAAGGCAAACGGCGAGCCTGCTGGGGAAAAGGGAGGGAGGAATGCCAGTTTGCAGACAAAAGTATTTTTTTTCGTTCAATAAGTGTCAGAGATTAATATTACTGAAGCTCTGATTACATGGCCTAATCCATTTTAGTGAATAAATTTGGTCTTGATGTCCATTGCACCTACATTAACAAACCCTCCTCTCTTAGAGGGAGTAGGAGCCTGTGGGAGAGATTTCAGATATATTAAACCCCATTACAGAAAATGTAATTTCTGTCAATATAATCCCATGTATTCTTCAATTTAGTACTTTAGAGATAACAAGCTACTTACAATATATTTGCCTTTGGAGGATTAATTTACAAAGTGCACTATCTGGGAGACGCAGGCAGGCTCACATAAGCATAGCTTGTAAGGGTTATCAATTTCTGTGACCCCACAGCAGCTCTGGGAGATCAATTTTTTGAAGCCCTTTAAGACACTGAATAAAGGAAAATACCAAATACTTAGTGTACGTGAAGTATGCTTCCAAGATACTTAGTTTAAAATGGAGGAATAAAAGGCACTAAACATTAAATATGTGTTACAAGGAAATGTAACCCACAGTATTTTGGCTCAGCCAGAAAAAATTAGTGTTTGCTTCAGCTTTACATCCTCCAACCTTCATCCAGGCGATACCCTAATTTATATGGTTGTCCTTCAGTTTAACTGTAGGCGCTTTGGCCAGTTGAGAACCTGTGTATGTTTGTCAGGGGTCTTATTTAATGATGGGTGGAGCAAGCATGTGCTGCTTTGGAGGGGTCCGGGAGCATAGGATTCGACATGGGCAGCTATGTCAGTTTAGGATGGGCCATCAAAGAAATTTTTCGTGATGATGAACATGAGATGCTTTGAACTAAAGCTGGTGGAATTTATCCCAAGTGACTTTCCAGGGTGTTTTTCAGTACCCATCTCGCCTCGGATTTGAGGAGTTTTTACTTTGGCTTTGTGTCAGATGTGTTTTTATAAGTTCCTTATGTGCAAAGGAAAAAAAAAGTAGGTCAAAATACATTATAACTGAAGTCTTGTGGATGTAGGGCAGGCTTCCTCTGCTTGAGCTAGTTTGGTAATTCTGCTGTGGTGTTACAATTGTATAAATTATTGAGACAATTCCCCTTCCCTCCCCAGCCCCACAAACATTTAACACTATAGGGACAGCCAGGGCTTTCTTAAATCACAGGTGGTGGGCATAGATGCCAAAATATGGTAATTTAGCCCCTGCTTTTTGCAATGGATCCTAAGGAACAAGGAGGCTGTGAGGCTGTGGCAGGGTGTGCAGGTTTGCACACACACACACATGCATCCTCAGGTAACATCCAGCCGTGGGATGACCAACAAGCTACTCATCCCCTCCCAAATCCTGGGGAGTATGGGGCAACCCTCTCCCATCCTTGTGCTGAATCCCTTTTCTTCTAAGGCGGTATGCAGGAGAAGAAACTCTTCTTGCCTAAATTGTTTGCTGCAGGGAAGAGTTAACCGCGTTTCTGGTTAGCTTTGCCTTTCTTCACTGGGCTCATAAGTCATTCAGGCACGACTTGCAAAAAATTTTGCCTTCCTCCTTAGATTCTTCCAAACTTGTTAACACACATGTACATTTTTGTATTAATGATGAGTCATTGTAAATCACTGTTGCAGAGATTAAATAAAATGCTGAAGGGCAGGCTGGGTGCAGATCAGTCATAAATTATTGGCAGCAACACAGCATGTGGGAATACATGAAATGTGCATGAAAAACATAAACTCATGTCTGGTAGCATGGTCGTTAGCCCAGACTGGGAATGCTGGATTTTCTGGATGGAATTAGAAGTTTGCCACAGAGCAGTCAGTGAAGAGAGCATTTGTTTTCTGCAGATTGAAAGCATTTGAACAATTTTTTTTGTCATATTTTGAATGCCTTTACAGTATGTGCTAGCTGCATACTTCAGTTCTCTGCCGTAACGAAAAAAATGGTGCTTTTCACATACGGTCTGCCCGGTGTTCTGGCTCCCTGGGTTGATGCACACAACTCCTATTGATGGTGGAGGAGTCACAGGCATGGGGTGATGATGTGAGACGTGCCAGAAAATGTATCCCTGGTAGGGCACATGTCTTTAAAAATACCACAGTTTAAACTTGACCCTTTTCCTTGGGTTGTTTTATTTTTTTAAAGTAATGAAGTAATCCACGTGGAGGATTTTTCCCTTTTTTTTTTTCCACACACGACAATTTTGCTTGCAAATCACCAGCATTGCCTTTTAGGACCATCTTTTTGCCACAGTTGGATGTTTCTGTTGTGGGAAGAGGGAGCCTTTACTCTGTTGCAAAAAAAAAAAAAATCTATGGCAGGTAGGAAGGTAGCAGAGTTCAAGATGTCGTTAGTCTAAATGAACCCTTCAGGTCTCCGTCTTGTTAGTCGTTTAACCCCACAGCAGTTTAGGGTTCGAAGCATAGTAATGTGAACTAGAAGGGGCACTTCTGTGATCTTGACAGCATTGCATATAGGGACATGGAAGGGACCTGACCAAGTACAGGTTAATAAAGTGCTTTTCCCTGGTGATAAAAACTGTGATTGAAATATCCAGGAGGTGTGATCCAATCACTTCTTACCTCAGTTGAGAGCCAGCCAGCCTATATTGAACAATCTATACAGTTTTCTTGTTTACTACATCCCAGCTGAATCTCTTCCCGTTAAGAACTAATGGTAAATAATTACTGGTGGTACTCTACGGAGAAGAGAGAGCAATTCTCATCAACGGCTGCATTAGGTGTCAGAGGCTTGTTTATGTTTTAGGAAAGTCTAGGTACACACAGATAAATGTCTGTATATTTGTAGAATAATGTGCCTATATAACCTCTCTATATGTGCATGTCTATATGTGATTGACTATCTCTCTGAATAGTTGCGTACAACTGCATTAAAATGATCTTGAAAAAAAAAAAGATTAAGTTTGAAAATTCAAATCCTTAAAGCTCCAGCCTTTTATTAGGTGTTTCCATTCTGCTTTTTCCAAAATACCCTTGTGGTATCTAGGGCACAGACCAGACAATGATGGAGCAGCTAGTCAACATTTTATCTTACCCTCATTCTTCAGTGCTTTGTTTGTTGAGCTGTATTCAAACCGTGCTTAAAGATGGAATTAATAATTACTGCTGGGCTTTCCTATTGCACTTACTGCTGTGAGAAACCAAGTCCTCCCCTGACCTCTGCTTGCCTGTATATGCATACAATGTGGTGGGTCTGCGTGATATTTTTACAGTCCCCCTGCAAAGAGAGAGATTAGTGTTGTCCTGGTTCACAGGTGAAGAAGTGAGGCTCAGGGAGGTCCAGGTCTAGCAGAGCCACCAGTTTTGGGTTCATCTGGGACTGTGAGATGACTCAAAATGACAGCAAGTTATCCACAATTAAGTCCAATGACCACCGAAAACCCAAGTTTCAGTGGAAACTCCAAGTTTTGAGTGCCTTGGCATCTTACATTGCCAACGTCCAGTGTTGGGTGTGGGGGAGAGATGCGAGAAATCAGTAACTGCTCGTGAAAAGTTTGGGTTTGATGATTTACTGGGTAGCTCCTGAGCAGTCCAAGGCAGCAGCAGAGCTGAATCCTCTTCTCCGGTGCAGCGTGCAGCTGCTTCAGCCAGGACTACTTTGCTCTTCTTACCATTTGCTGCCTTATTCATTCAACTTTGACTAAGTTTATTTCCAGTAGAAATCAATTTTTCTACATTATAGTGCCCTGGCTTGTTCTTAAAAAGAACATAATCATCATTGGGGTGGTTGAGGCATTGGGCTCTATCAAAAACTGTACCGTGAGCTGGTAACTGAACTGTTTGCATAGGAAGTAGATTAAAGAATAGGGTGCAAACAGCTCTAGTAGTACGGTTTCCTAACTCTTGAGTTCTTGATTTTATGACCTTGGCTTCTTTAAATGTCAATTTTGTGTATAATTTCCTAGGCTTGAAAAAAAAAAAAAAACAACTCAAACCTCGACCAAACACACCGGAAAAAATGATCAAATAATGTAAATTTCCCTAATCTCATCCTTGGAGACAGCTGAAGTTATTTTTGCTGAAACTTTATGAGGAAGAAATTTTAAAAAGTCTCCAAGACCAGCCTGAAGATGGGTTTGAAAAATCTAAGATGGGTTTGCGATAGGAAGACCAGACCACCTTACTGAATGTAGCACAGCCAGCTCAGGGCATAGACACCCAGAAATACTTCATTACTCTTTTAGCCCCATCACAACTCCCCTCTGGCAGGAAATTTTCTCCTGCCTCCGTTTCTTTGCTCGTGGGTAAGCATAGTGGTAGAGCCTTGCTGCAGTAGTTGCATGGGGCAGGGGACGAAGTGCTCTGCCGTGGCACAGGCAGGCAGGGTGGCATGGTGGGGATGGGAGGATTTTGCACTTCTCACAGGGGATTGCTCCCCAGCACCCAGCGATGAATGGGGAGCACCACTGCGAGGGGTGTCCTTCCCATCTGCTCCCTGGTCATGCCCGGCCTGGCTTGCAGATGGCGGGGTTACAGATGGAGCAGATGGGGGGATGCAGACGGGGTGGGTGGGGAGGATGCAGATTGGGAGGTGCAGATGGGGACATGGGGGAAGATGCTGATGGGGCAGATGGGAGATGCAGATGGGGGGATGCTGATGGGGTGGACAGGGCGATGCAGATGGGGACAGATGCAGATGGGGCAGATGCAGAAAGCCCCTGCCCACCCCTCCGCAGAGGTGCTGGGGAAAGAGGGGCGGCTGCATGGCTCTCCACCCTGTCACCTTTTGGAAAACCGTCCCAGGCCCCTATTCTCCCGCTGTGTTTTTTTTTATCATAGCATGCCTGCGGTTTGGTACATCTAAAGCACGCTTCAAACACCCCCAAATCCAAGTCATAATGTTGGCTGGTGATTCCCATGTGTTGAGTCCCACGTCAGCCCCTTGGAGGGGATGGCAAGGCTCCTTCATGGGGCCAGGAATTTAGCGTATACATCACCTTTGCTCAGTTTGTTCGCTGAGGGTGATACTCACCCCAAGCAAAAGGCCAGCACATGACCAGTGCACCACTTTAGTCCCACTTAAGCACTATTTTTAGGGTGTAAGTGGGGGAGGAGGCCAGCAGGGAGGGAGCACGGCAAAAGCAGGTGCTGTTCCTGTACGCAGGGGTGGATTTTCACCCCCTCTGCCTACCAAATCGCAGGCTACAATAAATAGGCAAGATATTTGGTTTGCCACTTTGCACAGCACATTGCATGCAGGGATTTTTAGTCCTAGGCGAGTAAAATATCTGCTTGTTTTCAGATGTGTCTATTACTGCTTTTGTTGCAGTAAACAGATTAAACAAGAAAAGGTCAAGATGCAATTTGAATCTGTGTAAGAACATAACAAATACTTTTCTCAGTAATCAGATACAGTAAATACAAGTACTTATTTACTTGTAAATGTTAAAACATTCACAAATTATCCTCTCAACTTCAGCAATACGAACTTAACCATCAGATTTTGGATACTATTTACTTTTCTTCTCCATGTGATTCAAGAATCCGTATACAGATGTTATTTAAACACTGTATTGTTAATGGGAATACATGCAAAAGCAGGAAAAAATAGAAATAAGAAAGAATATGTTTCAGGTTTAACGAATATGTATTGTTTGTTATTCCAGAGTAAAATAAGACAGTAGGTGTTTGCAACGTGAAAATCACCCCCAGCCCCCCCAAAACCCCAAGAAAACTATTAAAAAAAGGATCTCGCTGGGTGAATTGTTATACCGTTTGAGCAATTCAGAATACGTGCAGTAAATTAGCTGTTCTAAAAGTACCATGTGCTGGGCTTCTCAAGCAGATTTTTACATTTATGTTTTCACTAAGTCTTAGCTAATTGTTATGCCTTTCACCTTGAATGCCAATTGTAATAATAATATTACATCTGTAGTCTATTTCTCTGTTCTTAAATTACAGCAATCAGGAATACTCACTAGGTAAAATCCTGTATAGTTACTCATAAGAAAATATTGAAATCAGACGAAAAAATGTTTAGCTTGCATATTGCCTTAGACAGCCCTGGAGAGCTGCCAGGCAGCCAAGGTATTATTAGAAAAGCTGAGCAAATAGCTTACAGGGGGAAGAGCTGTGAATTTAGAGCTATCGGGTACCGTCGTATCACCAAATTTTAGGCAGGTTTGTTTTTTTTTTAGTTCAGTAAAGCCATTTAAAAATACAGCATGGTGACTTAAACGTGCGGGGTTTGCTTTTGGTACACACGTTTGAGGAGTAGTGATACAGTTCTGGCACAAAACACAGGTGTTTTTCCAAAGGGGGCAGATTCTCGGAGGAGGTGGATAAAGAGGTTTTTGGGGGGAAATGCTCCCTTCAGCCTCTGGGACTTCAGGTGGAGCAGAGGAAGGGCTTTCACCCTGGAGAGCTGATAGACCCTGGGTTTCTTGCTCAGTCCAGCCTTGGCAGTCTCCACACACCCCAAACTGGGGGTCACCCTGTCCAGGAGCACCAGGGGAGGATGTTTCCCCTAACCATTGCTCTGACAGCCCCTAGATTCAGGCTGGGGAAAACCAGCAGGGCAAACACCATTTATTTCAAGAGAAATGTGGAATCATTTTGCACAAACTAACAGACTAATTAGTGGCACCCTGAGCACTGAGCAAATAAAATAATTGGTGTTATTTTATTCACACAGATGCTTTTTTGAGAAGGAGAAAGGTCGGTTCCCACCGCAGAGCGTCGCACGGTGCAAACAGGGTTTACCTGCCAATAGTCTTGACTAACAAAAGATGCTCGGCACTTGAGAAGTTAATACGCAGCCAAAAAAACCCCCCTGTTTTCCCTTGGGCCTTCCATCCTCTTCTGGGGTGGTTTGTACCTGACAAACTTTTTTTTAGTTGGTGCATTAATATTCTGTAACGAATACGCTGTCAGGTGTCAGGGAAATAAGATGAAACAGTGCCATGCAAACATTCACCACTTGCTCTTTTCTCCACTCCTGCCCTAGGTTTGCTCTGCAGGATCGGGGTAGGGGTCAGAAGGCTTTGTTTGCTACTTTTTATTTAAAAAGGCCGAGATTCAGGTGTGCACAGTTTGGCTTTTAAAAAAACCCATCCAGGACACTATTGTATTGTGGAAATGCTGCGTTGCAAACAAGGGGAGGGCTCTGCACTGTCTTCTGTAAATACAGTTCTCAGGGCTTGGTTTCCTTTTAGTGAGAGAGGTGCTTCTGTCTGGAAAAATACCCTCAATATATTAAAAAAAAATATATATATAACCTCAATATATTAAAAAAAAAAGAGAGAAGGGGGAGTAATGGTTTGTCATTGCTTTGCAAGTCAGGTTTTGGTCTATTCTTGTCATAGCTATCTGAAGTGTGTTTACATATAGTTTGCCTTTCTGGTATTTTGTGCTTGCACAGACCTGATCTCCACCTATTTTGTGTCAACAGTTGCTGAGATTGGTGTAGAACGATTAACCGTTGCAAACTGAAACACCAACACGCGGAGAAAGGTGCCCTCAGAGACCCTCTCTCGCACTTACATCAGGCGCTCGCTCCGGGCTGCACCTGCATAAAACAAACTGCGTGGTTAAAAAGTCAGCCTGAAATATTAAAAATGGGGCAAATGTTGCCTCCTTCTTGGCTAAACCAATTTTCTCTTCTCAAAAATGAAACACAGCCAGAGGCGCAGGGCGAGGACGTGCTTTTGAGGGCGTGTGTTTTGCCCTGCCTGCCCTGAAATGATTTCAGTGTAAATGATGTATGGCTGGCTTTACCAGCATTAGCACTAACGAGGCTTCTGCCTTTTATTTTACTTTTTAAAAAGAAAAGAAAAGGCAGCAGATGCTGCTGAAAAATATTACTTCCGCAGTTCTTCAACGAAATCTAGGTCATGTAACAGTTTCATGGGGCTTTTTTTTTTTCCCTGCCCAGGCACTGTAGTCCTTGTGGCTTTTTTGGCTAATGATAAAGCACAATAACAATTGCTCCTTTTCAATTCAGATTTATCCCAGAGATGTTCAACTTCTCACCTGGTTTATGAAGGTGGTTTATACCATCTGGGGGGCTGATCCCTAAGATTTCTGTGTCCCATGGTCTCACAACATCTTTTTATCTTTGACATTCCTCTGACCTCCCCGTGTGTGTTTTGTTTGTGTTGTTTTCTGAGGATGTCTTTTCTCCTGCCCTGAATAAAAAGCCGTCAGGAGTAGGATTATAAGAAAAATGAATTACTTCACTTAATGGGAAATTATGTTTAGATAAAGTAGATTACAAAGTAGGTTATTAGTTGTGGTTAGAAAACAATGTTTTGACGTAGGATGTCTTGCGGGGGAGTTTGTCCAGAAGTGTGGGGTTGTTTTTCAGGTTGGTTGTGACTCAGAGTTGTATCTTTTGTGGTTTCTGGAAAAAAAAAAAAAGGGAAAAAAAAATTTCAAACCAGTTTTGCAGGTGCCCACATCACACAAAATACACTAACATGCTCATGTTTGTTGTCTCAGTAGTGGTGGGGAGGACCCAACCACAGGAATCACAGCTTCCCTCCTCTGCCCCAAGCCAATGTCTCGGGGTATAGACCAGAGAGATGTCAAAGCCTATTTCATGTACGAATCACAGGTCCTGCGTAGAGGTTCATTATGTTTTCTCTTTGGGGGTTCTGGGGGTGTTTTTCCCCAAAGACACTTCTCGGGGCTTTTGGTTTGGCTACCCTGGGTTCGCTTCTCCTTGTCCTGCAGGCTGGAGGAGCTGGTGTGGGGTGACAGGGTACAGAGTTACTCCATACTCCT
Organism: Aquila chrysaetos chrysaetos; assembly: GCF_900496995.4. Taxonomy (NCBI): domain Eukaryota; kingdom Metazoa; phylum Chordata; class Aves; order Accipitriformes; family Accipitridae; genus Aquila; species Aquila chrysaetos. The sequence continues at coordinate 28,255,385 of NC_044011.1, forward strand.
TAAGTGGCCTTCTGGAGATGAGGAGGGTGAGGAAACCCATCCAGGAGCACGGAGAGAGCATTTCTTGTATCCTTCAGTGAGCGGGAACGCACTGAAACCAGCAGTCAGATGTGGGAGCAGCCTCTCTGCATTAGCTTGAGCTGGAGGACCGGGCATGGCTTCCAGCTCCCATGCCGTATGTATTACAGGTAGGAGTGAACGGGGAAAAAGCTGTTTGGACAGGACTCCCCGCTTGATGTATGGAAAAAGCCTTGGACCTCAAAGGAGGAACCTCTGTGTTTAGACCACTTGTGTGGCAGGAGAGAGCTCTGAGATCATGCGGGCACCTCTCACAAACACTACATTCCCTTAAATAAGAGGTTATGCTGAATTGACAGAGGACAAGGAAATTGCTGAGAGAGAGAGGCATGTTTTCAAAGAAATAGCGAGTATTTTGCTGCCAGTTCTTGCCTGTTCCCAGCATAATCCCTGCCGTCGAGTGGGATGTGGGTTGTTGGTTTGAAGTGCTCTGCTGAAGAAAAGCTGCTGGGTTGCACTGGTGGTGTGCACCAGATCAGGACCCGAGTTACAGAGTCCAGATGTGCTCCTCTGAAGGTTCAGATGGGAAGTTGAGGTTCAGACCTCCCTCAGAGCTGGGAGAAAACCCTGAGCTGGGAGATGTGCATCGCGTCTGGGCTGCTCTCAGAGCTTGCGGAGAGCCTGCGCATCCTCTGCCACGAGCGTTTGGGAGGTCCTGGGGTTTGTGGCATGGCCTGCACATTGAAGCACATACATCTCTATCCCAGCAAAGACAGTGCACTGTATGGCGCTGAGGTGAATCGCTCTCCAGATCTGGAGTGGAACAGCAACCAGGCAGCATCAGTCCTTGGGCAGTGAGAGCATTTTTGTGGGAGGCAAGATTTTGGCTGGTAGTGTGTTGTGTACCCAACCGCAGTGCTCTATGGGGTCCAGTGCTGTCCCGGGCAGGAGTCAGAGCAGCTTTAGTGCTGCTCTACTAGATGAATCCTTGCCATATTCCTTAAAGGCTAATTGTGGCACACGGAGATCAGCAGACTACAGCTGCACTGGGATTTGGGAGCAGGGAAGAGACGGGAGGTCAGCTCCACTGGCGCTTTGCCATGTAAAGATTTCCCCTTACATCATCTGGCTGCCGAGGGCGAGTTTACATCTGCTTTGCACCCCGAGGGAATTGCGGTGTCAGGGAATGAGGTTGCTGCGAGCCCTCCCCGGTGCAGCCGGGACCTGCAGCCCGGCCTCTGCTCCGGCTCCCTGGCATTGGCGGGGAGACGCCTGGATGCCAGACCTGGATTTTCACCGGAAACTTTCCATGTCAGCTGAGTTTTTTTGAGTGGGGTTTGCGGATGGGAGGAGAGGAGGAGGAGGAGGAGGAGGAGGAGAGCATACCAGAAAGGCCAACAGCAGCTCGCCTGTGCTGTGGGAGGGCACTGGAGTTGGGCAGAGCAGGGAGGTGTATCTCCAGGGAGCCCTTCCCCAGGCATGCTGGCTCTTCACTCCTCTCTAGCGAGTCCCTCCCTTGTTTTTCATTCAGAACTAGCTAAATAAATACAAATAGGCTTTAGCTCCATCCTACTGGGGAACAGGGAAAATTTTGCAAGATGGGAAAAGTGTTTCCTGCCCAGCTTGCTTCTAGAAAGACCCGTCAAGCAGCCACCAGCCATGAGCTCTGTGCAGATTTGGGGCTAGGGGAGCGTTTGGGCCAAGGGAATAGCAGGGCCAGGAGCTTGTGGGTCCTACCTTGATGGGAAGTCATCAGCCGTCCCTTCTGCGCCGCGAGCGTGAGCCACCGCTGGGCTTGCTGCCACCCCGAGGCGGTCACCGTGGCTGCGTGATGTCCCATGGGGCTGCTGGCAGGGTGCTCCCCCAAATGCTGTCGATGTTTATTTGGAGGCAGAATGTGTCCCACGGTGCTTTGAGAAGAAAGCATGGTATGGAGCAGGAGGGGAAGTGGGGTTTAAGGGCTTGGGGGAAGAGCAAGCACAGAGGTGGCCAAAGGTAGAGCTGGTGCATGTTGGGCCAGTCAAAATGTAGGGCATAGCCAGCTCTCTTACAAGGAGTGCATACCTGATCCCGTCTCTGCTTTCTATTTTTGCACTCGATATGCTCGCTACATTAGCAGGGTTGGCTTGCGAGAGATTCAATAGCACTCTCCTGCTTTAAAGCAACTTTTCTGAATGCACAACATGAATCCATCGGTGGGGTCACATAGTAATGCTTGAAGTCAGAAGCTATTTTTAAAACTAAATTGCAGAACCACACATGGCTTTCATTAGTGCTTTACATCAAATTTGTCAGCTAATTAGTGGTTTTTCATCACTAGTTTTTGCATAGTATTTTATTTGTTCACTCTTCAATATTGTCTTGCGACGCCCCCAGCCCTATATACAGTCCCTGGCGCTGGTGCTGCCAGCGGAGGAGGGAGGGAGAGGGGCGCGGAGCTTTCAGGAGACCTTCCCAATCCTCCTGATGGATGGACTCGCTGTGTTTGGAGTATATTCCAATATTACGTGTCTGGAGTGGGCGGTTAGCAGCCCGTGTTCTCTCTTCCCTCCCTACCTCCATTTAGTGTTGTAAATGATGTATTGCAGTCCTGAACTGTCTTCGGTTTGGAGGAGGAGGAGGAGGAGGAGAAACCAAGAAAAGTTGCCAAACATGACTTCATAAGGTTTGACTTTAAATTGAACAAAGTTTCTTGAGTGTTTTGGATTTTTTTTTTTTTCTTTACAAATAAAGGGAGTACAGAGAGCATGGATTGCTAATGACTGGTAGTTACGGGTCATTAAGCTCACTAACTGACTTCAGGATCAGAACTTTCTAATAATGGCAGTAAGCACTCTTTTAACATTTATTTCTCATTTTAGGGAAGGGGAGATATGATTACCATTCAGAAGTCTGCGGTTATTTTTTCTGTTCATAATTACAGAGGGAGCTTGCAATTTTTAAGGCTGTTTCTAAAACATTTGAAAGTATTTGGTGAAAAAATTTCTAGGGTTTTTTTCATTTCTTTAACTGACTGACTCCTTTAAAGAGCTCTGGAAAACAAATACACAGGAAAAAATGAAAATATGTTAAAATAAGGAATAAAGCAGTTACTGAAGTGTAATAATCCCGGTTTATAGCACACTTTCCATTTAAATTGTTTTTATTAGAGATAAACCTGTTAAGCGTTGAGGAATTAAGTGCTGAATAGAGAAGGTTGTTTTCGCTGCTGTATAAATGAAGGATCCCAGTATGCAGAAAAGAGTATGGCTGATTTTACAAGTGAATTATTTGCCAGTTTGAAGGGCTCCGGTTCCTTTGGCATCTGTTATAAAAATGATTTGTTTGTTGTCAAGAGGGATACTATTTTTCCAGAGCAAGAGACATTTTAGCACTGGGGTTTGTAGGTACTGTGGGCTTTCTCATCGTCCTTACGAGTGGTTTGCTAGAAGGAGCTCAAGGAGAAAATGAGGCAGAGAGATTTTCGGGAATTTCTTGGCACTGCTAGTGATACACAGACTTCTGGCATGTGGTGCTTTGGGACAACATTGAGAGGGAGCAGCCTGCAACTCCAAGTATCAAAAGTTAGTAATGGTGTGAAACTCTTCTCATTTGGGAGGGCTGAGGGGGGAGAAAAATTCAATATACCACTAAGTCTCAGCATCTTCTTTCAGACAGCTGGTCCTGGGAAATTTCATTCAAAGACTGCAAATTGGAAGTCCCCACAACTGCTCTGTCAATTCTTGAGCAAAAGTGACTTTGGAAATTTGTGACAGCAGAGGAAGGTCTTGTTTTATTCACTCAACAGAAGTGAAATACAAGGGGAAGGGAGAAAGACCAGATCTGTGCGGAAAATGTCACTCGGGCTGTAACCTGAGCCTTAGCGAGCTGTGCCTTTCGGAGGGTTTGGTGACCCTCCGAAAAATCCTTGCTCTCTGGCTGCTATTATTGTAGCCAATTTCCAACTAAAATAAGTCTTTTGTCATCACCAGCCATGCCGCCTCTTGCTGAGAAGAAACAAAACTTGTGCGTGGCAGCGAGGGCGGCCAAGCTGAAGGTCAGAGTGCAGAGGCGGATTGCTGCGTCCCTGGGGCCGGGGCTGGATCTCACCCGTGGGACCGGCGATGCACCAACCAGGGAGATTGCCAATGACCTCTAGAGACAGAACCCAGGCAAGAAGCCTAAGAGAAGGCATCCTAGTAAAATGCAAATTGGAGAAAAGAGGGTTTCCTACTCCTCTTTGGGGTTACACAGGTGGAATAGCTGTTTTTTTCTTGCTTTTTGGGACACAGCGGAAAGCACAATCTCATGTATCCAAAAAGGCAAGGAAAAGTTAACTTGAAAAAAAATAATAAATACTTTAAACTTCTGTGTTTGCCCAACTGTTCAAACGTTTCCTCCATGCCAGATCCTTCCCTTGGAAAAAATAAAAAAAAAAAGAAAAAAAGAAAAAACAAAAAAAAAGCAACCCAAAGCATTGTTTTGCAGAGTTCTCTCCTTGAGCAGGGAGATGGGTACACCTTGTACACTGAGGGATCTCATGTTTTTTGTGCTGCTATTGATTCTGTTCTTTGGGGGAAAAAAACCAAACGAAAAAAACCCTTCCACATTGGAGCAAAGGTACCAATGCATAGAGTGCTGGTATGGGGAAAAATACTTTATGCAAGTCCTTGAGCCTGTGCGGGTCTTTACTCACATGAGCAAGGTTATGCCACTGTCTTAATCATTAACTTAAGTTTTATGCTGAGTCGTATTTTGATAATACTCCATTTGAGTAGCACCTAATAGGCAAATGTCTTTTTTAGGTCCTGATTCCTCTGAACTTTTAAAAATTAGAGTGATTTAGGGTTTCTTTCTCTTAAGATAGGTGAATGTGAACATACAGGAAGAGGGGCAGTGAGATTTTTCCTGTTAGCTTTTCTGTTCCATCATTATTGCTGGTGTTACGTCAGCCTAGCACTTTGGAAATTCAAAGAGTGTTCAAAAGATCTTGGCCCTTCTATCAAATTAAAAACCAGAGAGTACAAAGAAATTATCCCCACACCCATATATTTCTGCAGCAACAGCTAATTCGCAATTTTACTTGCAAAGAGTTCTCAAATGTGATTTGTAAACCTAACAGCGCTGCATTGTGCTCTTTCAAAGCAAGCCACATTAATAGTTTTAATCTGATGGGTTCTTATGAATTCCAGGTTTGGGATGCAGGAAGAAACTTGAAAGTGAATACTTTCTTCTTTTTTTTTAATGCATAGTGGTTTGGAGTCTACTATAATGCAAAGTAAAGCGTTCTGTTACAAAGGCAGGGAGGATGGGACAGAAGGTTAAAGGGCATCCTGGAAACAAACAGCTGGACCAGTTTATTTAAACAGATACAAGGATGGGGAGCTGACCTCCGTTTGACTTCTAGTGGGAGGAGCGAGAATGTCATTTTATTACTTTGCCCAGAAGGAAAATGTTCTTGCGTCTGAATTCCCCCCGAAGACATCCAAACACTGGGCTGTTTGGCAGAATTGCTACTTATAGAAAATACTTACACGAATGCGTAGGAAGAAGATAACTGTTAAGTACCTGTGTGTAAAATGTTCTTAAAGCAGATATCCCGAGCGATAGCATGGGGCAAACAGGTGGGAATATGTTTTACTGTAAGCACATCTTAGGGATAATTATTGGTAAATTCTAGCTATATAGTTTATTATGCTAGCTATGTAGTTTATTATCAAGCCCCCTTTCTTACTAAAAATCCTTGTAGTTTGGAGGAGAAGGAAGAGAAGGTTGTGAAGTTGGGGTGTGCGTGCTTCATGTTGCTCGGGGTTTCTTTGGGGTAGAAGCTTTTGGCAAATGAAGGTTTCGTTGACTAGCAAATCTCACAGCTACCAAAAACCCTCCCCTCCTGCCACAGTAACAGGTCCTGGCAGTTGGGCAGGAGAAGGATGGAGTAAACACAGCAAGAGCCTGCTGGGCTTGCAGAAGGAAATGGCTGGGGCACTGGGATTTTGTGTTGTTGTTTTACGTAGGAGAGTTGCTGTGAAAATTGCTTTCTGCAAATGCAGATTACAGATATTAAACAATTTTCTAATTGGTCATGGAGCTAAGGCAGCTAATGGGGAAAAAAAGCAGGGTTTTTTTAATTGCTTATTTCACATGGTGTTTGTGCTACACCTGTGCTTATAATGAGAAAGGAGAATTAGTCTAACCTTCTGCTCACATGATTCTAATTTTCATGGTTTGTACAAGATAATGATAAACTGATTTGCAACACTTTGCTGGAGTTGGGGGGAGGGTGTGGTTTATTGGAAATGTGTAGAAAAATTGACCCAATACTGTTGCTGACAAAACATGACCTAGTTCAGGTGTAAGGTTTCCAGATTGGCACTCGGAATTGGTGCCTTTGAGCCCATTTTGTCGAGACAGGTTCGATTAGGGCTCAACATCTTGATTAATTTTTGCGGGAGTTTGGGTAACGGGAGTCAGTCGGGAATGGGAGATAGGAGGAGACTGAAATTGCTGTGCTGGTCTTTGATGAGGGCAAAACAAATAGCACGGGGTGGTGGTTTGCGATTCTTCTCCCTACCGGTATAGGGGAGTGGGTGGGCAGAGCTGATTCCCACAGGGAGGTCCTGGTGGCTTTATCTCTGCGGTAGGAGAGCTCCTGCTAAGCCACCCCAAGCAAAGGCAATGAAAACAAGCACCAAGTAGCCCTTTGTGGACTTTCCCATTGCATTTTGCAAACGTAGTTTGGTTTTACCCACGCTCACGCTTCTTCCTTTACTAGTAAATATTGTGGCATACACATTTTTATTCTTCTTCTTCTCTCTCATAAAGAATGTAAAGTCTGGTTATGAGGCTTTGCCGTGATTAAATCTCAATGGGGATTTTTTCCAAATGTTTTTTCACTAAGCTTTCTGATGAGCGAAACTGCAAGTGTTCTTCTAACGCTCTTCAGACAGGTCCCCAGCCATGGTTTCGAGCCTCCTGATTTCAGTGCCACAAAGACTGCCCACAGAGGAGACCGGGGCACTTGTGATCTTTCTCCTTCTTCTGTTTTGCTGCAAATTATTTTGAATATTCCTTTGCCAAATAAGCACTGCAAAACTAACTGAGGCGAAGAGCTACAAAAACGCAAAGAGTACGGTTGCAGATGGCTATTTTTAAAAACGACTGTACCTTTTTTTTATTTCCAAAGATCTGCTTTTCATTGTTCGGGGGGAATTTTCAGTAGTCCAGTAATTACAGTTTAACAAGATGTTTGCTGTAAATGGTCAGGCCTAGCTGGAGAAAACAGGATTATAAATTCAATTACTGTAAAGCTATGACCTCGCCTTGACCCCTCAGACTTTGCATAAAGAGAGAGGGGGGGGGGGAGCCCACCAAGAAATGGCTAGGAGGAATGCATGGCTCTGAAGTCCCCAGCAGTGTGACTTAGTGGTGATAAAACTCCAGACGTTCCCTCATTTGATGGGGTTCTGCCATCACAGTTCATTATCTTAATAGTGGGCATTAAAAGGGAATTAGGTTTGCAAGAGGTAGGGGCAGGTTTTGATAAAAAAAATTGGAAAAAGAAGTCAGAGGACATAAGGCAGAAATGGCACTAATGAGGGGGAGGTAGCAGATGCCCTCACGAGCATCTTGCTGCCTTCACCCGTTTTTTTTGTGGCCCGTTCTGAATTGAGAAGAGCGTTGCTGGTATTGTTTCCTGAAAACTCGGCTAATTCCCCCATGAAAAGATGAAATGGAAGTGTCCGACTGTGGTAAAAAGCAGGCAAACATAAATCAGCTCGGAAACCCCAAGCTTGTGCTCTCAGAGGTCATCGGGGTTAGAGGTTTTGCCGTATTTGCATCCTCACGCAGCCCGATAGAGAGCACCACGGCAGGGCAAGAGGGCTTGGGGATGGGTGGAAGTCATCCCCTTCGATAACCGTTTGCTTTCCTCTTTTTTCTTGCAGGTTTATTAATGCTAGAAGAAGAATAGTTCAGCCCATGATAGACCAGTCCAATCGAGCAGGCAAGTCCCCAATAGTAACTGTATTCAAGTCACGCAGGCGAAAACCATCCTTAAGCCATTCACCGGGAGGTCCATTACCTGGTAAATAAATGAGAAATGAATGCTGGGAGTGATTGACAATTAAAATACAACCAGCTTTGTTTCATTACAACCCTAATCATTTTAACGTGATTAAAACATTTGGGGAGAAAAGAAATTGAAAATTCAAAAAAAGAAACTAAAATGATCCACTCTGTGACCAGATTTTTGGAATTGAAGTGTTTTGGGTTTTTTTTTTTGGTAGTTGTTTTGAGTTTTCCTTCCCAGCTCTTTCTGCTCCTGTGACCACTCCCTGGTGCATGGCTTGGTGTGGAATTGCTGTAAACTTTATTACCTGTCAAAAGGGCAAAGGGGTCAGAATCGCTTGTGGGACTCAGTAAAGTTCAAAGACATTCAATGAGGTAGAGCTTTATGTGCTTTAATAACCCAAGGCAGCTTACTTCTGAAGCTGGCATTTAATGTACAGTTAAAACCTCGAGTTCAGGTAGTGGTACTTGTATAGAGTCCTTTTGTCCCTTGTCTCTTATTTTTAGTAGCTGTCTTTTGGGATCACTGAGTGTTTGGGGTTTACTTTGGGGGGATTTATTTATTTTTTTTTTTTAAATCTTGAGTTTTCACATGCTGGTTCTGTCTGGGGTCTTGGCTCGCAGTTCTGTATGGGTATTTACCATCAAGGAATAGCCCATTACTCCCAGTTGGTTTTGTTTTCCGAGTCTTGCTGCCAAACTATCCAAATCTGTCGTTGTCCAAGATGCCTTTGGGCAACGCTTCCTCTTTGAGTACATTCGATTATTTTGTCATTAGAGGTAAATATCTGGCATGGAAGTGTTCAGGTCCTGCTCTTACAAAGGCACACGGGCGTAATTTAACACACTGCGATTTCAGTGTGACTATTCCAGCCATAAAATCCAGCTCCTATACAGGTCTTTGCATTGACGTCAGCAGTGGCAGCAGCTGGAGCCGGGGTTCCTTGTGTCTCGAGATTTCGGATTGCTAACTTCATTTCCAAACTCGCAGTAGGAAATTAAGCCAAAACTAAGCAAGCTTGTTAGCCCAGCACTAAATTCAGACAGCAAATGTTTTTGCCTGTTTTTAGAGCTGGCATCGATAGCCATCTCACGCAGTCCGGGGGGCGGGGGGTTGTGAGAAGAGGCGACCCTTTTGGCCGTCGCTAAAGAGCAATGTTCTGCGCTTTTCCAGTAAGTCAAGGAACGCCCTATAACCCCGACGGGCAGCCGATGGGAGGTTTCGTGATGGACGGCCAGCAGCACATGGGCATCCGAGCGCCAGGTAAGCCCCTGGGGGAGCGTCACCCACCGATGGGTGACCTCGGTCGCGCCACCGCAGGGAACTGCACCTCCACCCTCTGCCGTCGTCTCAGCTGCCTGCCTTGCCTTGCCTGTCTTCTGCCTGCCTTCAACACCGCCGAGGGAAACCAGGCGCCTTCTCGCTCAAGCGGTCCTGGACCCTCTGCCGTGCTGTGTTTTGGAAAGGGGCTTTTGGCACTATCTGTTGACTTTGCTCATTCTCTGGCATCTTCTTGGATTTTTATCTCCCTCTAGGACCTATGAGTGGAATGGGCATGAATATGGGCATGGAGGGGCAGTGGCACTACATGTAACCTTCACCTAGGTAACCAATGGCAAAGCCAGGGGGAAGTAAGTACAAACGGGGTCTTTGTTCTCACTTTGTCCGAGGGATATTTGTCTCCTTGCATTTCCCTATGTTCTCCCTGCCCATAGCCTCATGCTTGTTCCTTCCTTTCCATCCATCCATCCATCCTGTTGCCTGGGCTCCTTCGGGTTTCTCTCCCTCCGGTTCAGCTCAAGCTTTCCAAGCTCCCAAACCCCCCGTGCGTGCGCGCGCCGTACATCGACGCCGCCGTACATCGACGCCGCCATACATTGATGCTATTATCCATCCCCGAGCACATGACAAAACAAGAAGCAGCCGGGGAGGTGGGGGAGCCCGTCGTCTTGGCAACAGACTGATTTGCAAAATGTAAGCGGTCTGCAGCAGCGCAGGGAGAGGAAAGAGCATGTCCCCAAAGTGTCATAAATCTGTCTAACCGCAGTTGATGCATGAGTTACATTTCTCCCGCTAACCTGCAAGACACCAAAAAAGCCAAACAGAGACTTCTCGTAGGTAAAAAAAAAAAAAAAAAAAAAAAATGGCGGCTTCACTTAGTTGCATTTTGGAAGGCGATGGACGAAACTTTGATTTTTTTTTTTTTAATTTTTTTTCAAGTTTATTTCTCTTTGTCTGTCCGTCATAATGGGATTACGTGTGGCAAAGGAAAAAGAGAGAATACAAAATAGAGGTGTGCGCAGCAGGCTATGGAGCTTAGCCCAGGCTAATTGACTATATCCAAATTAAGTATGCCATCACTTGCAGTGTGACAAATGGATTTGACTTATTCAGTATACAAAAATAGAGATCATTAATGCAATCTTCAGTGGCAGGCCTCGCGAAGAAAGCCTAGAAAAACTGTCCCAGTTTTTTTTTTCCCCCTCTTGTCTTTTTGTAGGGGAAAATACATTATACAAATTTTGGTGGTTTTGTTTTTTTTAAAAAAAGAGTAAAGCTGTTTGAAGCACCAAGGCACTGGTACCATGTTTAAATGGTGCCCAATTCTGTTCCTCCCGCTCTCTTTCTGGAGTTAAGAGCAGTTATTTTGGCATCTTTGATCTGCCCCCAGCCTATATTAACGTAGGGTTTGAAGTTACCCAGGCCAAGTGTATTTCGTAGTCGTCTTCTCTGGGCGCGAGTCAAAACTAAGTTTTAACAATTAGCTGTGAAAACATTCCTCTGAGCTTGGGAATGCAACAGCCTTATTACCTCATCATGGAAATTTCTAGCTTAGTTAATTTAAATATTGTTTCTTAGTTTCTGGGTCAATTAAATTTAAATGATGTATTTTATGCTTCGTGACCAATTAAATTAATAGGTTATTACAAAAAATATTATCATCTTTTTTGATTAAAGAGCTGTGAGTACAGTATATTTTATAAGCAATTTTCATTAGTTCAAAACTGTTCCTTTAGGCTAGATTAAGCAGCTATTCATTGCTAGAGCCTTGAGACCTGATTCCAAGGTGTTCGGCGCATTCACAGCGCGCTCTTACTTAGAACTAAAGCCAATTGAACCTACTTAGCAATAGCGTATGCCTTTCACCCTTGATGATTATGGAGCTTATAGCTCTCCGAAACAATACACCTGTCAGTTCCCATCAGCTACAGCAATCCAAGCAGAAGGCAGAGGCCCACAGAAAGCAGGAGGTTTTATTGTTTTAGGTCCAATTTTTTTCTTATTGTTCTCCCAAACCCACTGAAAGGTTGACTGAGTTGCACGTCTGATTTTTTCAGACAAAAGTGAGCAGGGGGAAAGAATTAATTGATAACTGTTATTGATTATATATATATTTTTAATGTGTTTAAAAATACAGGTTTGATTTAACAATCGTCCTTAGTAATCCTATCAATTTCAGCTTCATATGAGGCCTTTGTTCAGCGACGTATGTGCTTGCTGTATAGCGTCTGTTTGAATGGCACGAATACTTGGGACAGATTCCAAGTGATCGGGCTCGAGACCTAAATAAATGACTGTTGGTAAACCTCGACACCAATTTAACCCATCTCTCCTCCCAAGCCCCTCATTAGCTATTACGGATTCCCCACCTTGTATTCCCAGCACACTTTTATAAGTGGGGAGATGAAGGCGGGTAGCTGGAGCAAGGCCATGGGGGCTGGAGCCCACCTGAAAGCCCTCGCAGGGCTTCCCCAGCTTGGTGCCACCACCCCGCGTGACGTTAGTCATCATCAGGCTGGCTCTGCCTCCGGCGTGCTTCCAGATCGGAAGCATCTCCATCGCATACGTTCCTAACCATAAAAGCAGAAAGCGGTTTTATCTCCTAAAACTCTGTATTTGGAGGGAGGAGGGTGTTCTCGGGGTGGGGGGGTGACCTGGGAATCATTCCCTTTGCCATCATTGTGAGGCCATACATAGGCTTGGATCCCACAAAGGCAACTGCACTTACGTGGCCATGACTCCACGTCCCAGCTTTGGCTCAATGCCGGCCTTCCCGTGCCCGAGCGGAGGAGCTTCACAGCCCGATGTCAGTAGCCGGTCCCCACCACTCACCGCCGCCTCTTTCTCTCCGCAGGGCTGCAAAGTATGCCAGGGGATTATGTGTCTCGGGGTAGTCCAATGGGTATGAATATGGGACAGCCAAGCTACACCCCACCCCAGATGCCCCCCCATCCCGCTCAGCTGCGTCATGGCCCCCCCATGCATACCTACATTCCTGGACACCCTCACCACCCAGCGATGATGATGCATGGAGGACCACCCCACCCTGGAATGCCCATGTCAGCATCAAGCCCCACAATGCTTCATACCGGCGAGCCGGCAGTGAGCGGACAAGTGATGGACATTCATGCTCAGTAGCTTAAGGGAAATAAGCGTTGTCTGCAGCGACGGTAGATTTCAAACATTGTCTTTCTGCAATGACTATGGAGTTCTTGGCGTCAACTCTGGACCAAGGGACGTTCCGATTCTTCACAGGGACCCTGAAAAGCAGGAAAACACCAACCGAAGTCAACTTCTGGGGACATGCTAAATACCTATATAAGACATTAAGAGAACAAAGAGTGAAATATTGTAAAATGCTATTATACTGTTATCCATATTACGTTGTTTCTTATAGATTTTTTAAAAAAAAGTGAAATTTTTCCACACTATGTGTGTTGTTTCCATAGCTCTTCACTTCCTCCAGAAGCCTCCTTACATTAAAAAAGAAGCCTTACACTTATCCTGCAAATGACAGAAAGGGCTTATTTGCAGGATTTTTAGAGCATTAAAATAACTATGTCAGGCAGAAGAATCTTTCTTCTATCCTAGGATTTCAGCCATGCACACTCTCTCTCCCCCCTCCCCCCCCCCGTCCTCCTCTCTCTCTCTGTGTCTTTCTTCCCTTTCTCTCCCTTTCTCCCTGTCTCTCTCCCTCTCTCTCTTTCTAGCCTGGGGCGTGAATTTGCATGTCTAATTCATTTACTCACCATATTTGAATTGGCCTGAACAGATGTAAATCGGGAAGGATGGGAAAAACTGCAGTCATCAACAATGATTAATCAGCTGTTGCAGGCAGTGTCTTAAGGAGACTGGTAGGAGGAAGCATGGAAACGGAAAGGCAGTGTATTTGAAGCCTAATTGTCACATCAGAGCATCCTTGTCCCCATGCAGCAACCACCACCTTGTACATCACTTCCTGTTTTATGCAGCTCGAAACATGGACTGAAGATTTATTTTTAATATGTTGACTTTCTTTCTGGGCAAGACATCGGTCATGTGTGCATTTTTTTTTTCCATAGTCCCATCATGGAGCATTTATGTATACATTGTAAATAAATTTTGTGCAAAAAGGACTGGAAAAATGATCTGTATTATTGCAATTTTTTGTAAAAGTAGCAGTTTGGTATGAGTTGGCATGCATACAGATTTACTAAGTGGGATAAGCTAATTATACTTTTGTTGTGGTTAAACAAATGCTTGTTGATAGCCTTTTTCTATCAAGAAACCAAGGAGCTAATTATTATTAATAATAATCATTGCACACTGAGTCTTAGAGTTTCTGATTGAAACAGTTTGGATTGTATAATAACTCAAAGCCCAGTTGTAGTAGTTTGAGTGCAGTAATGAAATCTGAATCTAAAAATAAAAACAAATTATTTTTTGTCATGGTGACTCCACTGCTTGCAAAATTTTTTTCCTGCCCCCCTTCAGTATTTGTAGCCATTCTATCCCAAATTTGGAGCCGAGCAGCTACGAAATTCAGCTAGCTCTGGAGATGTACCTACCATTTGCTATTTAAATACCGGCTTCGTATTTAAAGAATGTAAAAGTAATGCTACGCTGCGTAAAGAAACTTTCTCGGAACTTGCACTGTAAATTGTCAGGATGGGAACTGTTGCCTGTTAATACATGTGATATCGTAGGGCATTATCGGAAAGAAACTTGTAAATAGTATTACCCCCGCCCCAAATTACAGTTCTGATACGCAGTTTAAATTATCTGAGCTGCTGACATATTACATTTCTTCTGGAACTGAACATACTAAGGAAGGAGGAAAATAAAACTTGGAAAACATTGCCTGGGCAATGCATATTTGTAAGTAAATGACGTGCTGGTGCGAGGGGCTGCTGGACCTCTGCAAGCGGAGGCTGGTGCAGGCCGTCCTCTCCTCATTAACCAATTTCCTCGCACAGCTGTACTTTCTGCACCGCAGCCAGCGAGTTAAATAGCACCAAGCAGCTTGGGTAGGCTGCGATACCTTCTCATTTTCTTTAAATAAAATAGCAGCTATGTATATTAAAAAAAAAAAAGTTTCCCGGGGGTAGGAAAATTACATAAATATCTTAATTAAGGTAAAATCACGCAACAGCCCCCCACCCCCCGCCCTCCCGCGCCAGCCGGCACCCCGCGGCGGGCCCGTGTCCCGGCGGTGCTGTGGGGGCAGCCGCCCCCCCCACCCCCGGCCCGGGCTCCGCCGCCCCCCCGGGGGTCCCCCCCGGTGTCCCCCGCGGCCGGGGCTGGGCAGGGCTGGGCAGGAGTGCGGGCAGGGCTAAGACAGGGTGCGGGCAGGATGCAGGCAGGGGTGCAGGCAGGGCTGGGCAGGATGCGGGCTGGGCAGGGCTGGGGGCAGGCAGCGCAGACCTTGCTGAATTAAGCAAGCCACCAAAGTGGGGTCCTCTCCCCCCGCAGCTGGGATCGCTTCCCCTTCCTTTTTTTCTTTTTTTTTGTAACTCCGAGTTTTCTTTTTTCTTTTCCTTTCCCCTCCTTGTTTTTTAAAGGGCCGCTGTCCGCCGAGGAGGCTGCACATCCCGGCTCCCGCTTTGTGAGCCCGGAATAACGACACTTTTCTGCCAAAACGTGAATGAACGGGGCTCGCTTTTTGCCTTTTTTTTGGGGGGTGGTGGTCGTGGTGGTGTTTTGTTTTGTTGTGTTGTTTGGGGTTTTTTTAATGTTTCTTGAAAGACAAAACAAACCGCCCTCTTGCATGCGAGGGCACACGCGTCCCTTCCTCCTCGCAGCCTCAGAGAAGTGGGGCACCGACGTTCCTCCATCGGGTCTTTTTTGGTTGGTTTTTTTTTGGGGGGGCAGATTTCAAATTAAACCCACTATTATGTCCCAAGACATTTAATCAGCTGTAATTATAACACATTCAAAATGAAGAATATGCCTTGACAGTATTTTTATTGTTATTGTTCATCGCATGATGTTAGACAGCTTCAGAGGCACAGGAAAGAGAAGTAAACGGGTTACAAATAGGGAATTATCCCTCGTTTAGCATTAAAATTCATTTAGATAAAATTGCCACAAACATTTAAATGGGGAGATTAGTTCCCCCTCACGCCTTATTGCACTCTCTCAATGGCTCCGTTAAGAACATTTTACACGTTGGAAATTCCGCCTTCTCGGGCCGCTCGCTGTTTCCTAGCTACCCTCCTTTCACCGCACCGGGGGAGGCCGCCAGGGGGGGACCGGGGGGGGGGGGGGGCGCCCGGCTGCGCCTCACCGCCTCGCCCCAGCCCCGGGGGCTGTGCGCCCCGCCGCAGATGCGCGCTGCGCTGCGCGGCTCTGCGCGGGGGGCGGGCGGCCGACTTGGCGTGCGGGCGGGGGCGGGGCGGGGGGGGCGGCTGGCCGCCCCGCTGTCCTGCCGCTGCCCGCCGCGGAGGAGCAGGAGGAGCAGGAGGAGGAGGAGGAGGAAAGCCGGCTTCGACTGCCATCTCTTGGGGGCTCGGGAGAGTGCCGCGGGGGGGGGGGAGCTCCGCGGCTGTCCGCGCAGCGCCGCGGGCATCGCGCGCCGCCGGCCCAAAGTTTGTGCAACCGCCGGCGAGGCTTTATTCTCCCCGCCCTCACCCTCTTTTTTTGGCAGCCCCAATTTTCCGCTTCCCCCTTTGCTTTTTGTGCCGCCCCCGCCCTCCCCGGGCGCAGCGTCCCGCGGGACCGGGTGCGCGCAGAGCCGCTCAAGGCGGGCGCAACGCTTTACTCCCCCCCCCCGAGAGGCGGAGGGGGGGACAGGCCCATCAGCGCGGTATTTGCGCGCATCGCTGCGCGGGGCCTGCCCTGCGCCTGCAGTGGGCACCCGCACCCCACAAAGGGTTTTTTTTTGGGGGGGAGCAGCAAACCCCGGCCAAGCTGAGCGGGGCGGACCACCCCCCCCCCCCCCCCCCCCCCCCCCCCAGCGGGCAGAGGGGCTCGCGTGGGGAAGCCTGTCCCGCCGGCCCGGCCGTGCCTCCCGCAGCCACAGGTACTTTTGGACTCAGAAGCGGCACTTTTTGGACACGCGCTGAATATTTCCACCCTCGGCGCTGTTGCGCAGAAAGTCCCCGCTACCAGAGCCTCACTCCGCGCGTCTTGAACCTGCGTGGAAAACTGCAGAGTATTTACCCCTTCCCCGACCTTGCTATGCCGCCCGGGATGCTAAAATTATATATATATACGTATAAAAGCAAAGCAACGTTTCCCGAGCGCCGGGAGGAGGCGGCTGCCCCCGGCCGCGGGCGGGCGGTGCGCGGCACGGCGCGGAGGCGGTCACGCGTGGGGCGGAGCGCTGCCTCCGCCGCCGAGATGCCGCCTGGAGGTGGCTGCTCAGCTCCGGGCCGGGCTGCTGCTTTGTGTGTGACAGCCAGCAAACCTTCCCCGTCCCTTTAATGCGTGTGGAAATAACTGCATGCCTGTGTGGCAGCTGCTTCTAAAGCCCCAACTAACTCTTTTGGAAGGGCAGGGGGAAAAGAGTGAAAGGCGAAAGAAAGACTGTTCATTTTTTTTCCTTTGGTGCCATTTTGGATGTCATCTGTTACCTTGGTGACTGTGCTCAGCCCCCAAAGCCCCTGGATTGTTAGAAAAAAAAAAAAAAAAGCATGCTATTTCTGCACCGTCATTTATCACTGTCACCGCATAATGATTCCCCTCGCAGCTCCTTATTGATGTTTGTAATTGCATTATCTCATAAAGGGAGGGGGTGGCGGGCCGGGATGATCAATGGAGCCGCGCCGTGCATGCCGGGGTCAGGGGCTGCGGGAGGCGGCGGGGCCCCCCCCGGCCCCCCCCTCCCCGGTCCCCGCCTGGCAGACAACAACAAGTCCCGGGCACCGCCCGGAGCGCGGCCCCGGCAGCCGGCGTGCAGGGCCAGGGCAGCTCCCGGGCGGGGCCGTCCTCCTGGGACACCCCAATTTGGGGAGCGGGAGGGGGGCGCGGAAGAAAAAGAAAAAAAAAAAAAGACCCACCGGGGGAA
Organism: Aquila chrysaetos chrysaetos; assembly: GCF_900496995.4. Classification (NCBI taxonomy): domain Eukaryota; kingdom Metazoa; phylum Chordata; class Aves; order Accipitriformes; family Accipitridae; genus Aquila; species Aquila chrysaetos. The sequence goes on from NC_044011.1 coordinate 28,272,718, forward strand.
AAATTGAAGTGGGTCTAACATGATTTGGGTCGGAAAAAAAAACCATTCGGTAAATTCTCCCCCCCCCGCGTCCCGAAGCCTTTGGCCGGGTACCTGCCTGGAGGGCCGCGATGCTGGGGCGGGGGAGGGTTGTCTCTGCGGCCGCTCCGCGGGGGCCCCTTCCCCGGCAGCATCCCCGGTGCCCCGCGGAGCTCGGCCGCGGCGGATGCGCGGGGCCCCGCGGCGCGGAGGGGCGGCCGCCCCGCGGAAAGGCCCGGCGGCGGGGAGCGCTGCCGGGGGACGTGGTGGGACCGGGGGGGGTGGCAGGACGGGGACGAGCCCCCTCGGCAGGGAGGAGGAGGGGGTAGATACGCGGCTCGTTTCCCGCATTTAGTTGTTTTTTACCGTTTTTTTTTTTTTCACCGCGGCGAAGCGGCGCCGAGCGCGCTATAGAGAGGGCAGCGCTGCTAAAAAGCCCCAAACGTGAGCGGCCAGAGGGGTTTTTTTCCCCCCTCTCCCTTCTCTCCCCCCCCCCTGCTCCGTCAAGGTTACCAACGGAGGATAGACTAACTCCTTTCCCCCCTCCTCCCCGCACAAAATGAACTTCATCTGCTGCGCCCAGAAGTTAAAAAAATTATTTTGCAGCCACTTGTCCAGAGGATGAGCTAGTGCCCCCCCCCCCCCCCCCAAACCCGGGACGTGGGGGACCCAAAGCCGAGCCTGTGTGAGCCAGGGCAGAAAGACGCCGAGTTTGCCCCAGCCACCACAGGCAGCCCCGGAGCCTCCCTTTAACGCGCAGCGCTGAACCGTGGGGAAAGCAAATCCTCTCCGGCTCGTCCTTCCCCGCATTGATCAGCTTTCTACCCAGGTTTGCCCCTCCTCAACCTTCCCTTGGAAATTTAGCAACGCTTTAGTTTGGAAGTAATACGCTTACAGCCTAAATGATATTGTTCTTTCCCCTATATATATATATGTATATATTTTTATCTTTCTCTATTTCCTCCGGGAATGAGGGTTGGCGCTACCGTTAGCCTTGTAAAGAAACGCCGGTTGTCTGCTTTTACATAAACATTCACGTTTCCAAATAAACTTTATAAGGATTTCAATTGGAAAGTGAAGCAGTCGGCACTGCGAAGCAGTGGGGCGAAGACGCTGCACTTGAAATTTTAAATGTGAACTAATCCAACTTAGCTATTTTTTTTCTCCCTTTTCTGGTCTGATAGTTTGCAATCTGGAGTTCCATACTTTAAAGAAAATAATATTTAGTGCCATAGCCCACGGTTAAAATAGTGAAAAATTAGTCTCGTTTCAGAAATTATTTATTTATAGAACGAACATGATTAAAACATAAAAAACACACAAACTGCAGCTGCAACAAAAAAACCCCACCGTGATTTACGATTATTAAATCTTTGATTGCCATGTTAATGTTTCTTTTTCTACCTTTCATTTGCATTTTAATCTATCGAATCTTTACAATTTTGCTGCCTCCTACTCGAATGATTGATTACACATCTGAAAGAGAAAAAAAAAAATACTAAGCTTTCTAGGCGAGCTTCTATTTTTCCTGCCCCCCTTCCCTTTGCTTTGGTTAGCTTTCTGAAACCTTCCTCAACAATGTTAATGCGAGCAGGACAAATTAATTATGCTCTTTTAAATGTCAAAGGTATAAATAAAAATGCCCCCCCCCCTTTACCCCTCGCCCCAAATGGGAATATTTTTCCAAGCCGCTTGTTTTAAAAGCAAGAAGGAATCATCCTGGTAAAATACAATTAAAAGAAACATACGCGCAGCATCCTGACTGTTAATAAATATTATTGCGTGGATATTTACCTATGGAAAAGGGAAAAATAAAAACCAAAACAGAGAGGCAGGGAGCGGAGGTGAGGGAGGGTTCCCTGGCGCAGCGGCAGCGCTTCCCTTCGTTGCTGAGCCTCAGCTTTGGGGCAGTTCCCCCCCCCCCCCAAAAAAAGGGGGGGGGCGGTCAGGGTGCAGCCCTCGAGAACAGAGGAGCACCCCCGTGGGTTCCCCCTTCCCCCGCACCCAACGGGCCGGGGTGAGGGGTAGAAAGAGGGGGGGGAGCGGTGTATTAGCGGGGTGGGGGGGTGATCCCCAAAAGGGGTTGGGTCCCACCCGCCGGGGATGCGCCCACGGGGCCGGGGGTGCTCAGGCGGGGATGCCCGTGGGGGGACACCCACCCGGGGGCTAGACCACGGGGGGACACTGACCTGAGGGACGCCCGTAAGAGGGACAACCATCCCGGGGATACCCCCGGAAGGGGTGCCCACGGAGGGACACCCATCCAGAGGATGCGGGCCCCCCAGGCTGCCCATCCGCAGCACGGGGCTGAAGGCAGCCCGCGGGCAGGGCTGGCACCTGCGGGGGCCGAGGGGCAGGATTTTTGGGGGGGGTAATCAGCGGGAAAAGGGGAAAGGAGCGGGCAGGGTGGGAGGGGCGGAGGGAGCGGCGTGGAGGCTCCGCACCTGCGGACGGGGAGCGACCCTGCGGGCCAGCGGGCAGACAGGGAAGATTTAGAGGTGAAGAGATGGCAGATTGTTAAGAAAGTAATAGTAAGTTGTCCCATATACTACAGTTTTATTGTGGGGTAGTAACTACTAGATTTATTTATTGCCGAGGCTATATAATAAAGATAATGACCGCAAACTCAAGATAAATGCTTACGCCCATAGCTGGTCAATTCTTTTTTATTTAAGAGAGTGATCCGGAGAGGTGAAAGTCATCTTCTCCCGACCACAAATATCAGTCTTGGTTTCCACCAGGTTATAAACATGACATGCAAATAAAGGAGCTGTTGCTGGGCGCGGAGGGTTTGGGGTCGGGGCGGGGGGGGGGGTTTGCCCCGTCCCTTTGCTTTCTCCCTCGCCGGAGCACCCGCAGAGGAGAGCACCGAGATGAAACAACGGGGGAAAGAGCCGCCCCACGGGGCGCGGGGGGAAGGATTAAAAAAAAAAGACCCCCTCCCAAGCCCCTGGGGAAATGTCCCTTGCGAGGGGAAACGCCCAGGGGAGCGGCCCCGGGGTGCCCCCGCACCCGCCGCCCCCCCCCTCGCCCCCGCCCAGGGCGATCGTGTGTCAGCCCCACAATAAGCGCTTCTACTCCGGGAGCTTTGATCCCGGCACGGCCGGGAAAAAAAACCACCTGACAGCGAGCTGCGGCGGGGGAGAGAGGGGGGGAAAATACAGAGAAAGAAGCGGGGGGAAGAGGGAGAATAGAGTCATACAATTTCGTGGTTTGCGCGCAGGGTAAAATTATAAGGTTGAAAAGTGCGAACAATCCTCCTCAGTCTGTTACAGCATCAGCGCTGCTCTCAGCCTGAACCAGACTCTCTCTTTCCAGCCGAACGTGAGTTATAATTTCCCCAGCCTTCAGCCGCTCTCCCCCGCAGGACGGGCATCTCTCGGGCAGCTCCCGGCTCTGCGAGCCGCCGCCGAGCGCATCCCCCCCCCGGCCCCGGCCCCGGCCCCGGCCCCCCCCGCGCCCGGCGGCTGCGCCGGCCCCTGCGCGCCGCGCAAGCAGCGGGCAACGCCGCGCCTTCTCCCAGCACGGGAACTTGTCTGTCGCACTTCAAAGGGTGATAACCTAATTGTTTCCAGAGTTTAAAAGTAATTAAGCTATATTAAAGGAACTTAAATAAAACCGGTTTGCTGCGCACTGGCTCCCCTTCTCCTTCAGAAGGTAAAGAGGAGCCCAGTCTCTCGAAAAACTCAGTTAAAAATCGTGCGTTTATATAACGTATGCGAAAAATGCCCACAGATTTCGTTTTTGAAAGGGTATGGGTAAAGTGGTGGTAATTATGTATAATTAATGCTGAAGGGAAAATGAACACATAATAGGTTCCAAAGATTAAACCATCTGTAACTATCAGGGGAACTTTTAAAGTTTTTATCTTTTTTTTTTCTTTTTAAATACATCTATTTCCTTTCGCAAAGGATTTTTAGATGTAAAAATTCAAGCTAATGTTTGCTTCTCTGAAGTATTCTGATTGGAGAAACAAATCCCTAAAAGGTTTCAGCAATTCTCAATCTACAACTCTGAAGATCATCCAATACAAAAATAAATTGAATGGTAATTTTAACCATTATTAATGTTTGCGGCACTTAATTTAGTTAGGTGCTGGCTTTCCATTTTTGATTACACCATAAGGAAGTTATTTTACTAAGAAATGTTAAGATAAAGTATAGGCATTCCCACACATTCTTTATATTTTTTCTGGCATGTATTTATTAGAGTCTACTCAATCTATTTCAATTTCTAGGTAATGCATAATCACTGAAGCCAATTTTTTTTCCAGCAACATGTTTGCAAGGCTAGAACCAGACTGTGAAGCTGTAGGTCCTGCTTATCTGTACGTGACATTCAACGCAAGCGACTACACGTTTAAATATATTTTACCTACTATCTCAGATCGAGTTCGCAGAAGTAAACCCAGTGTATTTAACATTTGCAAAGGTAGGGATGGATCTAGCTTTACCAATGCTAATAGATGTTGCGATGTTGTGCGAGCTGTAACTTCTGTCAGAGACTGTGCCTTTTTGATAACGGTAATTCTTAAGGTGTGAAGGTAGAGTTGTTAAACCTCAAGTGTCAACGGACCAGTCACCCGCATGGTGGTTTGCAGGACTGGTGCCTAGAGAAAATAAATGCATTTGTGTAGAAAGAACAATTCAAGTTAGCAGGAATGGAGGCTTAAACTGCTGTGTTAACTCTTGCATCCACTTGAGAGGTAGGAATGAATTTGCTCCCTCGCAGACCCTTCAGGTCTGGTTCTGCTGCGGTTCTGGCTGTTCGGGTTTGTGGGGGATGTTTTCTTCTCCAGGAGGGAAGGACAGATACCTCCTATGGGGAAGTCACCAGCTGGCAGTTCACGAGGAGGTTTAGGTTGTCACTCCCACTCCCCATTATTGTGTCTAGTTTGAAGAAGCAAATTTTTAAGCAAAGGGACTGCTTTTAATCCACCATACTGCAGAGGTTTACATACAGCTTAACCCTTTAAATTAATTCCTAGACTCTTTCTTTAATGCCGAGGCCAACCAGCTGAGTTTCAGCTTGGCATTTCTGGCAAACCCAACTGAAGATGCTGAAGACCCTGGAGCAATAAGGGGGTTTGCTCTTCGGGGGCTAGTCTCATTTAATCCCTGGAGCAGCTTTTGTGCTGCTTGCTCCTCAGCCTACCTGGAGGAGGACGAGCTGACGGTGGATCCCAGCCCAATGACTCACCCAATAACTTTTCCTGAACGACATCCATGTTACGCAGAGATCAAAGTGAGTGCATGGGCAAACGTACATATGGGAAGGGGGTGGAGGAGAGCAAGGCTCAGATGGGGATTACAATCTCAGAAGCTTACTTTTGGGGGATGAAAATGGTTGTAAGGCCCAATGTAAATCAAGTACCCATAGAAGCTATAGTGGTTTTTAGAGCTACAAAAATGGGTTTGCTACCAACATGCTCAGCTATTTGCTGACGATGGCACGAGGGCAGCGTGTGCAGACAGGTGCGGTGATCCCTGGCATTGGCCAGCATCCAGCCATGGTGGATTTAGCCGGCTCCTACTCGGTTCCTGATAACTCACACAACACCAGAAACATAAACTTCAGCCAGAGGCTTTTTCCCAAGCCTGGGAAATCCCCTGCAAAGCCTCCTGTGTTCAAAAAGCCCCTTCCCCCTCCCCATTGGTGTCCTGGATGGAGTTAAAGGACAAAAACCCCCACAGTTTGTCACTGTCTTTTACCAGAGTAAATTAACAGCATACTTCCCTTTTCAATGCCTTTTGATGTGCTAATCATCACTCAGCCCGATGCAGCCACCTTGCTCTTGCAGGGTACATAATGTGTCCAAGCACGAGTTGAACCCAAAGTCAATAGGATTTCAGTTTCCAAGGGCACCTTGGGGTGACGCAGAGCTAGGGGTGGGCCATACCGCCTGATGGGAGCACAAACCATCTTCAGGTGCCTCAGTTTCCCCACTGATGGAAGATGCTTGGTGGCTTGCTTTCTTATCCCCTGACTTGTTGAGGTGAGTTGCTGCCCAGGGTTTGAGTTGCCACCATTGACTGCTGGGAGCATCAAGCTGGTGATGAAGAAGCAGGCCTGGTTTCTCCTAAAATGCTGCTCTCACGGTCCCTGTGAGTGGGATTTCCACCTCCCTTCCCAGCCTTTTCCCACCAGGGTTTTTTTGGTGATGCATGGCAATGAAGCTCGCCTGGCGGAGCTCCCACACGCCCTTGGGTCCCAGCATACGAGTGAGACTCAGCATTTATTTGCTGTGAACCCTACCCAGACTACAGCAGAAATGGAAACCATCACCTAAATTCTCTTTTCTTGCTGGATTGCTCATTTTTTTTGCCTTATCTTAAAATCCCTTTGCCCAGAGCAGAATTAACAACAGGCCTTGTTAACGAAGGGATCAGCAACATCTTCCCTGATGGCATTAAAACCTCCTACCTGGCAAATTAGTCCTCCTGCTAACCTCCTTCTCCTCTTACAAAATGTTTTCTTTATTGGAACTTGTTAGCAGTTTGTTACTCGCCCTGATGCTCTTTGGCAGTAATTAGAGAGACGCTGAGGAGGCAGAGCCCAGGTTTGGACTCAGATTTAGCTTTCTGCTGAGTTTGAGGAGTTGCCTGGCCACTGAATCAGAGTCAGGACTTGCATTTCAATAGGATGACGCTGAAAGGCAGTGAGTGCTTGTTGTGGGATTTTTGCCAAAATGTGACCAGCTCTTCTCTCAAATCGGTGTCCTCACCTGTACCAGAATGGGGTATGAGCCAAAATTGAAAGGTAAGGGGTCTGCTGCATTTAGCATCTGTCCTTGCATCTTTGTTGAACCTGGCAGCCGTGGCTTGAGAGGTGATTGACTTCTCCTTTGGTGCCACCATGCTCATCTAGTGGAGGGCACCATCCCACAGCAGCTGGAGGATGTAAGGGTTCTCCCCTCCTCAGCTGGCCAGTACCAAGCCACCAGCTCAGGCAGCTGCTGGTGGTGGTCTTTAGCTCAGCTTTGGGATGGTGGACAGGGAGTGACCAAAATGTACAGTTCAGGCTTATGGTAGGAGAACCCCCTTTTTCTACCATTGCCATATATCTCCTACTTGATGCCCACCCAGGGACAGAGCTTTTTGGTGCTTTACCAAATCTCTCTGCCAAGCAGAGCTGCGCAGCTGGTGTAGGCATCCATCAGTACAGGAGCCACCAGGCGCTGAGCCTGCTGAGATGGATGATGTTCAGCAAGAAGTGTGTTGTTTACACCAGGAAACAGCAAATAGGCATGGCTCATTTTGGAGCAGAGGAAGGTGCCTCCGGAGCCATGAAAGTGGCAGCTTGAGGCTCTGCAATGTGCTCTTTGCAGAAAGCCATTGTCTGAATGAGTTGCTGGACATGGTGGGAACAGCCAAGGTGGAGATCTTTGTCCTGGGGAGGAAGAAGGAGCCCTTTTAACCTCCCTGTTCCCAAGCCCAGCAGGGACTGCCGTGCTGTGGTTCCCCTCCCAGCTTCCTTCCCCCTGCCCCGGCCACAAGCCCTGGGGGCTGGACTGGAAGGCCATCTTATCTTGTTTATATAATGCGAGTGCTGGAGGGTTGGCTCTTTTCCTTGGCAATAAGTTCTCACGCCGGGGGCACACCTCCTCTGCGAGAGGCAGAGCAGTTACAGCTCAGGCTGGTCTCTTTTTTGCAGGGGGGAACCAGAAAACTGGCACAGAATAAAACAGGGAGTTGTAACTCTTGGACACTTGGCTATAACTGGGGAGCATGGCTGTGTGTGCTGGGATGGCTTGGCAGCACCCTGCAGCTGGGGGTTCTTGCCTACCCTTGGGAGAGGCACCCCTCCCACCCCAGCATGAGGGCTGGAAACTCTTGCAATGAAGAAACTGAGGACAGAGAGACTGAGAAATGACTGGGGTTTTTTATTTTTAGCAGGCCTCTCTTGGTATCCAAGAGAGGAGACATGTAGTCAGCCAAAGGACCTTCTGTATTAGAGCAGAACAAGGTCCTTGGCCCTCATCACTGGCCAAGCGATGCATCTGCTCACCTTTGACCAAAGAGGACTAGACACAACCCCATCAGTGCTAACAAACGTCTCCCTCAGAAATGCCCTGGCTAGTCAGGCGAGACGGAGGAACGTGCCATAAAACCACCTCCTCGGCGGTGCAGGCTGCAGCCTGCGATGGATGTGACCCCAATCTGCTTCAAATGGACTTTTTATGGCCTTACATCACTGCAGCTTGCCCCACCTGCCTCCCTTCTCTCAGCCATGCTAGCCCCTAGGTAGGCAAATTGTGAGGCTGACAATCAATGATTTTTAGTGCATTTCTTAAAACCACCGTGGTTTCTGCTTTATAAAATCCCAACCGCTTGGCTGATGCACAGTGTAAATATATATACATACATTTTAGCCCATCTAATAATCATGGGAATTCTCATTATGCATCTAAATATCTGCTCCATTTTGGAGGTCTCCAAAGCTCTTCAAGTTCATGTCACTAAACTCTGTTATCATCCGAGAAAGGGAAGTGCAAGCTTTTAGCACACAGATGCTTAGGAGTTGTTGCTTGAGCAGTTTGTCATTCTTTGCCAGCCTTTAGGATTAAATACCATTTAGTTGTTATAATTAGAAAAACCCTTCAACAACAATAATAAAAATAATATTTAATAATAAATAATAATAATACGACAATTCCTTGCTTTTTACTTCTTGAAACTATCTTTATGAGCTAAGTTTTATGCAGACAGTAACCAAATGTTATTTAGTGTTAATAAGCAATATTTTCTCCCCTATTCTCCAGGTGGAGAAGCCCTTGAGTTAGCTCAAGTCCCAGTTTCAGAAGCAATGAATATGTAGCCTAAGGTTTTTCAACATGCGTATCCAGGTTGAAATACCATGCTTCAAATTTTGGCTTGGGGAGTTCCTCTTAGATCAGAGCAAAGAGGAACTTGGTCAAAGATTTGCTTTCTAAAACAGGTTGACCTTACAAGTGTATGGGAGGGTGAACTGTGCAATTCAGAGTACAGAAATCTCTGATTTATTAAAGCTCTCCAAGGCCTACAATCCTTAATAAAAGGGGACTCAATCAAGGCTGCACTTTCCACAGCTAAAAATCAGGGAATTTGTATGTTGATTGCTATCCAGAGTCTATGGATGGCTGTTTATTGCTGTTCAGAGACAAATTCAGCAGGAAATTTAAAGTGGTCCCCTGAAATAAAGGGGTAACCCCAAATTACCCCCAGTCCAGAGGAGAGCTGGACTTGCTTTGTTTTTTCTATTTTCACATAGGAATGGTGGCTGCATGACAGATATGTGCAAGTACAAATGGCACATAGTTGCAATAAGGCATTAAGTATCCTTTACAAAAATTACTTTCTTAATACTTATCTTCCCTCTCTTTCTCATCCTTGGCTGCTCTGTTGGGCTCAGTTATGGAAGTTTCTCTACTGGGAGTGTAAAAAACCCCCAGAAGATGAGGAGATGTGTAAGAAACAACATATAACTGAAACTTCTCACTCTTAAAGTACACATAATCAAAGGAGGTTGGTATTAACTTTATGGTTAGATGAAAAAAGGCCTTTGAAGGAGTTGAATGGAGCTGTTTGTTTGTTTTTCCTTTTGGAGTCCTGTTCCTCCAAGGCATGCTGTCATGCTCACCGGACCTGAGTTTTATAGGTTGGACTGGAGCCTTTGACAAAACTGAATTTACTTTAAATGACTGAAATTAGATACTTATAATCCAAAGTAACAGCCTAGGGGCTCTCTTGTGCATTATCCTTCACTCTCAGTCCTTTGCTTTGTAGTGTCAATGGAATAATTTGTTAAGAAAGTAGAAATATAAAGCAATAATTCTGAAACCAAGAAGGAGCATGGACTAACTCTGTATTTTGCCGATACTTGTTATCTTCTTACCTAATATGACAATGCCTCTCCCAGAGGTAGCCACTTCAGAGCATGGTTTTGTCAAATTTCTGCTTTTGAAATTATGATTAAAATATTATTTTGTCCTTTGAGTTATTTAAGTGACACCACCGCTTTCCTTCTTTCCCAATGAGGCAAGACATCCATGGCATGGATGGGCATTCAGGTTGCAGAGCAGAAGAGAAGTTTCTTTGTACTCATGGTGAGTGCTTGGATACCCACCTTCCAACCAATTTTTCAATGAAATTAGGGTATCTAGATCTCCCATCAGTGCTCAACAATCTTTCCTAGCAATCTCATCACATGCCGCACTCTTCCAAATCTCTGGGTCAGATATTTCAACTGGTCCAAATCAGGGCAGTTTTATTGGCCTCAGAGCCAGTTTATATAAATGAGGATGTGGCCCTCTGTAATTCTAACTTGGCAAGGTAAATAGCCTCCACATCACCCAACTTTTCATTCTCTTGCTTGTAGCATTGTCCTGGTTTCAGCTGGGATAGAGTTAATTTTCTTTCTAGTAGCTGGTGCAGTGTTATGTTTTGGATTTAGTATGAGAATAATGTTGATAACACACTGATGTTTTCAGTTGTTGCTAAGTAGTGTTTATACTAAAGCAAGGATTTTTCAGCTTCTCATGCCCAGCCAGCAAGAAGGCTGGAGGAGCACAAGACGTTGGGAGGGGACACAGCCAGGACAGCTGACCCAAACTGGCCAAAGGGATATTCCACACCATGTGACATCATGCCCAGTATATAAACTGGGGGGAGCTGGCTGGAGTGGGGAGATCACTGCTTGGGAACTATCTGGGCATCGGCCAGCGAGTGGTGAGCAATTGCATTGTGCATCACTTGTTTTGGATATTCTAGTTCTTTTATTTTTATTATTGTATTATTATTATTATTATCATTATTATTATTTTCTTCCCTTCTGTCCTATTAAACTGTCTTTACCTTCAACCCACAAGTTTTACCTTTTTTCGATTCTCTCCCCCATCCCACTGGGCAGGGGGAGGAGTGAGTGAGCAGCTGCATAGTGCTTAGTTGCTGGCTGGGTTTAAACCACAGACAAGCATTAAGTTGTGTACGTCTATAGATGAGGCAGAGTTCATGTTTTTTTTTTTCCCGACATACCCACATGCACGCACGCATGCACATACACACACACAGAGACTAAACTGAACATGAAATGCATTGGGTTGATTGGATGCTGTAAAAATGGCAAGAAAAATCTTTAAACATATGGAAAATACCAGGACTGGCTTTCCAGCTGAGCTGTTCTACTATTAATGGAGCATTTACGTGGGCGGCAGTGTACACCTTGCGCCTGTTTCCCATCGATCGAAAGTAGAAAGTCCCAGTAAGGCATTCACTAAAACCACCAATGCTGTTCACGTGATTCAACAGACACCCGTGTAATTTATACCACGATTGGGTTTTGATGGATTTAGACTACTTAACAGCAATTCTCTGTCATCCTACACTTGAGCGATCCAGCCCTATTTATCATGTTTCCTGATGTGCTGCTTCAGGAAGCCCTACCTGCATTTCTGTCTGTATCTCTACACAAGCACTTAAGGAATTTAATGAGGATTATTATTAACAGATTACCCAAGAGTGACTTTCACACGAGGGCAAAGAAATACCCTTACATTGGTTTACACACAGGCGATGCTCCAGCCTGTAATCTGGGCTACGCACTTCACGCTGTTAAACAAATGGATTTGCTACAGGATGCAGAAACAAGGAACTGCACAGTTTGAAAGGGAAGTGCTGCCTTGAAACCTCTTCTTTAGGGTGTTGTTTGGCCTGTTGGTGTCTTGGCATGAGATGGCGTTGCAGCTTTCTTATCAGTTTTATGAGAGTAATGACCTTTGGCTTGTGAGACTGTGCTTTAGGCATGTAAAGGAGTTGTAAATGTTTTTTGAAGTGATAGAACTGAACTGATCAGATGTCTCCTTAGTACCTACACCCTCTGCAGTAGGACTTGTAACCTACTTTTACAAAGAGAAAAACCAACATATTAATTTACTGCCATTGCTGCATAGTGGGATTTATGCATGCCTTCCTGTTAATTGGAGATTATCACATCAGGGCTCTCATATCGCTGATAGAACAACCCCCTAAATCACGAAACATGTGATCGTTGTCAGTTGAAAGGCCTCCTTCTCTTCGTGCTTGCATTGTGGAGCTCTGTAAAATGTAAAACCCCAGGGCTGTCCCTGGGAACAGGCTCAGGCACCGACACTGAGGTGGGATCGAGACGGGCATGGGGGATGTGGCTGGACGTGAACGTTATCAACACGTTGGAGCGAGGAAGGTGGAAAAAAAGTAAGTCCTGGTGGAATCCATCCTTTACCTTTTTCACGTAATTCCCCTTGCGAGAAAGTATGCGCTAGCTCTGCATCCCACCAGCGCTGGGGCAGCGGCTGCCTTTCCTCCGGAGCAGCAGCTTGCTGCTTTCTGCCTCGCAGGGAGCGGAGGGGAGTGTTGCACGTGGCTCTGCTCTCCCTCTCCTCATCCCATGCCTTCCCGTGTGCCACGTTGCAGCCCTGTTCGCAGCCTCCCCAAAGGTGAGGAGGTACAGGTGCATCCCAGCTCCAGCTGCAGAAACGGGGGGAGCATCTCTCACCCCGGGTGCTATATGGCTGGGTTTCGTGGTAGTGGCTGGACATCGAGGGGCTGCGCTCTTTCACTCTTCATTTGCCCCAGAAAGGGACTCTGTAGGCTGCTACAGAAACCCAAGTTTCTTTACCTGCCCTTCCTGAGCTAGCTCAAATATTTGGCAACTAAGAAACTTTCTCCAAGTCCAGTTTTAAAACTTATCGTTTTGTTAAAACACAGCTCCGTAGGCCAAATTTAGCACTGAAGAGGCATCATATGGATCATATGGAAAGCTGGGAATAAAATTAATTAATGTGTGGATTACAATGACCTATAAATGTCATTGTTTCATCTCAAAGATATATTGGTACTGTAATTTTTACTTAACTCTTTCAAAGGACCACATGTGAGCACCACTGAATGGATACGGAAATTATTTATACAGCATGTTAAGGGGACATTAAAGCATTTCATAGCATGTGGTAGGCCTCTCAGCGAGGCGAAAGACACAGATCAGCTATCCAGCTGTGGTGTGCTGCTTTGGCTGTGCCAAAGCCACCACATGATGTAGCTTTCCTGCCTGCCTGCCTCTAAAATAAATGTGAGCCGCATTCCCCAGGAAGAGGCTGGATGCAGTCCTAGGTGGGAGATCCCCATCTTTAAATCCACAGAGGGGACAAGGGCAGAGGTTTCATTTTTCAGCTTTTCTACTGTCTGTTTTGTGCCCTGGCTGTATTTTCTACCTCAGGGTTGTTTGCTCCACGTCAGGTAAGCACCAGCCTTTGCATGGCCGCTTTGTACAGGAAATCCAGCATCTCCCAGAGATCAATGACTTGTGGCTGCTGCCAGCTTCACTGATTGTAGTGGTTAGGAAATCCTTTATAGCTGTGCCTCCTCTGCAAAATAATAATAATAATAATAATAATAATAATAATAATAATAATAATAATAATAATAATAATAATAATAATAATAATAATACTAAAGAGTGAGCATCCATCCTGTATGGGCTCCAGCTCCCCAGGGAGGTGGTCAGGTCCTCTGCCCTCCTGCTGTGCTTCTTCCAGCCTGGGGTACTGGCCCCGCTTCCCCAGCTCACTTTGGCAGTGAGCACTGGCTGAGAATAGGTTATATATATAGACACACACAAATTATATGTATATATGAAATATAGGTGCAATTTTTATTTATATATATGTGCAAAATACATATACTACATATATGCAAAATAAAATATCTATATACACATGAAAAGAATGCTAATGTGGATCAGAGCCCTGCCATGATGTAGGTGCATATGTGCCTCCTGTTACAGAAAATAATGACCATGAACTATGGCAGGAACCCAGAGATGCCTTCTGGTGACATCATAAACTAGCTGAGCTTTGCCCTCTGGGTTTATGATGATGTCATCAGAACCCCTTGATAGAGAGTTTCTTTAACCTCGCAATTCACACTTGACCATCATTTATTTGATAATCTATATGCTGGGTGACACCACTAACCGGTTTGTAGGCTGAATCCAGAGTGGTGCATGCGGTGCAGTGCTGCCTTCCCCTCCATGAAGCCTCAGCAGGGGCTGGGGGGCAGAGCCTTTCTTTTCGGTACAAACTTGAGTGTGAGTTTAATGGTTTGGGCCGACATGTAACTTCACATGTGTCTAAATGGCTCGGGAGATGTTTTTCTGAGGGAAAGCAGAGTGATTTTTTTGATGATACTGAGGTATTGATGGCCTGAGTGATGCACGCAGGACGGACAGAGGTGCTTGTGGTCCAGTTTCGGTCCTGGCCCTAAAACCCAGGGAGGTCTTAAAACCTAAAAGTGCAATTTCAAGTGCCTAAAAAGTACTCCAAGAAATACAGCAGTAAGGCTATGGGGCCCAAAGTGGCTTTTGAAAACTTGGCTGTGGCTCCGTTGGACCCTGGGACCCCAATCACATCGGCCTTTTAGAAAATCATATGCAACGCATATTCCAGCCAGGCTGTGCTGACGTTAAACTGCATGCTCAGCATATAGATGATCATGACCACGGATAGAGGAAAAAAACTTGCATAACATTTACCAGAACGGCCATGAAGTGAGGCTGGGTAACATGTTCAGTAGGATTAAAAAAAAAAAAAAGACAGCAGGACAGTTTCTCTTCAATTGTAACTGTATTTGACATTGTGATTTTCTTCTTTCGGATTTACATGCTGGAGAAGATTGTAATGCAGCAGTATTGCTGCCATGAGTACCCTTTGGCTGGCACCTTCGCTTTCAAAACAATGTGGTCAGATTGATTTTTGTTGAAGATTGCAAAAATTATAAACAAGGCAGGGACACGTGCAAAGTGATCTGACTCTCCCGATGGCAGCAGTAAACCAAAACTTGGAGTCAGCGCAGGGATTTCAAAACAAAGCAAGTTTTGGGTCATCTACATATTTGCATAGCAAAAAAAAAAAAAAAAAAGGAAAAGAAAAAGAATTTAAAAATTAAAAAAAACCCAAAACCAAACAAAATACTGTATAGGTACCTGGGAACCATAGGTTCCTCTCTCAAATTCCTATATATTAGTAGGGTGTAAAAAGGTATCGGTTTCCAAAGTAACCATAGCAACATGTTTTCATGAGTTCCCGTTGAGAAGCCAAAAACCTTTGTGAGCAATAAATCAACCAGTTTATATCTCTGAACCTAAATCTTTTATTGGTTACTGATTAACTTAACTGTGCTGCCTGACAAATCTTCATAACAAATAAGCTAACCAGCAAGCCCTTAAAAAAATCCAGCTAACTTTGTTTAAAGGACTATCACTGAAACATGCTCTACATTACAATGAATTTGGCAGTCAGCATGTGGTCATGTGCATGTTTCAACATGGATCTAAACCCCAGAAATCACAAGACGTGGAGTTATAAAAAAAGATCCCTCTGCAACTACTTTAAGTAAATATATGTGTTGATATTTATCAGCGGTGTTGCTATGGGCAAAATAATTAGTAACTACTAATTAGCGCGGTCTTTCTGAAGAAATATAGTGGGAAAATGTCTATTGACTGTCAGTACTGGGGTTGTCTGTGCTAAAGATGATGGGATAACAGCAAAAAGTTATACAGGTAAATTGTGGGATTTTAGATATTTGCTTTGTGTGCATCCCGTAAATGTATAGCCTTCCTGACATCAGGATGTTGCTGGCTACATTTTGGGAGGCTTTTCTTTTTTTTTTCGTGTTTTTTGTGGAAGGCTTATGTGAGTTGTTGGCTTCCACAGTAAGTCTACATTTAAATTAATTAAACTGTTGACAGTTAAATTGTACTAAGTAGCTTCGATATAAAAGATGATTCCCAGATTTTTTTCCATGCAACTTAAAAAAAAAAGAAAAAAAAAAAGAAGAAAGAATCTGAGGAACTTCGTTCTAAACATCTGTCTGGGCAGATGTCAAAATGCAGAATGTTACTGCATTATACTGTGTGAGTATGTGACACCATGTTATTACCCTTGGCTTAAATATTCACAATGGATTTTATGATCTATTTAAAGAAACCTTTGAAGGGAGTATAAGCTCTTATCTTTTGTCATACAATAAGCACCTTTGTGGAACTAATTCTAGAGTAAATATTGAAAAATAACACAATGTTTTCTACATCTTATTCATAGCGTATGAATATTTATACAGAGAGAATTACGGATATGTGATGGTGGAAAAGATTTGGCAGATTTTCTTTGAAAATGAATTTTGGTGAATAAACTCCTTTTGAAGTAAGATTGTGTTATTCCGAATTGCTCTGGATAAAATCATAAGCTTCGAGCTGTACATTAGCCAGTTGATTATAATCTAGTACAATAATCTGCATTTCTTCAAGAAATGAGAGAGAGAGACAGTGTCAAGGACATTACAAATCCAATAGTAATTTAGGGAATTGAGCTAGAAAGAGGCAATGCTTATAACACTAATATTCCAGAAACATGTTGTTTAATTTTTGTTTCCAGATTGCATATATTAACCCATTTTATTAACCTGTCTATAGCCTTGATTCAATAAACCATTCCTATTCAGCAGAGCTCTAAAGCATATGTTTGCCTTTAAACACATGCTTAAATCCCATTGACTTTTTAATGCTTAAAGTTAAGCATGTGCTTAGATTTTTTTGCTTGGCTCTGCAAAATAAAATAAAATAAAGTATCCTGGGGAAAAAAAAAAGCAATAAAGAATGAAATTTTTAAAAGCTTAAAATAAGAAAACAAACTCCCAAATTGTTCATTTTCCCCATACTCTCAAGTACCCTCAAACTATTTTTAACTAAATACCTGAAACAAACAGAAATGATTTTCATGCCTTATTTTGGAGCATACTTGGACCTGAAATCGCAGAGACTCTCTGCCAAAGAGACAAACAATAGTGGGAATATCTCGTTGTTTGGTTAATGAGCAATGAATGGAAGTGTGAAGGTGAAAAGACAGATTCTGGGTTCGAGAGTGACAAGGTGAGACTGCTTCTTTATCACACCTTTCTTTTTTTAAACCCAAGCATCATTTTCAAAGCTGTAAAAAAAAATAATAATAAAATAAAATCTGTGGCTGGGAATTGCTCCGTAGCTTGCAGCCAACTGATTTGCGTTTACTCCCATTGCTTGCTTCATGGGAAATGTCAACTTGCTACAGAAAGTTTTAATTGGTTTATGAGTGATATATTCAAGCTGCTTATTTCCTAAAACATCTGTTTTTGTTTTAGTTCCCCAATGTCAAATGGTTGGTGATATCCCAAGGTAGTATGCTGTTTCCAAGTCATATTTCCTGGGGTATCTATCAATAAAAAGCCCCTTAAATTGAGCATAATGAAATTAGTACAAGGTAGTCAAGAAGTCTCCAGAATCAAGATATCAAAATGTCCCTATTCCCATTATTTTTTTCCATATTGCTTGTGATTGACTACTTTTGGGGCTTGGAGGAAGAAAGCCATGAGAGTTATGGCTTATTTCATCTCCCCGCCCCCCGATGGCCTTGAGCAAGTCTAATTTGTATTGTTATGGAAATTGGAATTAAGCCAGGGGAAGCACAAGCCTCGTGCTGCACCCGATGGCAAAATCCAGTCATTTTTCTACTCGGTGGACAGGGAGACTACAATTTGTTTGAAGATCTGTCCGCTCCATGTGACAACAGGAGTCCTAATGTAAACAGGCAATTGTGAGAGCTAAAAATGAGCAAAACATTCATAAGAGGTTTTTATCTGCATGCACACACAAAAAATCCTTAGTTTCCCACCACCCTGTGGCTTGGGCCAGAAAGGGAAAAAAAGATTTTTATAAAGTAGTTATAGCTCCCAATTCCTGAATATACGCAGGGGTCTTCTGTTACGATCACAAAAGAGAGTAGATTTGCAATATTTATCTCGTAGGTGGCCCAAACCCCAATTGGCTCTATTTTCATCCATCATTTATTGTGAATTTTGTTTTTAAGCTTTTGGGGAAAGGAACACTTGAGAAGTTTTTTCCTGGGTTAAAGAAAGCCAGTTTGAGGTGGAGGCGGTCCAGCTGAAATTGGTCAAAACAAAGCTCACCTCAAGACTAAATCAAGGAAGTGTTACTTATCAAAAGAAAACTACAAGCAGAAGATGGGAGAAAAAAAAAAGTTTGCAGATTAACTTTCTTACCAAACTCATTTGCCACCGAACAAAATGAAGTTATAAGGATAAAATTCTCAGCAGATTTGCACAGCACAGTAATAGCCTTTATGCTTGGAAATTTATGGGCCATGGACAGTTTATAAGAAACGATGTAGTTCATCAGAGAAGCAGACTGATGGAGCACATGGGAGCATTCTGCGCAGGAAGTTGGGTTTTGGAATAATACTTACTTTGATAGAGTTGTTTTGTTAGCTAAGTAAAACAGTAGGGAAGCCAATGGCCACTTAGGCTTCAAACATAAATATGTATTTATAAGTCACCCAGCTGCTTAATTGAGATCTCTAGTGTTTTCCCTAAGTATATCTTATCCAAAAAAACAGTAACACAGAAAATAACAACAGCAGCAAAGACCTGCTGTATGCTGAGGTTCATTTAATCAGTCAGTAGTAGTTAGGGGGAAAATGGAGCACTACTTTAGGGGCAGATTCGTTGAGGTTCCCGGAAGCTCTTCAGCCTGAGTAGTGGCTCAGATTGCTCTCTAGCCATTTCTTCCTGAAGAAGCAGCAGGATAGATGCCCTTGCTGTACTTCTGCCCTCTCTTGGTGGCTTTTCCTCTAGAAGAAAAGTCCAGCATAAGTTGCGTCTGAATAGCATTACCAAGTACTTGCAACCCAGTTTGGAAAGATAAATGCTGGGGTTCTTGCCAGATGCTGGCTGTGTTGGCTGTGGAGGGGGAGGGAAGTACATGGGGCTTCAAAATGTTCTCCAAGGGAGGTTACACAGGGGATGGTTCATTAAATTTGAGCAAAGAACTGGAAAATAAGATTTCACACTCCTAGGCTCGAACAGCCTGGGTGAATTTGGGATCCCTGCAAAATCTTGAGGAAATTTGGCAAGTTCTCGGGAGCTTCAGGAAATACTCTGGAGGTTCTTGCCAAGGTGTTTTATTCTTGGAGCACACCTCCAAGGTGAGGTAGAGGGTAGGGCCTCCCACTCTGAGCACCCTGGGGGGCTGGCCAGCTCTCAAAAGCCATGTCTGGCTTTACTTGTGGAGTCCAAGGTGGGTGGACGTTGGGTTCTTGGGCTTGGCTCAGCCGTCCCATGGTCAGAGCTCTTCTCAGACCTCTGTTTGAGAGCAACGGTTTTAATCCATGTCTCCTACTGCCCAGGTGAATATCCTAACTTGGAGGCTGCTGAATATTTAGAGATGTGGCTTTTGGTCTTCTCTGAAGCAATTGTTTCTCCTTGTACAGGCAGTTTAATATCAGTTGCAACAGAGACCTGAAACCAATTCTTTGACATTCTCCTAGATTTGAGCTTGAGGTTTGACCTGACTGAGACTTGAGGGTTAAGTTTTGTCTCCCTCCCTCTCTCTCATCAGAAGGTAGGCCTGAACTGGCTTTAGTGTGAATCCTAGCTCTTATGCATCTCTCTCTTCCCCTAACAGGGGTACCCACATCCTCTGAAAAAGTCTAATTTTAGGATGAGGTCTGTGCTCAACCAGGGCTTTAAGCACAGGCTAAGATTTAAATACATACTACAATAATTTACTTAATTGGGACTCCAGAAGCATTAGAGGGCCTTAGTAGCAAAAATTGGACACATTTGTGAGGAAACACGATGGCTGAGTACTGCTAAGAACTGCTTGTTAAGCACTGAAATATCACAGACATGTCCAGCCTGGCCAACTTCTGGGGGACCGGGGTCTGCTCCTGCTGCTGGTGGTCCTGCGACCATCCTGCATGTTCACTGCAATGCCCAATGGCTGGAAAGATGCTCTCAGTTGATTGTCTTTAATTTCCCTTTCCCCCCCAGCTCTCAAGTATATTTGTGTTCAAACCAGGGTTTGCTCCTTATCACGCTTGCAGCCCATTTCCTCCTCCTGTTTTATAGGCAGTGAAGTCTAAATGGTAAATTAGTGACATCTTCATTATTATGGCAGTAGAGTGCAGTGCCATCCTAATGCTATTCCCCATAGGAGTGAGCAGGAGAAGCTAGGATGGGAGCGATAACGATCGTATTCCAGTATAAATATCTGAAACAATAGCCAAAAACTGCTGTGCCACTCTCTGGCTTTTCCTGCAGCTTTGTTTCGCCAGCTGAAAACCTCTTGGAGAACGTTCATTCACTTCAGAACTGTCCTCCTTTCTCGAGGTGCAGCTGAGTTTATCCATAGCTGCCGAGCCACGCGGCTGGAAATAGAAGCTGGTATTTCAGAGAGCTTGGCTCGTTGAGGGGGTGGACCTGGGGGGAGCGGCTCTCCACATTTATAAAGAGCTCTTCCAACACTATTCACACATTTCATGGGAGAAATGCTGTCAGTAAAACTGCCCCAGAGCTTACCGGAGAGTAGGAGCCAGACGCTGGAGTGATTTGCTGCTCTTTCTTTCTCCTGTAAAGCAGGGGAAACCTTTCAATGTTAGGTTGTTTATTTTGTTTGGTGGCACTTGCCCACAAAGGACAGGGTGGGGGGGTTCTTAAATAATATCGTGGTTTAGGCAGCTCAAAGGCGTTGAAGAGAGCTGCATGAAATCAATTCATAGCATTTTAAAATGTGGTTTTGGCAAAGCCAAACTGGCAGGTTTATTTCCCATTCGACAGATGTTGCCTTTCAGCTCTGGGTTTGCCTGAAACCTGAACCTCTCTGTGGACATCAGAAAAACCTTGTCATTTCTGGAGTGAAACTAGGGGACTCGACAGCTGTCCCTTCACTTCACCCCCATTCCTGACTTCCACAGGCACACCAGCGTCGCTCCCGAAACGTGTGCTGAAGCCTGCCTCTGCACTTGTGCTAGAAAAGGATGTCCATGCCATGCTTAACCCTATTGGCAACGTGGTCCTTCCAGTGAGGAATGGGGGTTTTAGCTCTGTTGCTTCTTGATGCACCATCAGCTGCAAAAAATCCTGTGCCTGAAATCAGGGGAGTTTGCCCTCTGCAAAATTTGCGTCTCAGTTTGCTCTGGGACAGAGGATGCATCCTATAAGCTGTCCATCTGAAGGAATGAACAAAGAAATTAAGCACTTCTGGTCCCAAATGGCTTGGTAAGTTGGAGTGGTATTGGCAGCTGGGAATAAGGTGGCATTGCTGAAGAGCATCCCAGGCACCAGCACTGCTGTCTCCACACTCAGAGCACATACATCCATGCAGACCTGATCCTTGGACATGGTGTACACAGACATCCACACCTGTGTCCCTGTCCCTTTATACCACGTCACTGAGCAAAGCTGCCTCCTGCCTAATTTTATAAATTTACCCTTTTGCAGTTGCTTGTTCACTTATGGTTTGAAGTCTATGATTTTGACCATACGCAAGTTTACTTTTTAAATTCAGGGGTGGAAGAATTTGCTTTACTCTTTGCTTACTTAGAATTTTAATGGCTGATTTTTTTTTCTTTTTTTTCCTCTGAATTAGAGGTCTTATTTTAATTAAGACTTTAATATTGTGCAACTTGAACAAAGCTTTAGTTTGTATCCAGAACCACAGACCTTTAGATAAGGTAGAAAGAAAACAACCGGTCATTTATAAGGAGGAAGACCTTTGTGCCTAAAGGGCATCACAGTGCTGGAGTTTGCGTGTCTCTGAGTGCAGTGCTGCTGTGCCAGTCATTCAAAACCAGGAAGCAAAACTACCTATATTTAAGCAAATCAGATGATAACACTACTGGTTGGTAGTGATATCATCTACCCTTTTGCTTTCCTGTCCCAGGATCTCATTTTTAGGGGTGCTGCTCATTGCTAAGTGGGTGTTGCAAAGGCACTGGGGGTGCTGGCAGTCTCCCTCTGCAGTCCAGCTCCTGCAGTCAGCCCTCACCCTGAATTTCCCAAATCTTGCTCCTATTCCCCAGGAATCAGTGACGTGACAGAGGGTCTGGCGGTGGGACAGCTGGCACAGCTCAGAGGTGCTGGAGCTGTTGTGGTGACCACCTGACCCAAGGACATGTTGCCTGGCTCTCTCTGCCGCTCTCATGGCCTCCTGCTTTCCTTTCTCCTCATGTGGCATGTCCTCTTCAGTGTATTCATCCTGCCTTTGGTGTGTCATGGCAACTGGGTCAGATGTTTTATTAGTACTTTTTTTCTTTTACCCTGCCACTGAACCTGGTCTCCTGGGAAATATGGGCTGAGCCCAAAAGACATTATTGTGTCTGCCAAAATGTCATTTTTTGAACCTATGGAGGAAAGGAAAAAAAGAAAGGCAAAAAGAAGGGTCATTCTGTCCTAGGCACAGCCATGTTTTGTGACTTTCATCATGTCTATAAGGTGGATATTTCTCAAATGATAGGAGCTACTTCAGAAGCAGTGTTGCAGAAGTCATGGCAAGTGTTGCTGGAGGAAACCTTGGGAGGGGACCAGGTCCAGTTCTTCACCTACACAGAAATAGCCATTATTCCTGGACTAGACAAAAAACCCAGAGGGAACTGAAGGCTGGTTTGCATGGTCCTGTTTGGACTCCATCCCTCTAAATTCCGTCAGACCCAAGCACTGAAAAAAAACCCCAGATTTTTTGATGTCTTCCCACTGTGTATTTATCTCTTGTATTATCATCACCAGGCCCAGTAAAAGAAAAAAATACCTAAACCTCCTTTGTCATGGTCTTTCTCGGTTTCACGGCTTGACACTGCTACCATGATACCACCGCTGCTTCAGCATTCAAGAAGACCATGTTTGTTTTCTGGGTCGTTTTAAGCCATCCTGGCTGATTTTCCTATGGACCTGTTGGTTTCTGCGGGAGCTACTCAGCATGTACCAATGACCTCCCACCAGTGAGTAGCCATTCACTGGAGGTGGCCAGAGCTTTGCAGGAGGTAGGGGGGACATTTTTGGTTTGTTTTTTTTTTGTCTTTTGGACATGGCAACCTTAGGGGAAGCCCAGAGCTTGCTCACGCCTCAGATCCCACAGTGGCCTTCCAGGTGTCCTTACCGCAGGTGGGGCATATGGCAATCAGTAGTGGAGAAATAGCAGAAGCATTAATAAATATGTAGTAGGCAACATAGCTTCCCAGTGAATTTGCCAGTAGGCACTCCTGACCCATCAGGCACAGGAAATTGCAGCCCTCAGGGTGATATCAGGCAAGTTTTGCTCCTCTGCCAGGAGAGCTTGTTAAATGCCAGGTCAGCACCGACTCAGGTTTTCAGCAAGTGGGAGAACAGCAGGAACTGAAGCTCGTGGAGGTGGTTGTGGTTGACTGCTCCAGCAACAGCGTCATATGCTGGAGAGGAGGGGGGAGAAAAAAATGAATTTTCCAGGGAACCTAATTGCACTGAGTGGTGGCTGGAGGGGTCCTGCAGTGCATTTTGCGAGAGTTTACATAGTTCTGGATCCTCTACCACTTAGAATGGAAAAAAGAAAGCCAATCTGTTTGATCAGGCCTCTCCCACTCGATATGTGTATTGGATTCTACATTAAAGCTTTTAACAGTTACGTACACATCTGAGCTGGAGCTATTGTTAGCCCATGTGATGGATTAAGATCAAGAATGTTAATGTTATCCAAAGGAACGCTTTTTAATGTATATTGCGATTGTATAAACAGGGTCACCAGAGCTAAATGGGATGTCAATGACCTATGAAGATCATAAAGTAAACAAAAGATCTTAAAATAAGCATGTAACCTGAACACGTCGGGGATTGTTGTATATCAAAGGCATTTGCTTATATAAAGTAAGGGAAAATTACTTACGGGTAATGTTGTTTGCCACAAGTCTACCTCTTGTCTGCTCTACAAAGGAAACCTACCCGGAGGGACTGGGGTATGTCTCCATCTACCAGGAAGCACCGAGCCCGCGGGCCCTGACTGAGCAGAGCCTAGCTTTTGTACATGCATAATAAACATATGCTTAAATCCCAGGGACCAGAGATAAGCCGTTGTTGCTGGTGAACAGCCCTCATTGGACCACCAAACACTGCTTCCAGGTGGGTTTCGGAGCCCTGGTGACACAGTGAGACTATGGCAGGTCCATGAGGCCAGCCAGCTGAGTTGGAATTAGCGTACACCAGATGGTCAAAAACACTGGGAAGAGACTAGGAGCTTATTTTTTTTTTTCTTAAAGTACATTAGTGTTTGCCTTCTTGCTTCCACATCATTGGGATTGAAGAGTAGGGGCTTTTTTGTTTTGGTTTTGCTTACCGGGTAGCCCCTAAATTATTGCTGCCGGAAAGTGAGCCCCTTGTCCAAGATGCCCCAACGCACAGGGGCTTAAGGGATTTCTTGCGAGATAGCAGGGTTAAAATCAGAGATTTTCCCTGGAAGATGGGGATCCTGGGGTCTTCCTATCCTGTCCTTAATTCAGTTGGCCATCCTGCCAAAGTGCAGAGCCTTTCATTTGTCCTCATTGAATTTCATCTTATCTTCTGCAAGCTGCTTCTCCAGTTTTGAGTTCTAATCCTGTCCTTACAGTCCCTCCTAGCCTGGTCCCCTCTGCAAATTTAATAAATATATTCTATTCCATTAGTTGCAGCACTCACAGAAAAAGTAGCCAGGATCAGGACTGACCCTGGAGAACACTTTTGCCATTGTGACCGGGAATCGTAGAGAACACCTTTCTGGGAATGGCTTTAAGAAATCATTTTAGACTTAGCCCAAAATAGTTCTATCAAGACCATGTTTTCCTGATTTGCTTATGAGAACGTCATAAGAAACAGTTTACTGAAGCTGTGGTATGCGATACTTATTGCTATTTCTGTACAGGCTGTTATGCTATCATAGGATGAAATTGTATTAGTCTGATAATATTTGTTCTTGGAAAAAGTCTACGCTGGCCAGTCCACATTTCTTTGTTATCTTCTAGGTTGTTTTCAGATTATTTACTTGTTCCAGATTTTTTTTCTAGCAGGTTAAATTACTGGTTTAGAGTATCCCAGCTCTTTAAAATATAGGAAAGAAAAAAAAAAAGATTCAGAAACAAACCCCCAAAAGACCTTCACCTGTCCTCCATAAGGTCTGAGATTAACCTTTGAGAGATGGCCACAGCTAGTTCCTTAATTACCATCAGGTGATGTTCAACAAGCCCAGCTGAGATGGAAGTATCTAGTTTATTTAAGCTCTCTGTGAGCCTGTTCTACTGTGACTTTGGGGTTTATCTTTTTGTTTCTGGAATTACTTGTATGGGGTCCTGAGTTATGGTTGATCTCAACAAGGACTGATGAAAGCAGAGGTGAAAGCAAAGCAAACTGGAGAAAACAGGGGATTAATAAATGTTTCTTTTTCCTTCCTGTGTGCTGCTATTTTGCTGGCTCTGTGGAAATCCTGCTGGATGGGAAAGCTCCAAGTAAGAAGGTAAGGATGTGGCTCTGTGGAAATCCTGCTGGATGGGAAAGCTCCAAGTAAGAAGGTAAGGATGTGACTTTATTTCATCCTTTAATTTTGGTCACCCTTTGCTAGAGACTATGATCTTAGCTATCTAAATGTCACCATAGATAGCAGTGCAAGTGAAATGAAACTTGGTGCCTGTGGTAGGGCAGGTTTAAGTCCTCCTCCCTGAATAGCTGGGCACTGGGACCAAGGGAGATAGCTGCTCCCAGTTGCTGGCAATGAATGATCTTTTTGCCTGCAGCCCTGACCCTGATCCTTACCATATGTGTCCTATCTTGTAGTCCTGCCAGGGCTAAGCTTGCAAATGCAACCCCGAGACAGTGCAATGCTGCTGTAAAGGAGTAGGGACTGGGGAACTTCCGTTCCCTGTGGCTTGTTGCTTCTTTTCACATCTAGTAGACAATTTCTATGGCCTTTCCCTTCGCCTTCATCATGGTAGGAATTTGGGGTCTTGGTGCCCTAAGCTGCTCAGGGAGGCCAATGTTCAAGAGCTATTCCCACCGCCGCTGGGATTTTGCTGCCCCGAACCCCTACATGGCCTATGCCTCGTGTGTCCCATGACTGCTCTCCCAATTGCTCTCCCTTTCCCAGGGGTAGGAAAGAGTGTCCAAGGCAGAGGAGGCCTGAGAACCAGGTTCTCCCCTACGTTGTGAGCATAAACCTTCTTCTGGCTCTTGGGAGAGAGTTGTTGATGTTTAAAGTGGTTGCTTGGGTTGCCAGCTGCCCAGCAGCATCCCCCCTCATTATGCCAATGTTAACTCTGGGAGTTTCTTTGTTTTAGTGTAAGTTTGGGTTTTTGTTTGTTTTGGAGAAAGTTAGTTTCCGTTTACCTTTGGGAATTTTCAGTTAAGTTAATGTGAACTGGAATATCAGTGTTTCAGAAAGATGATATAGAGAAATGTGGGCTTATCCCTTGGCTACTGGAAAAAAAAAAAGTTCACAACATTGTTAGACCTTTGCTTTTATGTTTCCCATTAGGTGCGGGCATATAGTTTTGATTTCTTCCTGAGATATATGTACCAATGCATCACAAAGGAATGTAAATCACCCATATACAAAATGGTCCTTGCTACTTGAGCAAGCTCTTCATAGCATGTGAAAATTCAGCTGTTCTCCATTACAGATATTACGATAGTAATCAGCAATTTAAAACTCTTTCAATAATTGTTAGCCCAAAAGGTTTTGTTTATTTGTTTACTGGCATTGAATGATGGTTATTATCAGCTTTGAATGACATTCAGCATTCATTTTGCAGCTCTGTTTTCAAATATTTGGGGATGTCCTTGTCAGGATGTTTTTGATGCAATTTCATTCACAGCAATTCCAAAGCACACGCGCTGTATGTGATCAATTAATTACTGCTTGTAATCAAAATTTTTCTTAATATGCGGAAACACAGACAGCAAATATGCCTTAAAATGTCTTTGTTTTGTCAGGAAACGACCTCCCAATGTGCTTTAAAATATGTAAATAGGTTTGTGCTCTATGATGAAGCATTGCTGTGTGGTTTATCTGAAGAAAGACTTCTCTGTGGAAGGGATGTAGTGACTAGCACTTTGCATTACTTAATAGTGGGGCTGATGGCTGTGTGCTGTAGCTTTGGTCCTCCTGATCTCAGGGACTCTACAGTGGATGTGATAGCTACTGTCTTGAGTTTTCTGGTGGGTACTTAGGGCTGGAAACACAGCAGGTGCTCAGGAGGAATTACAGGGTTACTAAAGGAGGGCACCAAAGAAAGCTCTCAGCTGATTAAATTACTTCCCTTGCTGGTAGAAATAAAACATGTTTTCTAAACTGGTCCAAGTGACTTTGGAACAATGTTCACATGTCAGTGGAAGTTAAGCATCAAACCTCTTCAGTTGTTTCTGTCTGTCCCAGGTGGTTACTAGGTGCTACTTCTGCTATGTTTTGCATGATGTCTACACAGTCATTTTTCCTGAGAAAGTAACCACTGAACTGCAATAAACCAGCTTAAAGTGGGAGATGAGTTTGGGGGTTAAGGTGAAGAGCTGTTTGGGAGAGATTAGATTATCCCCTATCTGCCCATCATAGGGCTTTCCCTGTTTGTTTGTCTGCATCATCTTCCAAAACCTCTGGTGCTGGCTTTGGTTGAGATAGCACGATCTGCAGGTTAGATACTGTGTGGTCTTGTCTGTCAGGAAGAAAGGGCATTCGGATAAGTAAAGTAGCTGGGAGTTGCAGAAAGGGCTGCTCTTGAAGGGAGTTTTCAGCTCAAGATGGATGAGCTCTCCTGCTTTGTGGACCCATTCCCCCTGTTACCTGATTTCTTTATGACATGCTGGCAGTCGCCTTAGCTGGGCTCTTGCTGCGAGACAGTCAGCACTGCACTCACAGCACTGCAGGAAAAATAAACCTGTTCAGACCAAGCAAAACACTTGGAAAAACACATGAGTGTCTTTTGGTAGTTGATTTTTTTTGTGGGTCCTGAGTTGTGCTGCTTAAAGCTTTGCATACAAAGACCTTTTTGTGAAGGTTGTCAGCCTTTGCACTAGACTTGGCAATTTTCTTCTGATTCCACTATTATAGAGGAGGAGAGAGGAAAGGGCTGATGACAGAAGCCCATTAATTAATTAGATAATGTTTTAATTTTGGTCACTGTCTTGAAACCATAGCAATAGCAAAATGCCTTGGTCTTTTTATTTTCTTCTCCACCTGATTAAAACAAGAGAGGTCAAGTTCTTCCCTCTTCAGCACCACCATCCAAAGCATTGAAATGGGGATCCTGAGATCTGGTTAGGCTTTCTGGGTTGTCCAGGCAGATTGATACCATCTGGAAGTCTGGCTGGAGAGAGGATTTGAAATCTGGACCCTGATACTGGCTTTTTAGTCTTCCATTTTTCTAAAGTAGCTTTTCAGTGGGAGTAAATGACTCTAATTGTATCGAAGGAGCTTGACTAATTCACACCAGCTGAGGGACTGGCCCCTGAGGTCTGGGCTGGCCTGTTCTTTCTGTGTAATTTAAAAAAAAAAAAAAAAAAAAAAAAAAATCCAACTTTTTGGATTATAGCGTAGAAAGGGATGTCCTTGGCTGCTTTGCAGTCAGTTTGAGATGCAGTAGCACCTTCTGGGAAGAGTGTGTATTTCCATGGTGGCTCTGGCCAAAAAGACATTTCCACTTACAGAAACGGGCATCGTTTGCCCTCTTCCACCTCCATCTAGGAAAGGGATGATGAGGGGGTGGGTTGAGACTCTGGCAGCACATGTCTGATGATCCTTGCTGAGGTGGGCCAAAAGAGCTTACATCTTTGTAGCAACAGAATGAGCAGGAGGCAAAATATAGCTCTCCCTCTGCCACTTTAAGACGCCGGGCTGGCAGGGTGCTATGCACCTATTTGATTGCACAGGCTCTACTTGGTGGGCATAAAACCCCAAGCTGGGGGTGCTGAGGTTGGGAAGCACCCCTGCCTCTTTGATGTCCCATCATGGTATGAGTGCAGCCTGTGTATTTCATTCCAATTGAAACCTCTTGGAAATGGGCTTCTCTGCTGTGAAGTCCTGGGCTTCTGAGCCTGTGTAGAGTAACCTTAAGCTTTCTGCGATTCAGCTGAACAAAGTACAGAAATTTTTGCGTAATTTCTTGTGTAGCTGAATATACAGCACATCCTTTTTGTTTTCTAAGGTAACCGGAGGAAAGAATACTGCAGGTGTTAATATCAAACTGCATCTTTACTTTGTACTTTATTCTGCTTTAGCTGTAGAGCCCTTTAAAGGAGGGGGGGAGGGTGGAAGAAAATTTCCTGCTTGTCACTCTCTCAGGTGGTATTAAATGACCTTGCTGTGAAAGAAGAAGCTAGTTCTAGGTAGCCTCTCCAAAGCTTTATTGTTAAAGTCCCATCCTGCTTGTTCTTAAGGCCAAAGAAATAAAAAATACAAATGTACACAAATAGGGAAGTAAGAGAAGGGAGAAAAAAATGGCAAAAGATAAGAAAATGCAGCTTCTGATGCTTACAACTCACTTGCTGCAAAATCAGTTTGCAATATTTTTGCTTGTTGTGGCCTTTAAAGGAATCGGACCAGGTGCTCAGCACATGTAAATCTTGCTTCATTTTACCACTCTATACCTGGCCTGTTGTCTTAGCTTGCATCCAATCAAGAACTTGGAAGAGAGGATTCTTCCATGTGTCAGCAAGCCTGACCTTTGTTAGGCAGGAGGTTAAGAGGAAAGAAAAGGGAAGATAGAAGAGACAGACCTACAGTGACTATTAATAGGAATTGAGGTTCACATCTCAGGTATTGCTGAGGGATTCAGCTGAACCTGATAATCCCTATATCCTTATCTGGAGCAGAGCTGTACTGACAAGCATGCTTCTTGTTTTCCTCCACTCAGGTGGCTGGGTTGGCACATCTTTGAATACCTGTAGGCAATGTAACAAGGAATGGCTGAGCACCAGCAGCATAGATGGCCAGGATGCTCTGCAAAATTATTTTCCATCCACTGAAGCCTTTGAGTTGTAAAGGGCCTCTTGGCAAAGCAATCTCCCAAAAGCTTGGAAACCTTGTTCCAGCAGAGCTAGTCACCAAAAGCAAATATCTGTTCATCCTAGATGTGGGCTTGTTTGTGATTATCTTTGTGCCAACTTGGGCTGGGAGACCATGCACTTGTCTGGTGGTGAAGGTGAGACTCTCCTCTGTGCTTCTCATTGCTGCACAATGGAGCAATGGCAACCTCCTTGTGAACACCACCTTGGTGTGGCTAAGATGGTCCTCTGACCTCACTACACATTTCTCAACAACCCTGTTTCCTCCAGCTGAAGCCCATCAAGTTGTCTTTACTAACCTGGGTTTATTTTTTACATAGGATGTATATGTGCTGAGGTGTCTGCCTGGTGCCTTTCACCTGCTTAGGACAAGGAAATTGTGAACTTCAGTACAGTGGTTCTTCTACATAAATATTTTATAAAGCTTGCAAGAGTCCTTTGGGGTTAGGAATGATTTGTCCCGTCAGTTCAAAACATTACCTAATACCAATAAATGCTAATAAAGATCTTGTAGCTGGCATCATATACTGAAGCACTATGCATTCATTAGGAATCACCTATGCAAGTGCAAGGCCAGCCAAAATAATCTCCTAATCAGTTATAAAAAGTCCACAGTACTTGTCAGGAGCTCAGTGTGGACCAATAGCATTGAGAGTTGTGGTTTCTGGCTGAGGCACTAATTCTGTTGCACATGGAGACAAGCCAGAGTAAGAAGGTCCTCACTGGTACCCAATCTTTCCCACGTTTGGGGTAAGGGAAGGGGATTTGAATTAAGAACAGTAAGTCTTCGGATAGCTGTTATTTTGGGTTTATCACCATTATAAAGGGAAGAGCGTATGTCAGAGGGCTACTGTTTTGTGGGGACACATCTGTGAGTGTTTTCCAAAATACCTGTCTTCTCCAGTATGCCAGAAGTCTCCCTGCATGTCACTACTTATGTGAGTTCAATGGCATGTGTGACTTGGCATGCATGAGGCTGTATAAGGGATATGTCAGGGTGGTATGTGTTTTTTTTTTTAAAGGCAGTCTTCATACTGTGCATGAGGTCTTCCCATGTGAGGAAAATCCTGACCTTGCCTGTTGAAGTTTCTTTATGGCTCCTGGCTGGTAGTGCAAAGCTTTTGCAGAGAGGAACAAAGCCACTCTATCTTCCATGTTCCACCTAAGTTAGTATTAAAACTTTATTTGATATGTCCGGTGATTTAGAACTTTAAAGACCCCTTTGGCCTACCATCATTCATGAGTAAGTATGTCATCTTTCTGTGCACTTAAATGGAAAAAGAGTTGAAGTGTCTCCAAAGAATATATTTTTGACTGGGGCTGGAAAGCCTAAATGCGTGCTTTTCAGGCAGCTTTTAATAGGAGCTGAAATCAGGAAATATCAGAATATGGCTCCTGAAGTGCATTCTGTAATCAAAGGGGAACATAATTTTTTTCTAAACGCCCAACTACTGAGGTTGCTGTGATGATTAATTGAGAAATCTGTTTCCTGAGGTTGTTCCATCTTAGAGTGATAGACGGTTATAGGGGTCAGATCTGTACTGTATGGCTATGTTTGCTCCTGTGGCAAGGGAGCACAGAAGTCCATGCGATGTGGTGGGACTGCTACTGCCTTATTGCAGGGAGCGTGCCAGGCAGCAGAAAGACAGTGGCTTGTGCTTCACTGCCTCCAAAGCAATGCTCCTTAGGGTCAGCAGCAGCCGCCTTGACCTTTTGAACGTGGGGTGCCCATGTTGTGGTTCAGACCCAGAAGGTCTGTCTTGCAGGCCCTTTCTGCTATTTTTTCCCTAGGGCTCCTCAGATCTGTGCTTGGGAGCTCACGGACTGGTAGGATTTGTCCAGCTGTCTTCAGCCTTCTGCCCAGTGCCCTGTTTGCAAAGGTGCCATCAGATGCATGTTCGGAGCCCTGTCTTGGTGATGCTTCAGGTGTAAGCCAGTTGCGTTAAGGGCAGTTTGAACATGCTACGTGGCAAGAATGGTTGCACTCATCTGCTACCAGCTTTCACGCTGGCTTCGGCCAACAGCACAGCTCTATGTCTTAGAGAGACACAGGAGCTTGACTTGTATGCCAAGCTGTGTGGTCCTGAAACCAAGCATTTGGGCAGGCAGATTCTGTTGGTTTGGCATTTTTAAGCTGTGTACATGCCTACCCAGCAGCTGAGGCTGCCTGGATGTTCAAGTTGTAGCTGTTTTGGCTTTGCCCTTCTATAAATATTCAATCATTGTGCTTTTTTTCCTTGGACCAACAAGCAGAAAACTAAAAAATAGTATTTTAAAAATTATTGTCTTTAGGAGGACAGTGCAATACTTATGCTATAGGCATTCCCACAAACTAGGATGGGTTGAAGAATGCTTAGTCCCTGGTTTGAGACCGAGGTCAAACGTGACATGTTTCCAGATGACAGATTGTCAGGGTTGCTTTGCCAAACCACATTACCAAAATTCTAGTTCTTTGTGCATCAGTACTGTATTTATTTGGGTTGCTGTTTGAAAGTGCTAGGATGAAACCTGCTGCATCTGCCATTTTGCATGGTGAGTGTAACAAAGCATGTGGTTGGTATGACTGGATACTGGCTTTTGTGGAACTGCTCATGTTTTGTTTTTGTTTTCTTGAGTTTTATACACTTTCTCAGAGAAAGAGGCCTGGGATATTTGTGTAGGTGTCTGTGAGTGCCTCGTGGGAAAGGCACCTTGATCCTGGTTCTGTATTTGATGGTGTGTGGGTGGGATCACTGCTCAGAAGTCAACAGTTAAGTCACAGATGCTGTGAATATTTAAGATCCCCAGGCTAGAACACATGTGTAAAGTCGGGAGTAGCTGTGTTGAGCAAACTCTTCTGCAGTTAAAATACAGACAGAAATACTTCCTACTTATTCGGCAGCTTCTGCAATGTGCTGTGGAAGTGGCAGTAGGCCCCTAACAGGACTGCATACATAGAGGTCCTGGGTTGGATCTAGAGCAGGCACCAATGTTGCTTGGACTTCCCCAAGTCACCAGGCAGAGGATGTCTCCCACCTTCTTAACACTGACTCCACAATTCTTACCTTCCCACTGGGCAGACTGGAGCCAACCCATGGCTTCTTTGGGAAAATTGGCCAAGTTGTATGATGGAAAAATAAGAATTGCCAGAATGGTGCTGTGTTAACACGTGAGCAACCCATCAGTGTGAAATGAAGGGCATGCAACAGCGGAGTGGAAGAGGTTTTTCTTGTAACTTGCCATGGGATTGGTCATGACATGCACATGGTCAGGTCTCACTACCACCACATTAGTGATGCACATGTTTTTTGACTAATCCTGCAATGACAGCACATGAATTGCTGGTCACTGAGGTATGGTTTCCCATGCTCTGCTAACACTTCACTTCCAATGAGTGTAAAGCTTCAACTCTGACCAGGTATCTGAGTACCACAGGACTTCTCAATTTAATTGAAATCGCTTTGCAAGACCATCCAGAGTAAATACTCTAGACAACAGAACATGGTTGGTAATATGGAACATGTGATTTATTTTATTTTTTTAACAAACTGATCCGGGAAAATGTTTCCACACTGACAAAAACAGAACAAATGTAGGTCGGTGTCTGAAGGAGATGAAAGAAGCCAAATGTAATGAGAGCCTATTGTTTCATGCTGACATATGCAGGAAGCTTGTGGAGAATGAACATCAAACTAAAATGTGAGGAAAAAAGAATAGAAGGCATGAAAATCATCATACTCAAGAAAACAAAGAGATCAGAAAGTTAAGGGGCATGCTAAGAAATCTGCACTAGGAGGCTAAATAAATGAGTTTCACATTTCCCCTTCTCCCTTCTCTTCAATTCTGGGTTTTTCTCTCCCATTTGTCTACTAGGTAGCAGCCTCTTCTTCCTTCCAGGAATACTTTGATTTTTTTTTTCCTTGCTATCCTGCAGATGCCAGGGCCTAGAGAGATCCAGATGGTAAACAGACCAGCAAAAAAAATGCTTCTTTACTATTTCACTTCTCATCTTCCTCTCAAGTTAAAAACACATGAAAGATCTATTGAAAAGAACAGACAAGTCTTATTTACTTTTTAATAAGTAAATTTAGTTTACTTATTTAACAGAAGTTAATCCACTGTTCAAACAGCTGGAATAAATATGAAGAAGCAATTTAGAGTCTAATTCTTTACTTGCGTTCACCAGTCTTACACTAATGTATTTTCTCAGACTTTAGAGGCGTTTTCCTGACTTAGGCAATGGGCATGAAGAATTGGCCCTTCGTGCTTATTATTTCTGCCACCCATTGTCATCTGGAAACATCTTCCATGGCTCTGGTCAGCCAGTGCCTTCTCTAAAATTTCAGAGTGGGTCTAGGACACTTAAATCTGTCCTCAGCTCAGTGTAGAGAAAAAGTGGTACCTTAACCAACGTGGCTGCGCTGGAATAAAGCTGCTGTGAGAAGAGAGAGTTGTCCTGGATTTTTACAGATGAGGCACTGGTACATTTTTTCCTACCAACTATTTTGTTTTCATATAGCTTTTTCCACCTCTGGTAATAGAAGAATATCTTGATGGGAAAGCTGTCTGCCTAAATCCTGTTGGTACCCCATTGGCTTGAGCCGTGTCATTCAGGGCCTAACCCAAGGGGCACAACCCTGGTGACTGTGCACGTGTTCCTGGGATTTTTCCTTCCCATTCCCTTAAACAGGTGGGATACCAAATTTCCACCCTGTCAGTATAACAAAGGACTCCTATGACAGCCTGATGGATGCTCTGGGTCTGTTCCTTGTGAGCTCTGAATTCACAGCACCATGAAATACACCGTCTGATGAGACGTGTTACCAGGCCATTGCTATTCCTTAAAAGTTCAATAGTTTCTGGCAGTAAAATTGTGAGCCCTAGCAAAGAACAAAAAAATCTCCTATCTGTCATCCTTACAATGTATAAAAATGAAGCCCAGATTTTTGGGTTATTTTAGGGCACAGGGTGATGATGACTGTTTCAATGCACTTAGTGATACATTTAAATATGTGATTTATGCAGCCTGACATTGACTTTAATTTAGCTCATGTTACCAGTAAAGTAATTCAGTCCCTAATGAAGTGTATTCCATATGACATATTGAACATGGGATCTGACAATTGGTGGTTGAAAACGAGCCTAGGTTACATTTTCTTTTGTCATTGAAAGTGGGCTGTCAGTTCATAAACTTAAACCGAGGCATGTTGGTCTATCACTCTCTCTGAAGTAAGGTGCCGAAGACTGAGAGACCTGCATTAAAATAAACTTTTCTCATCCTTTGAAAGGAAAAGAAGGGAAAAAACTTATGCATGAGCTATGTTATACAGATGAGAACATTATAACATGCGTGTGTGTATACACATTTAGTTTTCTGCTATGTGAGCATGGAGAAAAAAGGGTTGTTAAAGATTCATGCTCTGACCTATGCAAACCTTTGGATTGTGTAGTATGAGAGTGAAAGAATCTGATATATGTGTTCCTGAACAAATGGATCCAGCTCTAAAGTAGTATAAATTATGATTACATGAGCTCTTATGGGGGTTCAGAATAATGCTGTAGGGTAAGCAATGGGAAGCACAGCCTGGCTGGCTTTGGGAGCAGTTTAGGGGGCTTTATGTGCCTGCATTTCAAAGGAATTAACAGAGCATCTCTGAACTGTAAATATGCAAATCTTTTTAACATTTATGTTAAGGGATTCATCCTTGTTTGCATACGGAGAAGGAAGAAAAAGTTTTGAGAGATTCCAGGAGGCAACGCTTAAAAATGAGAGTCTGCTGCAGCCTGGGTTAAGTCACAGCTGTGTTGTTTCTCAGTGCAAAAAGTTGACTTAAAGTAGCATGGCAAGGGCTTTTTTTGTGTGTAAGGCTGGTTCAGACATCTACATCATCTGCTTCTTTCCTTCTTTGTTTTACAAAGCTGTAAAAGGAAGCTTTTAGTATTTGAGTGTGGGATCTGGGGGAGAGAATGGAGGCAAGTGAGGGGCATCAGCTTCTGGGCGAGTTGAAAATTATACATTTTTCCTTTTCAAAAAAAAAAAAAAAAAAATAAAAGGGGGGAAAGGACAGATATTATGTCCCAGAGTGTTTTCTGGGAAGAGGAGGATAAATGAAAGGACAGGAATAAAAGTTGTAGTGAGGGAGAGCTTGTCAGTCAAAAGCATGTCTGTGCTACAAGGGAGGAGTGTGGGAAAGATGTTAGCTTGGGTTAAAATAGCACTGCAACTGGACAGCCTGGGTTTAACTCTGCCTAACATGAAATTATCCCAGACTCCCCCACCAGCTTGAACTTGAGATGCTAATATAAGTAAACTGCTCCCCTTGCCAAAGCTACCTTGATTTTATTGGTATTTTACCCCCAGATGAGGTACCCACGATAGCCTGCCTGGCTTACAAATGAAATAGTTTGCAGTGTAGAATACCTTGTGCTAGTGAAAGATGGGATTGTGGGCACAGTGGTGAGAAGCAGCTTGCTTTAAACAAAGGGACAGCAGTGGAATAAAGCTGGCTTTTCACCAGCAAGGAACCACTGCCGGTAGCCCGAGCAGTAAACTTCAGGTCTGAGCTCCCCTGGTGCCCTGAGACAGTGGGTTCAGGTTTAGGGGCAGGGTTGCTGGGTGGAAAAAACAAAGGTGCTTTAATTTAAAATAGGAAACATGCTGCTCATTTTTGTGCCTAGCCCAAGTAGCTCTTGATTTCATCTATTTATTTTTACGGGGTACTGAGCAGCCTCAGTGCTTCTTGGCTAGGAAGGGAATAGGATCGATGCTAGGGAAAATGGGCAAAAGTTATCAGCTTGAAAATGTTAAAGCAAAAAGTAATTCTTTACCAAAAAACAAAACCCAGAAAAATACAGTGAAGGATCCTCAATTTTGGGGGTTATATAAATGCTTGTTGAATATCCATTTGATCTTTTGCCTTAGGATGTACTTAATGCAGTGTATCTGACATCTTTCTGTTTTCATAACTCTGCCTTAAGAAATTGCAAAGAATAGCAGAGGGCAGGGAGGGGGGACCCAACCCCAAGAGTATGACATTTTATTTTAACATTGGGCATGACATGGATTTAGTTTTCCAAGAAGGAAATGCAGTATCATACATTGGTATTAAACTGGAGAATGGTCTAATCACTAATATTTGAAGTATTTGTGCACTTCTAACCAAATATCTGATTGATCATGGGAGGAATGTTTGACTTTTTGGTGGAGGACACGGTAATTAAGTAGAAATAAAATACTTCACAAAAAATAAAACAATCCCAGGAACAGACCACAAAATCATAGGTTCCAGCTCAGCCCAACACTATACAATTTCATATTTGATTTATTATGTTTTAGCCTGGGAGCTTCAAAAGTGTCGGAGAGTTTGATAGGCAAACCCCAATGAGATTCTCCTGGCTCCTTTGAAAATGGCAGGAATTTTCTATTTACAGCATCACTAGTGATCAATGGAATTTTTGGGACAGTTCAAGAAATATTAAACAGGCTGAGTTTGCTCTTTATGAATTAGCTTGGTGTTTATTCAGCAGCTCATTTTTCATCGAAGCACAGTATTAAAATTTCACTTGTTTGTTATAGGGTTGTCAGAATGAAATCTGTTTCCAAAAATATACATTTCCATCTTCTTGTACCCTTTTTTCCTGCTGTAGCTAAGGTTATGTTAACACTCCCAATGTAAACCCCCTCATTTCAAAGATTAGTAATGCTGGCATCATCAGTCCAGACTTGAGCATAGCAAAACCATGAAATAACCTCTCTAGGAGCATGTTTTGAAAGGATTGTTTTCAATGCTTTTGCCTTTTGTGTTAAGCATCCTTCTGTACAGACAGCAGTTGCATTCAGCCTCTGTTACAAAGTTAGTTAAAAGAAGGACATTGTGTAGGCCTTCATATTTTCATTACACCATTAAAGCATTTGCATCTCAGAAGTTTAAACTGGCTGCCCTGCTAAGATTTAAAAATCAGCCCCTGCTCAAGCTCAGTAACTTTTTCCGTAGTGTTGTTTACCATACATAACTATAGCAACATCACAAGGGTCCATGCCAGGGCTCTTGGATGGCATATTCTTCCTACTTGTTGCCATCTTTTGGGTCCTCCTAAAATATATACATTTAAAACAAGTATACAGCTGTATATTTGCTTAATCTCAAAATGTTTTGGCATCTCCCATGGAAAAATAGGAGCCAAACCCTGGATGAGCTTAGGAATGCCAGTGCAGTGCTGAGGAGTTCATCATTCGCTCCTCTTTCCCTATATGTCTGGTTTTGCATCATCAAATTGGGCTGAACTGTGGAACAAGATGGAGATTGGCGTTATCTGTGCCCCTTTTCAGTAGCAGCTGAGTGCCTCAAAGAAGCGCTCAAAGCATTGCATTGCTGCTCCAAGGATCATCTTCAAATGCACTGGTTGCACATGCAAATGTTTTTTTGCAGGCTGGAGAGCTCAATGCTGGGCTACCTGGCATATCCTGGGGTTGCCTCCTATCATAGGTGACAAAATTGGTTCATAATGCAGCTTAGTTTGGCTTTCACGCAAGATTGCATCTTAACTTCCACGCTCAACAATAAAGCACCATCCTTCCCTGGCTGCCAGTGGTAACTTATCCTTGGCCTACGGGCTGAAGGTCTTCTACAGGCAGAGAGCCTGGTGCTCCTGTGCTCTGCATGCTGCTGACTACCCAGCTGGATTTTGTGCAAAAATGGATTAAAAGAGGCTGGGAGGGTAGAAGTAAATATGGCATGGTGACAAATAGGTCAATGATTTCTAATGCTTCTGTTGCCCTAATTATCAATAAGCTGGGATCGTACCATTAGCACAACAAGAGCCAGGGTAAGGAACACCAGATGCTGGTACAGACCTACATTGGCAAGACATCAGAGCCAACACAGCAAACCTTCATGGACCTCATAACCAGGTCCAGTTATAGCACTAATGACTGAGCCACCAGGTTTTCCCCCTGCAGCCCCCAGCTGCCAGGAGATGGTGAAAGCACAAAATAAGAGAATAGGTTGGTTAAAGACTGTTTCACAAATTGGTTTTAAAGGAAGAAGCCAGTGAGGATAGAGAGTGGCCTCTGGTGCCATCAGCAAGGCTTGAGAGTGGTACAGCAAAAATGAAACTTGGGGTCAGAGGATGGCTGAGCCCACCAGGCAATCCTGGTCTTGGACACACCTGGTCAGCAGTACTTGGAAAATGATGGCAACTGCAGTTGAGGCCTCTGAAATGTGAAACTTGCCTGGGAGTGAGGGAGCAGGAATGGATATTTCAAGGCAAAATGGGAATGTGTAGTCTAACTCTAAAAGCTAGTGCTGCAGGAAAATAAAACCTTGCTGAATACCTGGAGGCTCAGAGAAAAAATAATCAGGTTCAGAATTGCCAACTCCTATGAATTACTTGTATGGGGTCTTTGGTTTACATGAAATTCCCTTCTTGATGGCTTGGCTCTCTAATCTGAGGAAAGACAGGTAGGCCAGAAGCAGCCACCTCTGATGAGATTTGCCACCGAGGAGTGAAGCAGGGTCAGACTTCATGGTGAAGTGGACCTGTCTCTATTGGTACTAGACTGAGCCCATCAGCTTGTACAAATGTGCTTCTGAATGCCAGTTTGAAAACCAATCTGGTTTTCAAACATTCTTGTTTGCTCTCCTTTTTTTTCATTATTATTGTTTTAAGTTGAGGACACCATTTCTAAATGTTCTTGACTGATGCATACTCAGTGTTTTGAACGCCGTGCCTGGAGTCTGTGATTTTTGCATGACAACAGGATTACATTTATACAATTAATTAATGTTTGCT
Organism: Aquila chrysaetos chrysaetos; assembly: GCF_900496995.4. Lineage (NCBI taxonomy): Eukaryota > Metazoa > Chordata > Aves > Accipitriformes > Accipitridae > Aquila > Aquila chrysaetos. The sequence goes on from NC_044011.1 coordinate 28,312,395, forward strand.
TGACCACTTTTATCCAATTTCTTTCTCCAGCACATAAAAGAGAACCTGACATAAATTTCTCTTTCAAAACAATTGACTTAGCAACTGCTGACCTTCTGTTCTGTCATTCTGAGGATTGATTGGATATTGTTAAATTGTTTCATTCTGCAGTAATTAAACATAAAATTAATTATGCTGGTAACCTATTATTTCTTTGAACCAAGGACTAAGTCATTTGTTTTTGCTTGGTTACTCTGTGGGTTCTGACATCAGACAGCAAAACCTTGCTGTTACAAACAAACTAAACAGTATAAAGGGAGCAATTTAATAACCAAAATATAATATAAAGACTTCTAATTTCCGTATGGCTGGCCTATTGCATTAGGTTAATATAATTTGATCTATAAATCTTTTAAACCTTATGATTTTGTAATTTAAACATTTCCTGGATGGCTAATCACGCAGGGAAAGAATAATAATAATAATAATAATAAAAAAACCCCCAACCTAAAACAAAACATGAGCCAAAAATATACCTTAAAAGTAGATTAAAAAGATTAGATAGGAGGAGCATTTGTAGAAGACCCGGTGAGCTCTAGTATGGCTGAATATTTCTGGAGCTTGCTGCTTATACAAGTCTGCCTGCATTCAGTCTGGTGCTGATGCAGAATTTCCTTTGTTATGATGAAAGCGTTGTTAGGTATGTTTACATTGCTAGTATTTGGTGTAGAAAGGAACATCAGAAGGACAAGTTGATATTATCAAAATGTATGTGCTCGTGGACACCAAAATAGTTACTTTGTGGCTTTCATTAGCATGGGCCATATTAATTTAATTAACATGACTGAAAGTTGTATCATACCATGAGGCAGACACCGAGCCCTGGCGTATTACTCACCCATGGGGCATCAAATGTTATGGCTGACAAAAGAGGTGCGTGTTTGTACCTGTGTGTGTTCCTAGTTACAAGTTCACATATGTGCTTTGCCCCAGAGCTGGTGGGGATGGTGTGATGATAATCACGTAAAAGTCAGAATGGGAGAAAAATAGAAATGGGCAACTGCCTGGCTCCAGCAAAAGGTGGGCTTTTCCCAGGGCCAGGTGCTGGTTGTTGTCTTCCAGGCTCACCAGCCTCTTCCTGGGACTCTGCCTCCAGCACCAGCATCACCTGGGAGGTTTTGCACTCCAGGTTGGAGCACTGCAAACAAAAAACCTTTGATGTTCATGGCTACTGATACGAGTCCTGGAGGTGGCTTTGAAGGTCCACACTTCATGCCCCTGACTCCAGTTGCTGCCAACGGGGCCATCAGCCAGGCTTTGCTGCCATGCAGGGGGGAAGGACACATGGGGAAATGCTTCTGTGCTTTTGTCTCCCTGCTGTTTTGGGTAGCTACCTGCCTTGCTTGCACCCAGAGCCAGCTCTGATGGAGCTCTTATAAGATCTCTGGGCTGCTCTGTGTATGTGTGTCTCTTTCCTCTCCTTTTTCACCTTGGAGTGATCTTTGCTGGTAGCCATCTTTTCATGACACTTGAATCTCTGGTGTAGAGCTAAACTCTTCTGCTGTGACAAGGCATACGTCAGAGATGTGGGAATCTTGAACATAAATGACTTTTTAATTGTATGACTCCACATAACCCGTTGCTGAAAGATGTGGTGGGCAAGAGAGAGCAATACTTTACAGACCAAACACAGATACAAACATATGAGCCCTTTGTTCTCATTCCCCTGCCCTAAGGCAAGTAATACACTCAGGTCTGTGGACATTGAGCCTAATTTGATTGCATTTACCCCAGTGAAACTATATTGACTTCGGTGGAGACACTGCTTTCCACTGATATAAATGAGAGCTAACTAGTTCTTCAGGCCACTGGCTATTACCACTCGGGTTAACAGCGGCACACAGCAGTGATGGCTGCCTGTTTGTCATTGGCTGAGAAATGCCTGCTTTGTGGGTATGTCTTTCAAGGCTTATTTTCCACCTTGATGTGGAGGAATTTTGGCTAACGAGTTGTTTCGTGTGTCTTAGCATTTCTGCAGGAATGGTTTGATTAAAGTTCTGCCAGTAGCTCGTACTTCAAGTGTGCAGTTTCATTGCCTGCAGGAGTAACATGGAAATATCTCTGAAGGATTCTGTTCCCTAATAATCTGGGTTTTTTCAAGACTTTGACCTGTGCTCACTCTGTGTGAGATCAGACATCCCCATCAGTACTAAAGGGTCTTTGGTCCTCCCTGAGCTCTGTTGGCTCCCATCTGTTTCAGTCCCTGAGCTCTGTCTGTGTGGATACACCTTGCTCCCTGCTTTTTAAACTTGCAGTTTTATTTGCAGCCACCTCTTCAGGGTAGACTCAGATGATAACTCTGTAACTCCCCATTTGCAATTTTTCTGTGGAAAAAGCTGTCCTGGACTCTTTCTGTCTGTCTGCAAAGTCACTGTTGTTTAATTCAATAAATTAAATTCTCAAGCTTTACCCTTACCAAGAGAGAATTGCAGGGACCTTTTCTAGCATCCTTGGTGTGGATGTAGGTATCCACATTTTTTCCTCACAGGCTTTAAGTATTTTGTTTTTTAACTTGCTGTCTCCTGCAAGTAGGAAAGCTGGAAGCCTCCTGAGACATTTTAGGCAACGTTTTTTGGAGATGTGATAGGGGAGGAAAATATCCTGCAGCTTTTGCATCTCCATCTCAAGAGCCATGTCTTATGCCTAGAAAACCTTTTACATGACCAAGCTTTGCAGCATGGAGCTGTGAAGGTCTACGTGTTCTTTTCCCAAATACTGTAGCCCAGATAGTTGTTTTCTTGATGTATTTGCAGCCTCTGGCCTTGGCATCTTGAAGGGTATGATCTTGCTGATCCCTTCTGCTCTACTGACTCAAGCAGTCAACCAGAAAGCTATATAGAAATGAATATTGTGTATCCTTGTGCCCACCTGCCCTGCACACTCTGTTCCACACCAGTCTGCTCCAGCTGCATGTAAATAGCTTAGCCATGAGTTATGCTTTCCAGCTGACTACTGCTGGTTATAAACCTTGAGTTATTTTTCATGGCCAGACCTTCTGAAGCTGCTCTTGGTGTCTTACTCGATGATGGGAGGAAGAAAACATGTTAGAATTTTCCTCACAGGGAGTCAGTTGTTGCTCCTTATGGAGCCCTTATGGCTCTTAGGATAAAAGTCCTGACTCTGCTGCTGACCTGCCCCTGATTAGAGGGGCTACTCTGGATCCTCTGGAGCTCTTCTAGGAAGCAAAGCTTGAACGAAGGCACACACATTGCCAAGGTCAGAAATGGAGGAGAACACAGACCACAAACCAATTTTTGGCAAATATAGATCAAAGTAGGACGAGGTAATAGTGAGTATAATTCAATTCATGGACCTCTACAGCTACACCTCAAATGAATTGATTGAAATCAGCAAGAAGAAAAGGAATAAAGTCTACTAAAATGAAAATTACCTCTTGCTTTTCCCATCTTCCTGAGTTTTATATGGTGAACTTCTGTGTCTTTGGTCAATGCCTGAAGGAGAACTTTGCCTCTATCTCATCTCCCACAGAGAGGGTGGACTGGAAGAGTGCATGGGGAAAGTGTTGCTGCTGTCTTACATGTCTGCTCTTCCCTGGCCAACCATTCCTGATTACAGCTGGCTGGGCAGACCTTTGATCTCACCTCCTCAGGGCTGTGATTTTACCACTGACTGAAGTTGGGACAAGGCAAATAAAACTGACACTGGCAATACAGTAGGAAAAGAAAGTGGTAGGAGAGCAGTAGTAATAGTAGGAGGAATGGTTGAAGAGGAAGAGAGCAGTAACTTCTATAACTTTTCTAGCAGAAATTGGGACTTTGTTGTTGTTGATTAAATGATAGGAGGAAAATACTGGCCAGGATGAGAGCTGAATTTTATGTAAGAATGTCTACAGATAAGCCTTGTGGTCAAGCCACCTGGTGTTTAGACTTCTTTATTGTGCCAGGTTACAACAGCGTAATCCTCTTCAGATCAGGTGTTTTGCTTTCTTACTTTCTAGACCCAGTTTGCTTGCTCATACTGGTTGGGAGTGCATGTTGCAGTTAACTTAAAACTGCTGTCTTTTCTAGCCTGACCTCTGGAGCGTGCAGTCAACTCAGGCAAACAGCTACTGCATCTCTCCTCATGGTTTTCATGATGGAAAAGCTCACCTTATGTTTTACCATCCATGTTTATGGATGTGAACACTGCCAGTTTATTCTCTTCTTGCTTTGTATTTAGTTTCTCATTTGGAATTAAAACATAAGAAAGAAAAATTACCTGGACAGACCTGCTTGGAGAACAAAGCACCTGGGGTTTCCCTCTGATAACAGGCTGCTGCAGAAAAAGTTAGCTCCAAATCAAACATCGATGTCAACGGTGCTCTGTGGTGGACAAAAAGAGACCTTAGTGTTACCATGTGGTGTTGGTGTTTTCAGATTAAGACGGGGGATTAAGGAATTTTACTCAGCAATTTGAGATGCTTTGTTAAGAATGGAGGAGATTTGAGCTGCTTTGTTCTCAAACCACATGCTAGTGAAAAAGCAAACAGGCACTTAATCTTGACAGACAGCAGAACTTGACATCAGTTTGTCCCTGGAGAGGTGACCAGGAGTTCCCCATCCCTGGCTAAAATGGTTGTTCCTTCCTTTTTTTAGGAGCCTCATACCTATCCTCAAACACAGGGCTGCACACCTCCATGCATCATGCCTAACCACTGCAGGTCTCTGTGAGAGCCTTACGCTCCCCGAGAAGGGTTAGCATTTAAGAACATGCACAAGGTGCCAAAATGGTTACTGAATAGGGCTAAAATATGTTCAAACTTAAGGTCATGCCTTTAGTTTTTAACAGGACTATGCCAAAAAAAAAAAAAAAAAAAAGGAGCTGATAATTTTCCTGTTTGGGACTTTGGCTGGTTTCCTGTTACAATAAAAAAATATAGCAGTTGACATACAGACAGCTGAGTATATACATGCTTGTATACTGCCCTCTGACACAAACATTAATGTCTTATATAGATCTCTGACGTTCTTTTAAACATCTAGTTACATTTTAAGGTCGTGTCCTCAGAGGTCATTGATGTAAGTGTATTTGTAGAAAGAAACAAACAGCTCATTGAATTTGGTTTCCCATTTTAACATACATCAGTTAAATTAAATACATAATGTTATCATGTCTGGCAACAAACCCATTTTCTGATGTATAAAATTTGACTTTTCCCCTCTGTGTTTGTCATAGCTAATGTACAAAGATAAAGTGCATATACTATACTCTGCATATTTACTGAACTTTGGCAAGTCACTAAGAGCCAGTACTCAAATCAAATTAGAACCACCCGATTTATAAAACACCCTTCTAAACTAATCTTATTATATTAAAAAGGAACTCTAGGCTGATACGAAGCCAATCAATAACTCATGCTTCCCACTGTGGAGCAAATATCAACTATCCCTTTCTAATCTTTGTGTTTTGCCACTATTGCAAACCTGTTGTAAAAAGCTGCCCTCGTGCATTACTTAAATAAACAGTGTAAATCCACCCAAACAAGAATAATCTTGGTGTATGCTTATTTTCTCTGCAGGCACTGAGCATGAGGGGGGTCTTAGTTTTGTAAAGGGATCTATTCCAGGTAATTCGACTGATCTTCCAATTTGTTTATATTCCATTTGTAGCAGGCACTAAATTTTTTTGGCATGATTTTGCAGTCACCTACTAACCCATATGCCCCAATTTTGGTGAAAGGATTACTTATATTGGGAAAGCAGGGTTGGCCTTTGTTTAAATGCTTATATTCTGAAAAGATCTCCTATCTTCCTTCTGAAACTGCATTTGTTTGGGAATGGTCCACAACCTGTGCAGGGCTTATTAAATGCTTTTTGCTCTTCCAAGTTTCCAGAGAGCAATAGAAAAAATTAGTTAAGTTTTGGGGGATGGGAGGTACAAAGAAAAACTTGACACCCCCCCCCCCCCCCCGCCTTTAAATTGTCATATGGTAAATCTAATTGGTAATATATAACTTCAAGAGTCTTATTGGTGATACCATTTATTCCTTGTAAACAGCATGGGAAACCTGGCAGTAGTGTAGTAGGTTCTGAATAAGAGAATAGCAATTTACTAATTCCCTTTTAAAGACTAACAGGGCTCCCAAACACAGCTTTGGCACACTACTTAATTCAGTTGCTCCATGCTTCTATGAAGGTTTATTGACTATATAAGGATCAAATAAGGGGTAAGCTGAAATCAGAAACACAGTATTCATTCATTTAACTCTGCTATAGTAGAGCAAATTCAGGGTGACTCAAGGGACACAATGTCTTGTAAAACATATGTACTTAATATAAGGGTCATAAAACTTATTAAATTAAAAGCTAGGTTAAAAATAGGAAGAAAATTTATGCTGCTGTCTAAAATAGCAATAATTTCCCTTTGGCCTTTCCCTTTCCAACTAATATGGGTTCTAGTTTTTTTAAAAGGAAAAAAAAGTCAACTGGTAAAATCTTCATTCTTCATGAGTGCAAGTCACTCTACCAGGTGAATTGTATGACTAATAATATAGCACAATAAATAGAGAAGGGGGGTTGCTGCCAGCTGGGAGGATATATTGCATCATTGTTGACCACATGACAAACTGTAGGCATCCATTTACTATTTGGGAAGGAACAGTGGGTCACTCTTGGCCAACAGAGCACAACAGAAAGCTTTTTTGGCTATGAATTAAGGCTGACAAAAGCAAAAATTCTGTTTCATCACTCCACAAAGATGCCCCATTGCTGGTGCAATGCCAGCCAGGACGGTCTTTCCCTGGTGATTCAATGATGGGGGGTATAAGAAGACCCTCTCATGTGCATGTTGAAGGGTTACTTGAGCAAGTGCTCCAGGGGTTGTGAGACACCAAGAATCCCCTCCTGTCCTTGACAGATGTATCAGCAAAACCGAAGTGCTCAGATGAAGTCAATGTAATTATCCTGCAGAATGACAGCAGAATTTAGCTCCTTCGATCAAGGCAACCATTTTCTATTAGAGATGTTTGGGGGGTGGGGTGGAAATAAAGCATTGTGACCTAAATCCTCCTCTCTAACCTCTAAGCAATCAAAGTGATGCTGGGCCATCCTTGACTCATGACACTATCCAGACCATTCCTAGCTGAAAGCCCCTGTAATGTTTGCTCAATGGCATAAGTTGTTAAGGAAGTATGTGAAAAGCTCATATGTGCTGGAATTTAATGCTTTTTCAGTTCCTTCTTGTCTCTGAAAGCACATCATCATGTTTTTTCTGTTGTTTTCTGAATTAAAAAAGAAATAAATCCTGGAATGCTGAAATTGTTTACTTTTTAACTACCACTTTTTCTGTGTTGGTCAAGGTGATCTTGTTCCTCACTCACGCCCATCTGTTTTGTCATAGATCCCCATCCCCTCTTGCCTTGCCGTTTGAGTGGGCACTTGTCAGGACAAAGGGCGCCCTTTTGGGGGTGTTTTTGCACCATGGGATAACACAACCAGCCTTGATTCCCATCCTCTGTGTGCTATGAACTTTTTTTTTTGCATGCTTTTTAAACAGTTCTGTGCCCAAATCTGTCACCCATGACCTCATTAAGTTGCATTTAATCACACAGGGATGCCCATCAGGCCTAACCCCATCATTTCCTGAGGAATTTTCCCCTGATTTACTTAATAGCTCCCAAGTGCTAAGCGGGAGACCTCCTGGTGCTGTTCCCTGTGCATGTTGGGTTACTGGCATTTATACTGCATTTTAAATAAACAGTGTTTTGCAGGCATGCTTGTTCTGAAAAATAAACTTCTGGGCAGAAGGAGCTAGTTCACATCGGAGCCAGATTGGTAGCGATTTAGCTTTCTGCAGCAGATGGGAAGAAGTCAGGCTTTTTTGGGGGAGGAAAAAAGTCATCATCCTTCCCCAAATAATAGCTAGGATTTCACAGCCCCCAGGGAGAAGAAAAGCCTGAAGCCAAAGTGCTGGCCCTTCATGGGGGTGCTTTGCAAAGGAGGAAATGGTAGCATCCCTGCAACAATGTGGTCCTGGGACACCTTAAAGGGTGTCCTGTGCTTACCATAATGTCCAGCTCCAGGGACCATGGCTTTGTCTCTTCCTCACCCCTGTCTTCTGCTGGAGATGTGTTGGCCCATCACCTTCATCCACACATCAAAAAGCTTTTAGTGGTAAAGGCACTGCCCTTTTCCTGCTTATCCTGCCAGCTCAGTTGCCTGCTCCACTGCCCATGAAAAGGTTTACCTTCTGGGATGGCAACCATGAAAAGGTGAGGGATGCTTATGTCCTCTTGGGCAAGGGCCTTCCATGTGATTCAGTGTTGATTTTTTTTTTCTCCCTAAATTGAGGGTGTTTTTAGCGAGGCAAAGGTAGGAAGGCTAATCATGGGTGTCCTCTCTTTCTTCCTAGGACTTTCTATGTGGTTATCATAAATCATTAGACACTGTCAGTAACGAGGCCCCTTTGACCACAAGTCTCGTGATGGGCTAACCAAGGGTGGACATGGGCAGTGGTGGCAGCTTGCTGAGACAGCAATGGGACAGCTAACCTCAAGTTCATTGCTGTTTCCCTACTAATACTGGGCTGGATTTGGTCTACCTGAGGTGGAGCTGCCTTGCCAGGAAGAAAGCCTGAGCAAAGCTGAGAAGCGGTGTTGTCTGAGACGTGGTTGTCTGAGAAGTATGAGAGGAAGATCCTTCACACATGGCGTGACCAGGTATGACTTTGTGCATATGTATAAAAATACATACATGTGTGTTTGTTGCCCAGTGGCTTGCTGCCATTTAAGGGAATTTAAAGTGCAGCAGGTGGAAGGTTCTTCTACTTTTAGGACCACCACTGTATCCTAGTGTTGTATCCTAGTGTTGTGTCCTCAGTTTTCCATTTGATCTTCCACAAAAGATACTAAGCTTGGTAGCACAGTGTGCAGCCAGTGAAATTAATGCAGGTATTTTACAGAGGGAAACATTTCCCCCACACGGTGTCTTGCACATTATGTTACCTTCCTCTGAGAGACCTCAGTTTGATCTCCAGCCTCCGAACAGCACCTTGTCCTGACATTTGCAGGAGGATGTATTTTAGAGCTGACCTTTCAATCCTGCTGATAGGATCACAACACATTCACCTGCACTGTGTTCAGGGTTGTTTCTTTCTCTTTTCTCTATTACGGAGCTGGGCCACTGTGACGGAGAACGGGAGCCCTCCGCTATCTGCCACGTTGCTGTCCTCTTTTAAACTCTGGAGACAATTTTATTAGGTGAATGAGATGAAACAACATCCAGTTGTTTCATTCTCTTTGGTCATTCTCAATAGCCAGCATTGTCTAAAATTGCTACTGAAGTCATGCCTGCCCCACGGTACCTTGGGAGGAGATTTGTAATGGTGGTCCTGGTGAAGCCAGGTGGGTGGTGTGGGTGCTTTCATGTTTATCGGATCAGAGGCAGCGTGTCAAAACAACGTGTTCAAACTTCTGAAAAGACAGTCCTTTGAGAGCCCTGGGGCTGGGCTACGATATGAATCATTTGTCCATGGGAAGGGTCACCAATTAATTAGCAGTTTTATTTAAAAAAAAAAAAATTAAACTAGCAGCCCTTCTGAAGTTTAAGCACATTGTTCATGGTGTAATTATAGATGAAATATTAGAGAAGTGGACTAATTACACACAATGCACTTGAGCCCAATTAAAATAGCATCTGCAGTGAACGTAGGGGTATTCTCTTTCGCTAATAAGAAATACTTTCTCAACAACAGAAAATAAAATAGCTAAATTGGATATGCAGTTGAGATTATAAATATCCTATTAGCATATAAAATGAGGATTAACCTTATTTAATCACTGCTTGCTTGATCATCAAAAGTCATGTTTCACCTCTATAATGTAGCTGCATCCTCTCTGAAAAAAAAAAAGCAGCATATTAATAAATTTAGCTAATTAGGTGTTTTTTCTCATCTGCTCAACGGAGCTGGTGGAGCAAACCGGCTGCCCCTAACCACTCGGCTCTTCCTCATCTTATGTGAAATTTAAGCTTATTTCCAGGCGAGACCTATTGGTGAAGATGTAGGGGTTATTGTATAGATTTGTATATGAGGTTCTGGCCTGTATAGCTCGGTGGGAGCAATCATATCAAAGAGGACTTTGAGTTGTAAAGTTGATGGGGAGGAGTAAAAAGATGGAGAAGAAGAAAAGGACTTAAATTATGGATTTTATCCCCTGCAAAGTAAAGCTCTGCCTAAATATCACCATGTAAGGGCCCATTCTAATTTCAGCTCAGTGACTCGGGGAGTCGGGCTGACTTGGTTTACCGTAGGTCTGTCACCACTGGTGTCCCCGAAAGCCAGCTGGCGCTCGGAGGATGCTGTGCTCCCGGCGCGGCAGGGAGAGGTGCTACCCGCCAGCTGGCGACCTGGCTGTGCGAAAGCCGGCCAAGGGGGCCAGAGCACTGAATGAAATGGTCTGACCTCCAACCTTTTCTATAAATATTCAGCTGATCTGGTATGCACAAAAGGAGAGCAGCTCTAAGCGAGAAGAGGGCTTCAAATCGATTATTTTAGAGTATTTTTTGGCCATGCCCTGTAGGATATGAGACCTGCGGTATACTGCCTGCCATATCCGAGGATCCCTTGGCAGGTTTCAGAGCTGGTCTTATTTACAGAGCTGTTTTGCCTCTGGCTCCATCATGTTCCCCTCCGCTGGGTCTCTATGTGGCAGAAAATAGAGGCATAGCAACGGTGGGGCAGGAGCAATCGTATGAGACGTGCACAGTTTGACCTAAACCCAAGCAGCTCTGCTCCCTGGTTGTGTTCTGTTTCCATTAGCATCCATGTGAGTTTGCCTGGCATGAGGGCTGGTGGCTGATAGCTTGCAGAAGCTGAGTTTTAAATGTGCTGCTTGAAGTATTTCCAGAGGAAAGGCTTGAGCAATACCATCCTCGCTGGGCTGAAGCAGGGCCCTGCAGCACCGAGGGCATGTGTTCAAGGGCTGGTAGCTGTAATATGGGGTCTTGGCTCCTTGGCTTAAGGTGAATGTTACCCCCAACGACTTGCCTCAGCATCGCCCCAGCCCAGGGACCATTTCAGCTTTGGTCCAAGTCTGGACCTTGGTACAAAAAAAACCCAAAACCCCAAACCCAACCCAAAATGAGCCCCAAACCAGTGTCTCAAAATACTTGGTACTGCAATGCTTAAAATGAATAAAATGGTTGTCTCAGCCATAGCAATTGTGCAAATGGGGATGGAGGCATAGAAAGTCCTGTATTTATTTGCAGCTCCTCTTTGTGAATTGTCCCCACTGAACTACACTGAAGCATCAGCTGGCCTCTGTCCTGACCCTGGGCAGAAGTGTGAATTTTCCCCTCGCTTCCACAAACGCTAGTCAAGTGCACCGAGGGACGGTGGTTTTATTTATCGTATTCAAGGAGCCACAATTGGATGTTTCGCAACAAACTGGGCTCAGCCTGTGATTTACAGTAATGGGGAAGAGCACTCTGCTGGCATGGCCCTGGTGTTGCCAAGTCTTGTGATGGTCGCAATGATTTTTCCTTACTGCCACAGCGCCTGGAGCAAAGTGTTCATAAGTGTTTCAGCTTTTTTTTTTTTTTTTTTTTTTTGTTGGTAGTGGCAGTGGAGGGCTTTGTTTTCTTGTATTAAGAGCAGCTTTCCATCCCTCAGGGCAGAACAAAAGAGCTTGGAAGCATGTTCTCCATGTCCCCACAAAGACTCAAAAGGCTGTAGGATTTTTTTTTTTTTTTAAAGGAACCCCCAATTTGCTTTCACACAATTGGTTTAAGTCACTCTGGCATGAGTTCATTTCCTTTCTTGCCTGATTCATGGATGCTGGAGATGGGCAGTAGTACCAGAAACAGCAGCTACCTCCATGCAGCTCCTGCTGAGCTCTGCAGGGCAGGAGGTGGGGGGATGCTACTGAATAAGGTCTGCAGAGGGGTTTGGGCTGATGTGGTAGACGTACACCTTTTGTTGCTTCTGTTCCTGTCTTTAAATCTTATTTACTACTTATGGTTTTAGGATTTGATACCAATTTTTCTCTTACCTGGTAGAGCAGGGTTAAAGGAACTGAAGTGTGAACGTAGCTCGAAATATTAAAATCAAGCTCATGGTGGTCCTATTTGAGTTCTCTTCAAAACTCCCACTTCCAGTGACTCCTGACAGTGGCACAGGCCACCTTCTCATTTCTGGCCTGCCCCTTTGCTTTTGGTCCTAGAAATCACATTCAACTAAACCCTTCAGAGAAACACGGGAGGCAAATTGAAAGTGACTGGGAATAAAATAGACTTTGCCATGCGGGGGGATTTGAGGTGGTGTACTGTCAGGGAGGGCTGTGGGTGAAGTGACTGAATCCAGAAACATATGGAGAATGGAAAGGTCTGCGGGTGATCATAACATCAAAACCATGAAATAAAGTCAGCTGCCCATGGTAGAAATGCAAGATCAGGGACTCTGCTGCAAAGAAACGAAGGGAAATACAAAAGGGAATGCGAAACATTTTTTCTGGCTTTCATGGCTATTCGTACAGCAAGAAATCTCCCTTTGGGCTCTGTTTTTAAATTGTTTGGTTTATTTCACTGCTGCTATACCCTTAAACCATGGTAATATTCCTGAGCATAGAAAAGATAACTTGGGGGACTCTAGTTTCAGTGGCAGGAGAATTAAATGCTGCTTTCAGTGTAGCTGCAGCCAAAATCCTCCCCCCCCCCCCCCCCCCCCCCCCCCCCCCCCCCCCCCCCCCCCCCCCCCCCATCCTGAGTATTGATGCATTAGGCAAACTCAACATTAATAGCAGCTTCTTGCCTTGTCAAGTGGGCCAAAGAGTTAAACCAAAACAAAGCTGGCAGTTGACTTTTATCCACTTACATCCAATTAAGAGGAAATCTCAGCTCCTCATGAGTTGTTATTCCCTGCAAAGAGAGAAAGTTTGGAAAATAGAAAAAATCCCCAAGTGCCACAAAAATTTTAGGTTTGGGTCTGACCTCCCAACAAACGGCAGCTTCCCTGCAAAGAGATTATTCATCTCGCTTCCCACTTAGCCATCAAAAATGAAGCAGCCAGATTTCCAGAAGCGCTCGGCAGCTGGCAGTCCCTTTGAGATCCTTTCTCCTACGTGCTCAGACCTCAGGGCAAGAGGAGCTGCTGCCCCTTCTGCACTTTAGGGGCAGGGGGGCGGAAATTTGACCACTTCATTAAGATGCCTAAATCAGGCTTGGACTTGTTTGCAAGCCTGGCCCTGGCCACCGTGGTTGGTGGTCACTTCTGATCATCCCCTCCAATTCTTCCAGGGAGGTCTACACAGCAATTCAGCTTTGCTTTGGAGTTGCTATGTGATGGGCAAAGGGTCTGTTGCGACACAGGGTTGTTTTTACGGGGGAAAAGCAGGAGCCAAGATGCTTTGGCAGTGGAAGGGGGAAGAATTGGTCTTTCCCGAGAAGATCAAAGAAGCAGAGAGGAGGGGACTGACTTTCGGCAAGAGGAGAACAGGGCTCATCTCGCTGCCTCTGGACTGTAATTCATGACTTGTTTTCGAGACCCATCATACGATTTCTTCCATAACAGGGGGGAGGACTTGGTTAAATTGTAAATGAGTATTACTTCAAGCGCTCTGAGGAAATATGTTCTTTCCCCATAGAGCCCATACATTATTTCCACGTAGTTACGGGGCCTCGCATTTCCTGGAACTATCATCCAGACCTTAATTCTCCTCATATGACATCCCTTTAAAATTGTGAAGCTCTCTTAATCAACCTTTGTATCAGCGGCAAATTTGCAGTATGACCTAATTTGAAAGATGTCTCAAAGTGCTGACTCAAAGGGTTGGTGAATAAAGGCCAGTCTTTGCCGCTGTGACAGTAATGCGATGCAAAACAAAATCGAGTTGCATCAGCTGAATGTTAGTTTGCAAAAAATATTAGTGATTGAAGCCACTTGCTGGTCATCTTTTATTTATACTTATGAGATTTATACTTTTTGGGGTCTGAAACGGCTCTAAAACCAACTTCTGGAGGAGAGGCATGAAGAGACTCTTTAATGGTGAAAAATCCCAGTTGGATCTATACATCTAAGCTGCACCGTTTGCACTTCATAATCTCCTCTCTTTTATAAAGCAGGAGGCAGACATTATTTTAGAACTTTTATTAAAATATTTATACAGCAACAGATGAAAATTCTCATCCTAATATGTCACTTTGCATTTTTCCGTTATGTTCCAAGTCTTTATCTTTTTTCCTTCTCTAATTGAAACACAGCCGATACTCCTTCATTCTCTGGATAAGTAACTGTCTTAAAATGACTAGCAATTACTTTGGGACTCAAAGAAATAAAGACAAGAAGAGATTTGGGCCAGAAAGTTTATGGGGAAAAAAGTCCCTCAAAAAGCAAAAAAACTCCACCCCACCATAGTTTTATTTAACTTCTCAAAAAAGAAAAACTGAGTATAAATTATTGAGCTTTTTGCTAGGATTTTATGGGGGCATTGTTTCAATTCTTTTTTTAGCTTCTCTTTTTCGTGCTTTCTTAATGACACTTCTTTGAGCTAGAACAACCTGGCTAGAGAGGAGCAGAGTGCATTTCTTAGTTTGTCAAATATTGGCTGCTCATTAACACTCAGAAGAGTTACTTAAGAATCAGGGGTCTAGGGATGAACCAACTCAGCAGGAACTATTTTTCCCTGTGCTGCTTTTTTTTTTAATTTTTAAATTGAAATGTCAATAATGCAAATTGTCTAATATGTGCTGATAAAATGCCTATGACTTTGCACTGAAGTGGCTGAAAACCACACACACACACACACACACACACACACAGAGAACAAGGGAGACAGGCCATTAATTTAAAATTTAGAGGACCAATAAGTTTTTGATAGCAATGGGTTACTGTGCTAATGATTATTTAACTCGCTTCATGTTGGGTTAAGTATGTATGGCTATGTAAAGTGTAACGCCTTATTGAAGTGCGACAATGAGACTTTTGCCTCTGAAATGTTATATTCAAAGTCGGGAGGAGGAAAGCAGCAAGATTATAAAAAGCAGTTACTGTATGATAGCATATTTCAAGCAGTTGTGAAGCAGAAGCTGCTACAGTTAAAGAAGTAAATTTTGCTACTGCAGGAAAAAAAAAACATACACCAACCCAAAATACTTCTACGTTTCCCCTCCGTTCCTTCTTAGGAGCTATTTTAGCATGACTGTATTTATTGATGGTTGCAAACACAGAAAGGGGAGCATGGCTGGATGTTTTACCTTGCTGGTTATTCTCCTAATTATTTTCATCCCTTTTCTTTTTTTTTTTTTTTTTTTTTTAATTTTTTATTTTTTAATTTTTTTAAATTTTTTAAATTTTTTTATTTTTATTTTATTTTTATTTTATTTATTCTTGAGGTGTGTATTTCCACAATAAGATACTGTGGGGTTTGGGGTTTGTGTCTTTTGAGCTTGAAGGGACATATTATTCAATAAAATACTGATCATTCTTTTTCAAGTAAAAGGCAACGCCACTTCTAAGTAAGGAGAGCAAGCAAAAAAGAAAAAAAGCTAAGAACAGCAATAAATGTTTGATTCCCTGTAAATGATTTGCAGACCTTTTTTTACTCCATCATTCTTCAAGTACAGTACTGTTTGGGGTTTTTTTTTTTTATTATTTCGTCTTTCTGAAGGATTGCACTTGCTAAACCCCCCATTTTGGGTTGTTAGTGCTTTATGTGGTGGATTTCTTAGCAGTAGTATGTAAGTGCTGCCATTTGTGAATATTTTGTGTCCTTCAGCCTTCCTAGGAAGGTTTAGGTAGGAATGCGCTAAACCTTGTAATAGTTGCCTGTGGGAAGAGGATGGCAAAGTAATGGCTAATGATCTGGAAGCTAGCTGGAGTTTGGAGACAAATACTAAACATAATCAATAAATATATATATATATATAACAAAAAGGTTTTTTTTTTTCCTAAAAAAGAAGTGAAAAAAAAAAAAAATTAAAAAAAGCAATGAAAATTTATGACCTTAACATTCCTTCAGGGTCAAGCAATTTATCAAATTCTCTCACTTTCTGGTTTCAATTACACAGCTATTGTGGAAGGAACTTATTTTAGCAGGTTCATTTGCCTCAGTAGGGAATACAGGACTTTGGCCTAATGCTTCACCTTTAGTGCAGGCCATTTGAGCCTTAGAACAAATACCAATCATCACTCTTTGGGAAAAAAAAAAAAAAATCTGCATCGGCGTGGCCTATTGGAATGGGGTTTCTGTCAAGGTAAACGGTTGTCGGCAATGACTGTGGTAGAGTGGCGATAAATCCCATTTTATTGCTGAAAAATTCCAGCTTCTCTCCATGCCTGACAGCTCCCCACATTCTCGTACCCATTTGGGCAATTTCTGCACTATGTCCATCTGGTTCTTATTACCTCTCAACCTGCCAGTGTCTGATCCAGAAAAAGTGCAGGTCAAAAACAGGGGAAAGAAACCAAGGTGATGGACAAAACAGAAAGAGTGATTGAGAGATGGAGCCATGCTCTCTGTTCCTCCCTCCCCAGCCAAAAAAAAAAAAAAAAAAAAAATAGGTTTGAGGGCAATAAACAAATTTAAGGGAGGTTGCTAGCTTAATTATGAAGTTGCCAGCAATGTCCTTACAATAGAATATTAAAAAGGTAATAATCCACATGCTCCAAGTTTCAATAATGCCACCGAATATTTGATATTTGCCCAGCACACTAGTGACACCTGCCTGAATAAAACCTTTTAGGAGAAATGGGAAAAGTCAAGACTTCAAACCCGTGATTGTAGGAAGCCTGGTGTGCCCATTTCATCTGCAGCCTTTTCCACTGCGTGTCTTTGATGTTCAGGAGGGTGAGACTTGCCTCCAAAGGATCACTTTGGGGTTGCAAATTGTTGCAGGAGGTCAGCCAATGTACACTTAAATAGTAATTTGAAAAAAAAAAAATAAATAAAAGTTAGGCTAGCTTCTTGTGATAGAAAAGTGAACAGAAAGCAAGATCTTCATTTCCATGCAAGTTTTTTGCACACTGCTGAATCCAGACTTACTTTAGGAAATTCAGTTTCTTCTCCGAACCCCCTATAATAAGTAGAGTTAATGTCTGGCCATTTTTTTTAATTTAAAAAACAAACAAATTAGCCCAGGACAACTGAACTGTTAAAACAAAAAACCATGGGAACACTTCTCTTTTTGCTCTTATCCCAGCAAAAACTGTAGTGCATGGTATTTGTCAAGGACCCACTAGTGCCATCGGGAGACATGCCTTTATCCACCAACTCAACCTCCCCCTTCAAGAGAGCCTGGTGAATTTAATTGCAATTCCTGTATTTATTCTACCTGAAACACCTTATATTCCACCCAAAACACCACTGTCTCTATCTTTTTCCCCAGTAGATGATCACTGCTCTAGACCTGTGGTCTTGTGTTAGCTTTACACTGCCTCTTCCCCTTTTCCTGAAGATGCAAGGGAAATTAAACCCAACTTTTGAGAGCTGTCTCCTGTCCCAAAGATCTGACTGAATTCCCAACAGCAGGAAATTTGGAGCGTGCCCTACAGTTTTCTTCGGTGATCCTTGGTGAGCAGGGCTCTTGAGCATCCCACATTGGGCATCCAAATATACAGTAGGACATGCTGGTAGGTGTAATGGTCTGATCTAGCACCAAAAGGCTGGAAACTGTGATTGTGGTGTTATGTCAGGAGTTATGTCCCCATTGCTTGTAGGAACCTGTTGGATCCCAGAAGCTCGAGCTGGGGGTCCAGCAGTGAAACAACAAACGGGGGTACAGTTTCCAGTGGAGTTGCAGGAACTTGTTGGCATTCAACCAGGAGACAGGACAGAAGATGACTAGGAAGCAAAAGGTGGGGAGAGTTCAAGTTTTTACTCCAGAATGGGTCATCTAAAAATATGACGTGTTACAATGTGACATCCAGCTCACCATCTGCCCTTGCAACTTCTCCCCCAGCTGTTGGTGCATCCATTTAAAATAAGAATTTGGGGGGGTATTGCTTTGATGGGAAAACTCTTCCTCCCTGTTACCTTTTGGTGTCAGTAATGGCATTGAGAAATCTGACTGCCTATGGTTAGTATTTGTTTGCATTTGACACGCATTATAGAATTAGACTTTTTTAAGTATTATTTTCTGCACGCCTTTTTCTTTATTCAGTTGAGGGAGGGACACTGTGCAGACTTATATGCCAAGCTATAAAAGCATGGTTTAAGATGCCTATGAAAGCCTTTGCTGGATGAACGGCTCTCAACGACCCCGGTCGATTTGCTTGCAAAGCCACTGAAAACAAAAGAGGCTGACGACAGGGGAAGCCCCAACTTCGACAATAAAAATATGTCAGCATGAAAACAGTTAATGGTGAGTATTATGGCTTCAAAGGAGCCCATTGGCTACCCCTAAAGGATGCCCTGCAATTGTTAAACTCATCAGATGCAACTACCCCTCCTCAGCTAGCCCTTACATTTGTCTGGCTAACAGTAAAAAAAATACTATAATAAATCGGTAACATATGTTGCCAGACAAGAATAAGTGATATAAATAAAGAGTCAAGAGACATAGCCCCTCAAGAACAATGTGTAAAGATTTAAACTTTCAATGTATTAGTTAAGCTAGGAACATTTTAGGAGTAACTTGAAAGCAGTGCACTGTTTGTTTATATCATTCCTCCCTTTTTCTTTTTTTTTTTTCCTTCAGATTGCATTTTAAATCAAAATGTTCTCCATGACTGACTGCTTTGCAGCACTAGGGTAAGTCTCATTTTTCCACAGCTTACACAAAAAATATGCCTGAGAAATCTATGCCAGAAAGGCATTTTGTTGGGTTTTGGTTTAGGAAACAAACATGATGTTGTTGGGAAGACAGCCTTTTTTTTTTTTTTTTTTTTTTTTTTTCAAATTTATAAAATTGTGCATTTGCAAACAGAGCTACTATCAAGAAAGCCAATTCTTCATGAAGGTGACAAGTCTCCAAACTTGTAATAAATTAGCAGCAGCAAAAAAGAAAGTATAAACCAAATATGCTTTGAGACTTGACTGGATATTTTATTTATCTTTTTCTTTTATTGAGACATCCTTTGAAAAATGGCATAAAATAAATAGTTTTACAAAGCAACAATATAATCAATCTCTAAATGAGAAGATAAATCAAGGATTTCATTAACTGCTGGTACCCAGTTTAAATTGTAGTCTTGTCCATAATGTCTATCTATCTATGTATGTCCAAGTTATATTAAAAACCTTTAAATGGCTTTGTAATATCAGCTACATCTAGCTATTATAATAATTAATGATACTGTTTTATAAATCAATATATGTATTCTTGATAAATTCATATCCAGTTAATGGTGTAATTTAAATAAAAAATTAATGTAATAAAGGACATACAGGAATAGGCAGGAAATCTTTAAAGGTTAAGAGGCAAATTTGTCTAAATTCTTTTCTTTGTACCTATTTTTTGAGAAAGCCTCCATTGAAATTCAGCTGATAGCAGGCTGGTTCTTCGGATCGCACTCTCACCATTAGTTTTGTATTAACACCACTTGGTGAGTTTTTGCAGCCAAAAGAAAGGGGAAAGCTCCTTCAGCGAAATGAATACTTTCCTCCCTGGTTTCTCATCCTGCTGCAAAACTGCAAACAACAAAAATCACTCCAGTGTTTGGCCAGAAACAGAAATGGTAAAAATGCTCTTTTTTTTTTACCATTCCCTATTGATTCCCTATTTGTATTATTACAAGGATATTTTGCTTATTCTATATAATGTCATTAAAAAAGGTAAAATATGAATATTTTGTTCCAGGCATGAAGTGCATTCAGAGGAGCGTGGAAACCCTGCAGACTGTTCAGTATAATAAAAAGCTGTTCTTTATCTCTTGTTTTAAATACAGTTAAGCCCGTTTATTCAGCAAACACATCTAAGAGCAACTTGGAGGAAAAAAAAAAAAAAAAAAAAAGAAAATGCTGGAAATTGCCTTTTTATATTTGCAGTGGTGAGAAACTGTGGCTCTGTTCCTTTGCTTTTATTTATAGTCAGTAACCACAAAATGTATCTCTAACAATAACAGGGGATTTTAATAGGCAATATTAATTGTTCTACCCCTAACTTTTGATCTTAAATGTTTCAAACAAAAGCCCGCTGCCTGTTTATACACCATATTTGTTTGAAGAATATCTTTTCGAAATGATGCAAAACATGACGCTTTGTCATCCATACTGACATGGTACAGAAATGTCATTTTAATCCATCGAGAGATTTTTTTTTGAGTTTTTTTTCTGAACGTTGCTCTGCCTTATTTAGAGCAGCAGCGATCTGCACAGTTTCTTTTGACACTGATGAGTATTTCGAACCCCTTACGCCGAGGGGAGGGAGGGAGAAAAAGGAATTTGCTGCCAGTCAGTGCGTCGATCCAGCTCCATAAGCCATTGCTTATTTGCTAAAAGTTTACATTTCAAATGAGCTTGAAATTTAAAGGTGGGTTATCTTGACGCAGGGGCTGCATTTAGGAACAGAGGGAGAAAATAGAGGGAGGACGATTACGTTCGCGTGTTAAAGTCTACCAGAGTATTGGTAATATAGCCATTTAAAATGTATTTTGTTTTTCAATGCAGCTAGGAGCAGGAGATACACAGCCGTTCCTAGGAGGCTTAATTTAGGCTTTATAGGAAAAACATCAAACGGCAGCTTACAGTAACACACCAAAATGCATTATACATTTTAAATATCTTCATTTGGAAAGGCATGTTTTGGTTCCCCCCCCTCCCCGCTCCTGGGATCACTAACGTGCCTCTCCCCAGACAAAGCAAGGACAAGCCCTATCCTTAAAAATTATCTGCCTTACAGATCACATTCCCAGGCATGTTCCCCGCTTTTTATTACCGTGGATAACCTCTTAATGCTATCACAATTTTATACTTGTTAAGTGGACATCTTCTGTATATTTAACTGCAAACAAAGTGACTTCATTTTGGGGGGTGGGAGGAAGGAGAAATGCTTTGGGATGATTAGAAACATAAGTTTCTATCTTCTGTCACACCAGCCTATCAATTATTCAAAACCCTACTAAATTTAGATGTCTCTTCCTAAAACGTTGTTTGCACTCGTTCCCTGGGAAAATGGAGGCGGCTGATAATTTGGCTAAATTATGCGTTTGAGCCCAATGGTTACAAATGAAAGACTTGAATTCGGCAGATTTATTCGCTGCTGATGAAATTTCTTGGCGGCAGCGATTCGGACCAGCTCCTTCAGAGAGCAAATCAAAGGGTGAGGTGGTGCCCGCAGGTATTTACGTGGACCAAACCACATCGTTACAGCTAATAAAATGATGCACCGGTGACTCGGTGGGAGGTTTTGCCGATCAGATAGGGACCGGCTACAGGGAGCGAAGGGCTTTTAAAGCAGCCCCTGAGGTGCTTTGTGCCCCAGGTAGTCATTACCTGAGTGTAAAGACCAAAAAAAGGGAAATTATTGCTATTATAAGATGAGCTGTGAAGGATGTGGGGTGGATGATGCGGGGTCAGGCAGGGTGTAATGTACTTGCCCCAAACCTGTGCTTTGAGCATCCCTGATGCAGCCCCGCTGCTGCGATGGTGTAAAGTATCCCCCTTTCTCAGCAGTGTCAGGGTGTGATTGGCAGCAAGTCTCTGCCGAGCACGGGCGTCCTCCCATGCGCACTAGTCGCAGGACATGAAGGGGGAGTATTTGTAATTTATTTTTTTATTTTTCTTTTTTTAATAGATAAGCTCTGACAACGCCGCCTTTTCGCAAAGCCTTGTTAGCAGCGGTCCTTCGCAGCAGCAAACAAACCTCTGCTTGGTTTATCAGTGGCAGAACCTCCTTTCCTAGAGGAAATAATATGCCCGGAGCGGGGGTAGAGGTAGAGGCATGCCTCCAGTAACTCTGTGCATGGGGCATCACCTGCTGCTGTACCAGGGGATTTTCACGGTGCTGGGCACAAGAGCAAAAGAAGAGGAGTTGAAAGAAATGCTGCCAACTATGCAAAAGAAAAAGATTAAAAAATAAAATAAAACCCACCCAACAGAAACACCACCCTTTCTCTTGCAATGACAGTCGCTAATTGCCAAAACACAGGCAGCCTTAGGAAAAAAAAATATAAAGAATTTAATTTATATTTAGAAAGCAAAACATTTCAGGCAAACGGAATGCAAATTGCACAAGCCCTTGTGCCATCTTTCCCCCCACCGTGCTGTGTCTGAACTCGCGCTGCTAAGAAATGTAGTCCCGTTTTTACAACTCTGGCATAAAGGCAGGCAAGTGGGAATGGGGAGGAAAAAAAAAAAAACAAACCAAAAAACCAAAAACAAAGGATGTGTGAGCGCTCTCATTTATTTTGATAATCCTCCTCCTGCTCCAGAGCATTTTGCTGTCTTTGTCAAAGTGAATGACAACAATTTGGCCAACTCTCTCTGAGCTGCACTCAACAGTGACAGGCAAATTATCAGAGGCCCTGCTCTCCTTATTATCAGAGGAGAAGTCATCAGGAGGACGTGCGGAGGATCCCTCTCCCCTGTCACTATTTGTCAGTGGGACAAGGGCCACTGCTATGGGTAGCTGACAGGTAATTTCAACAATAACAATTACTCCTATTACTGGTGTCATAAACAATTCGCCCAAGGCATGACAATAACAAAGCTTTATAATTCAATGCCATATAAATAAATGCCAGCAGGTAACAAGTAATTTAGCTCCAATCAGGCCTTGGCCCTGGCATTAATATTGTTATTGCAAGAAAATGGAAAATTGAAAAAATTCAATATGTTAATGAATTAAGAGGGGTTCAAAGGCTAAGGGAGGGGAGGAATGATCTGGGGTGGGAGGAAAAAAAGAAAAGCAAAAGAGACAAAATCATGCTTTCAGAACCGGCACAATATTTGTGTTCGTACAACCTTATAACTAGTTTTTGATATAAAACGTGGTCTTGCTATGCTGCCTTTCAGGTCAGGGCAAAACGCATGCAGGAACCTGAATCCCACCCCTTGCCTCCACATACCACACTGCAAACAATGCCTGTGAAAAAAAATAAACTGAATTTAACAGCTTTATTATAAACAGAATCATATTTGAAATCTTGTGCAAGACATAGATTTAACAAAGGTTAAAGGTTTATTTGCAACTCCATTGCTTTATTGTCTACTTCTTGCGTTCCTTTAATCTTTTTTAAACAAGCTCTGCTAAATCATTGACTTATTTATCAAGAAGAAGAATTTTATTGTACTTTTTGTCTCCCCAAATGCCCTTCATGGGCCACAACACCCCTAACCCTCCTGTGAAAATTATGATCAGCAGCAAACGAGCCAGAGTCCAATATCTCCAAGTCCAACTTCTTGATCAACACAATTTGCAATTTTACTATTTGTCCAGCAAGACAATGTGGCATCAGGCCGACAGCAGTAAAAGAATTTGAAAATCTCTAATTAGGAGAGCTGCGTAGCAATTAACGCATGTCAAATTTCACTTCATCAAGTGCCACTCTAATTTTCCCACTAAAAATTAATGGACTTTTTTTTTTTTTGTGTGTGTGTGTGTCCCCTCAAGGCAATGTTGATTCAAATCTGCTCAAGATGCAGCGTTGCACAGCTAAGCATCTTCTTGATTACAACCCGCCACACTTCTAACTGCTTTCATTCTTACTGCCACAGATACTTTGTCAACAGTCAAATTACGCCATGCTGATAACAATGCATAATGGTCTTCCTCAAAGGAGGCTCCTGTCATGGAGCAGCCTTTCATAAAACCCGACCAGTTTCATCTCCGGGAAATAGATCTGGCTGAAAAAATGAAGTTTTTGTGGTTTCGGCACTGGTTGCAATGTAATTTTTTTTTCTTTTCTTTTTTTTCTTCTCTTCCTCAAGCTGTAATTTATTTATTTTTGAGCTCATCTGAAATTACGGCAGGGAACTGTTTGAAGAGCCATACAGAATGGAAAATGTTTATAGTCACTGTTTGTACAGGCTTTGCTTAACCACTTTGCTCCAAGACACTTTCAAGAGCAACATCCTCCTTCCAATACCACTTATTTCTTTTTTCTTTCTTTTTTTTTTTTTTTTCTTAAGGTACAGGGCAGCATCCCACACTCTTTGCATAAGCGCAAGCCCCGCTGACGTCAATGGGAGTTTTGCCGGAGCGAGGGCTGCGCGCCTTGGCCCGCTGCTATAAACACGTTGAGACTTTCTCTTTTAATGGATGGTATTTAGATTCTGCACGGGGCTTGTTTAACATGCACGTTTGCCAGAGTCCTCAAACATCGTGGGGCACACAAGACAAATTGCCTTTTTGTCAGAGCAGCGTGGAGGGCAGGAAAAAAGCACTGAGCTATCCCAGCTAGTTTTTACCTTCCACTCCCTGCTCCCCCCCTTTTTCTGGGAGATCAATAACAGCAAAAGCCACAGGGTATCATGGGGCAGGATTTCCAGCAAGTAGAAGTGGAATTAATAAGAATAACATAGTTCAAAGATATTATTTATTTTTTGCCTTTTTCAGGTTTAAATATGGTTGTCTGCTCACAAACTTGGGCAGAAGTGGGGGTTAGCGAATGCAACCCTGTCTATCGCTGGACTTATTGCTGCTAACGACCCCAGTGATAAGGGCAGGGCACATACACCTTCGTGTGTGTGTGTGTCTGTGTATGCTATAATACAAAGCCAAAAAACACACGTTGCCTTTGATCTGAGCCATCTTTCCATCAATAACTTCTTGCCACAGATAAATGACTGATGTTGCAGCGCCAGGTAACGTGGGCCCTGCTCCACCCGATACTTTTCTATATCCTCCCCATTTATATCCACCTCCTTCCCTCCAGGCATTAACATTTTGCAATTAACTCTCTCTGGCATATTTACAAATGTGAGATTTGGGGTATTTGGTTACTGAAGTCTGGATGTTCTCCTCTTTGCGTCCTCCAGCTAGGATGAAGAAACGAGCCTTCCTCTAATGACACAGCCCGGTGCACGCGTGGTCCTCGAGCATCCCCAGACCGATGGCACGGCAGCCACTGGGCCTGCAGGTTAATACACGTGTAAGTGCACTTTTTTTCTTTCATGTCTCCCTAAGCTTTAAAAATTACAGCGCTGCTTTTAAACAAAGCAGAGATTATATACTTTGCCTCAACACCACCTCCTTTTTTTGGGAGGGGGGGGAACAGGGACGGACGGGACATGACATCAGAAAAATGCTGTCATAAAAATAATAGGCAGGGCCATAATTTAAAGAAAGAAAGAAAGAAAAATGTGATTATATAACACATCCTGCAGTAATCAATTTTACCTCCAATATCTGCTTTTGTTTTCAAAATGCTAAATAAACAATACATAATGCATCCCTCATCAGCCAAAACCATGAGGGCTCTGTGCTCAAATAACAGGAAACATATTCAATTTTCCTAACAGAAGACAGTTCATTAAGCTGTGCCACATCAAATAAAACTTTAATTTCTCCAGCATCAGAGTCGCAATGAAAGCAATTGAGGAAGATGAGCCATATGGTACTTCTATCAGCAAACACATATTGCTCATTCCCCCAAAGTTTTCTAATTCTGCTCCCCAGACCTGTGTAATATAGATAATGTGCTCTGAGCGCAGCAACCATGAGCTATCTGGTGTACACTTCTAATACTGTATTTAATGGGAAATAATGAATCATAAAAGCCTGCAGAAGACGGCTTTTGCTAACCTAAATCTCAGCTGTAATTTCATTGTTCTGTGCCTAAGATGCTGTTTGCCCTTTTCAAACAACAGCAGTTGAACATAATTATGCTGCTACAAACCTGGGCTGCAAAAAGAAAGCCTTCCTAATATAACCAAGTTTTTATTAACTCTTGAAAACCTGAGCTTGGGGCAACTGCAGGCAGAGATCTGCCTGTCAGGTTTTAGGGTTCGTTAAAGCACACGTATGCGTATATCCTGATTTCCAGCGCGTAGCCCCACAAATTAAATTGATGACTCTCACATCGGGCCAAAAATGCAACAGGAGAAGTCTATGAAAAATTAGGAAATCTGCTTGACATCGGGAAATCCGACACTTGTCTGCTCTAACATCTGTAAGTGCCAAAGCCGTATAACCTAGTAAGAGGGGGATTTTTTTTTTTTTTCTAAAAGGTAAGTCTATTTTTCTTCTTCTTGCCAGATATAAAAATTGCGGTTAGTGCCTTGAGTAAAGGGCCCTCTAAACTTTATAGTGTTTATCCTCCGTTTATAAATCCGTAACGATCTACTTAATGATATCATAAGGCTAAAAGTTAAACAGTACTGTATTTTCTCTGCCTTTTTCTCCTCTGCTTCTTAGAAAGTAACCTGTGTATCTCCAAGAGAGGATCAGAGTTGTTTTCTGAAGAAGCCTATAGGTAAAGAGACATCCATACATTCACATGGGAGGATTCATAAAGGCAGGGACATCAAAAATAATGCCTTTATATTCTCATGACGAGCCCTGCTTGGAAAATGTCTTCAACTCATCAGAAGTAAGCCTCTTTCTTTCCTCCCCCGTCCCTCCAAAATACGGGGCTAATTTAAAACATTGTCTAGATATGCTACTTATACATATTGAAAACATATTTTAGTGGCTGTGTTTGTTTTGGCAATATATGAACCAAAAAAACCCAATTAAATTAAAAAGAGCGACTTTTAAAAGTTAGAGATTGCCTTTTAAAAGCTTATTAAAATCAGCATGTTAGATGTCTGTCTTTGAATTAGCTCAGAGGCTTGATTGCTTTCATTAAAGCTGCCTGTTTGGGTGTTGCTTGGTGAATGTTCAAGTCTGTTTTTTTCCCCCCTTCTCCCCCCCACCCCGAGCTGCTTCTCGCTACTTGTCAACTTGGATTTTCCCTCCAAATTTGAAAGCAAAACTCCGATTTTTTTAGAGAAGCAACTCTCACCCCCCCCTTGCAAAACATCATGACAAAAATCACCAGCAACCCGAGCCAGAAAGAGACCAACAGGTAAAAAAATATTTTAAAAAAGGTTAAAAAAAAAAAAAAAAAGCACCCCCAAAACACCCACCCTGACCAAACCAACCCCCCCCCCCAAACCCCACCCCAAGCCATCAAAAAAACCAAGCCATCACATTGCTCATAGCCTATGAATGCCTTAAAAACAAATGTTTAAACAGGTTTTTTTTTTGAAGCGGCAGCAGAAAACCTCTGCATGCTCCGATGGGTTACAATAACAATGCTCTATTGCAATGTAAAACAAGCTGGAGGAGAAAAAGGTGCTTTTTGTTACCATTTTATCAAAGCTGTTCATCTTCTAGCTGCAGGCAGCATTTTGCTGGAATTGCAGATATTTCTCTGTCCGGGCTCCTTTGTTTGTGCATCTCATTTGC
Organism: Aquila chrysaetos chrysaetos; assembly: GCF_900496995.4. Lineage (NCBI taxonomy): Eukaryota > Metazoa > Chordata > Aves > Accipitriformes > Accipitridae > Aquila > Aquila chrysaetos. The sequence continues at coordinate 28,339,694 of NC_044011.1, forward strand.
ATATATTTATCTCCAGCTGAGGGTGCTTTCAGCTCATTAAGGCCTCCCCTCGCATTATTTCATAAGCCAGCTGCTAGGAGGGATTTCACCTGTGGTGACTGAGAAAAGAGGGGTGAAAAAAAACGAATTCTTCATAAAAAAAAAAAAAAAACAAAACCAAAAAACAACCACCAAGGAAATCTTCTGACTCTCTTCCCCTATAAATGGGCACCATTTGTGTTAAACAGCCTCTTGTCATGATAGATGCCTCCTGGGGTCAGGGGGGAAAGTTGATTTGAAGGTCAGCAGTAAAACAACAGACAAACCAGACGCCAAACTGGTTCCTTAGCTGTCGGTGGGAGCAGCGGTACAACCAGGTCTTGAACCTTTTTCAACCTCTAATAAAACAGGGGAAGAATCTGAAGTGGAGCAACCAGGCCCCAGAGGAAAAAAAACCCACAAATAATATCAATATCGAGCAGCAACGGGAAACAACGGGGCAGCTCTCGGCGTTACGGGCACGCTGCTATTGTTTCAAGAGCCGGGGAATTAATTCCACTTATTTATTTAAGGCGTGTCAACTCGCTGCCTAAACCTGTTTCGGTGTCAAGATGAATAAAACTTTTATGGCTCATAAAATAGAGCCATTCATCTCAATGGTCTTTGTGGTGCCTGGGTTGATTTTTTTTTTTTTCCCCTTTCCTCCTGGCAGGCTGAGCTGGGCCGAAATCTCGGCATCCTGGCGCTACCAGCTCGCTCACAGGAGCAAAGAAAATTTGGACAGGGCATCGCAAGCTAAACTGCTGGGTTTGATTACAGATGGTAAACGTTAATTCATCATAATCACGCGCAGCTACCCCCCTACTTTATCCCCATCCTAAAACCTACAATGAATTTACGTCATCTATATGGAGCTTTGGACCAACAGGTAATAAAATACAATAAAGCGTGCTTTTTATCAGGGAAAAAAAAAATGCCATTAATTATAGTTCATGACTACTCTAAACCAAATGTTCAAATAGTAGTTGGAAATGATGCATAAAATCTCAGCATGTTCTGATAGGTTATAGAGTCAGTGGTTTATTGCAATGTAAAACAAGCCACAGGAAGAGAGGGTGGTTTTGTTTACCATTTTCATCAAAGCTGTTCATCATGTTGATATACTTATGCTATATCGTGACCCCTACATACGTTGCATTTCATTTATTTATTTTCCAGGTTGTTGCCACTTTTGCTGCCTTTGCCTCAGAGAAGTCGAGTAATTCTCCAGCCCCTTTGAAATATGTCTCGTCTGCACCGAATTTCTGCCGACAAACCAACCGATAGATACAGACGTAAGAAATATTTATTATCATCGAGTAAGGTTTTCTTTTTACTTAATCTGAGGCAATTAGTACCTGAATAAACACAGACTAAGTAATCTACCTCCTCAAAAGGTAATTAGACTTGAAAAGAGCCGTTCTGCTGTACCCAAGGAAAGCACAGCTCTCATTAAAACGCTTTGGAGATTTGCTTTCATCCCTATTCCCTTTTGCCCTGGAAAACCTTTTATAAAAACCCTATAAGTTCTAATTTCTCCCCATGCCAAACCCGGGGCTGCTCTTGGCCGTTGCTGCCCCCCCCCCCGTCTTTAACCCCGCTTCTCATTTTTCTTTGTCTCTAATCTAATCGCTAATTCCTTGGCTTGGCCAAATAGTTTAAAAATGTTAAGTGCTGCTCGCAATTCCTGCTGCCTCCCCCTCGTATCTGTCTCTGTTTATGGAACGGGCCCTGGTTTCCTCCTGCTCTTGTTCAGCTGTAGGTCTGCAGGTCAGGAGACTGTAAATACACACAGCACTGCCCCAACCCATAAATCTGAGCAAAGGGCAGCCTTATATATTCAGATAAGGGATGCAAGGGGTTGGGGGGGGGGGGGGGGGGAGAAAAAAAAATAAAAGCGCAGGCAGACTCTGTGGCAAAGGAGGTGCTTTGCTAGAGACAGAACCTGAGGTGCCCGCAGGCGCTGGGGGGAAGCCCTGCGGGGCAGACGGAGGGAAGCTCCTGCTACCTCTCAGGATGTGCCAGCGAGACATGAATCTGAAATGTTCGCCCTTCTTCCACCCCTCCTTGTTTATATATAAATCATTACAAAATGCATTTTATTACCTTTGGGGCAACAAAATTAAACAAGAGATTTCGATGGCTTTCTCTCCTCCAGACCTTTGTTGGTCTATTTTCCCCCCCCCCCCCCCCCCGCCATTTCATTTCCAGCACCTCCGAAGCTTTCAAGGGAACAGTCCCCCCTGTTATTGCTTCTCAGTTCCAAGGTCTTAGAATAAATAACATTGTTATTACTCACTTCACCAATTTCCAAGAAGAAATATTGCTGCAGCAAATGCGAGCAGCACTAATATTTGCAAAGTGATAAATGGATTGTTACATACCTTCCCGTCTGTGTGGCCTCCAGCCATCCTCCGGCCGGCTACATCCCTCCTCCGGGCGGGAGGGAGGGTGTCTTTGAACTTAGTGGGGTCCAGACACTTAGTGCCTTGCACGAGAGACTGCCCCTGGCCCCCTCCCTCGCCCTCGAATGGAGAGATAATTTTTAATGGCAAGACCATGCTGGAGATGGTACGGGGACTGGGGAGAGCAGGAGCCACATACCAGCACCGAGCAGCCAAGTGAAGGTGCTTTTGGCACACTGATTTGGTGGGTTTTGTTAGTGCTGGGTGCTGCAGGGAGAGGGGTGAGAGGCTCGGGACATCCCTGGGGTATGGGATACCACATCCCCAGTGTTACAGCGAGAGTCACCTGCCCTTCTCTGGCTGCTAATGATGTGAAAAGAGGACAGAAAAAGGCTTGTGGAAAGAAAGATTATTTTTCAAATTCCCCCCACTCTGCCCCCAGTGCCTGAATGGGAATCGCAGTGAATACCTGACGTACCAGGGGTACAGATGCTTGGTGGGGTGAAAACTGGAAAGATGTATTCCCAACAGCTACCTTCCTGGCTGTTCATTAAATCTCATTAATTCGCATGAAATTCTCGGCAAAGTTTCTTAACCAAAGCTGAGGTTATGGAGGTGCCGAGGCGGGGAGCAGTCTGCTGGCCTCCTTACCCCAAACCTGGTGGCTCACCGCATCGTTTCTGAGCTTTAAAAAGAGATGGCAATCAGAAAATTCACACTCAATAATTTAAAAACCAATAAAATTGTGGATTTCTTTTTTTTCAGCAGCAATTTTATCTAGCTTTAAGATATGGTTTGGCCTCCTCAATTTTATTTAAAACAAAATCTCCAAATCAAGTTATTCCTGGGACCCAAGTCACGCTGAAAAACACTCTGAATGTGTGGTAATTAAAAACAAAGCAAAATACTTTGCTTCAGACCCACAAAGAGTAACCTGTTGACACTTCCTAGACTGAACCTGTAGCGTTTCGAGGCCATGGTCCACAGGATAGGGGTTGGGAGGGTTTGCTTGGTTGGGTTGAATTCCTTGGCTGGGATGAGCACCTCCATCTTAGGTTATCCAGGCACCAGAAGTGATGTAAAAGCTTGTTCTTCCTGCGCGGGGCAAAACTGAGCTGCTCCGGGAGCATCATCTCCACTCCTCTAGTGTTGGTGTGGCATCATCTGTGTGGCTGGGGTACCACCAGGAGAAGGGGTGAAAGCATCCTTCACTACGTCGCCCTCCCTGGCTTTTTCTCCCTGTACAGCCCCTTTACTTCTTAGGAGGCTGGCAGAAGCCCTAGGAGATACCGGTTCGTGCAGGTCTCACGTGGAGGTTAAATGCAGCGTTATCAGCATCTACATGGTATCAGCTCAAGATGGGAGGAGGTGAAGGATGCGTGCAAAGGTTTCAGCAACCTGGGGTGAAGCTGTTGGCATGGCCTGGCAGTACTAGTACATGGATAAGTCTGTGCCCAAGGGGTTGGGGAAGGTGGTAGGCTGAAAGGCTGGGGCTATATATTTGGTTGTTTTTTTCCCAAGGAGTACCTTGATCCATAAAAGAAAGAACAGAGCCCAAGGATTGCAGGAAGAAAATCACCCAGAAACTGTGGGCAGAGGTACAAAAGGGTCAATCAGAAGAGGTGGCAAAAACATATCTGACAGTTTTTCCTCCTGACCAGGGTAAATACTATCTTTTCTTTTTTTATAAGATGAGAAAAATTGAAAGGAAGGCTGTAAGTTACAGATAAGGCTAGAAAGTCCTTTGGGATGGGCTCTCATGCAAAATATCTACAGTTCAATAGTATCAATAAAAGGTGATAGTCGGTATTGGTTTCTAATCAAAGAATTAATATACAAACCAGCCATAATACTCTATCATAAATGTATATGTGTGTATGCTTATACAACTGTAAATAAGCATGCAATTATATGTGTATATATGTGTGTGTACATATATACACATGGGTGTACATGTATACATGTGTACATATATACACATGCATATATAGTTGATGCATAGAGCTGTATGAATGTACACACATTAATATGTGCACATGTACACACAAGTACATATACATACATAAATGTACACACACATATATACACGTACACATTATATACACACGCACACCTAAAAACCCAGTTTGCCACAAATGAAAAATAACAAGGGCTGCAAAATTATTTAAAGAAAAAAGTGATGAAAGCAGGTGAGAGCTGGGGCAGTGGTGTTGTGAGGAGTTACCTACTGTTCAGAAACACCCAGAAATCTCCCTAAACATTCACCAGGACCTTTCCTAACTCCTGGAGCAGGGCTGGGAACATCTCGAGACCATGTTTTCTTGAGTGATTGATTCCTGCCAGGCAGGAAACCCTGCAAGAGCAGTGTTTCTTGTGCTTCTCTGCTTCCAGCCCCAGGAAGCACACAGGTAAGAATAAAAAACAAAATAATTGAATATATACAAAACAACTACATTTGTATAAACAGCAAGCTTTGAAAGGAAAAAAAAAATCAGGTCTTAATTTTTTATTATTTCTTTTCCTCAAACCTCAAAAAAAAAAAAAGTCAAGGCAGTTCTTATTTTATCCAGACCAGTTCATAAATCCCAAGTCATAAATCCACATGATATCCCGGGCTGCTGGATTTTGCATTTGGAGCTCTGAAAGACTGATAGCTGAAAGATTTATAAAATCCCAGGTAGCCGGAGTGCTCCCTATTGGCTCCACATCTGAGGGGTCCCCGCGTCCTGCTTAGCCCAGTGAGCTTGGATGTATGGGATATATTGTGCTCAAACAGCGGGCCCCCCAGCTCCTATTTTCAGCCATGGCAAGGGCTAAAATTTGGTTATTTGGGGTGTCTGGGCCCCGTTTAGGGACTTTTCTGCGCAGACATGGGGACAGCCACAAGCTGGGGATGCCAGGAGCCTGCTGCCGCCTTCTGCAAAATTGTACTATGAGCTGTGTCCTAGATGTACGACTTAGCTTGCGTGGGAGACCTGACCATAAACAGCAGAATTGTTTTAGCTGCCTTGAATATACATTTACTTTTGTTCCTTGCAACATTACTGAATAGGAGTGACTGTTCAGTAAGAACAGGGTATCACTGCTGGGGCCAGAAGATGACGATACTTAGAGCGGAACAAGACCAGCTCCTTAGCAAGAAAATGGTAGCTGAGATGCCTCGGACTAAGTACACGCTGCAAACAATTTAGCTGGCAAAGCAGCATGTTTGCGTTCCCCAAAGAACACTGAAGGATGCTGATGTGGTTTTTTTTTCTTTTTCAGAGGTTCAGTGGATGTTGCACGTGAGACCATGTGTACTGGGACAAAAGTCTCCCAAAACAGACCCTCTGAAGAGTGACATGTACTATTCGTGTGCATCCATAGGATGCTGAAAATGCATTTAAAGCCTTCCCTCTATTACTTTCCTCTACGCTTCCTCAATAACCTTATTTGAGCCTAATATTTTTGTCCAGACTTGCAATGACAGACATTCTTAATATGCTTCTGTTACATTAATAAAAATAAATATATATAAAAACCCCACTTTGCAGTTACAAGAGTTCCTTTATAGCTGTAAGGATGTTAACTAACATCTTTGTTACTGAGAAACTAAATTATTTGCTTTATATTTCAGGTATTTATATTCACAGGTCTGAATCCATTGAAGTCCACATGGAAAATCCTCCTTCACCCTCCCGGGGAAGGATGGTGGAATCAACCTGAGGTCAGCTCTGCCTGTTCAGAGTTTTATTAGAAGCATATTGTCCAGCTAAATTTAGATGATTTTTATGATTTTCTTTGTTGTTGTTTGTCTACTTGTATTAGTGGAAATTAAAGCATTGCAAGGGCTTACGCTTCCTGCATGTTGCAAGCATCTCTGCCTTTGACCAGCTACCTTAAGCAATCATCGCAAGCGGCTTGGCTTGCACGCCACAGATAGCTGCCTGCCTCCGGCATGCCTTCTCCCCATCAAAATCCCCGGGTTCATTAGAAACAGTTACTCATTTAAGAGGTCAAACTAAACCAGACGCAAACAGACCAAAGCATTTACACGAGGACTATGTCAGACTCACAGCAGGAGAGTTTTTCCTGGTTATTCTTGAAATCCAAAGCTTTCCCAAGCCTGTTAGTGGCTCTCACGAGGTATCCTTCCCCTTTCCAAGCAGAACATATTTCTTTTTAAACCTCAAACTCCCATGGACTATATTTATGCCATATTTCATCTTTTCTTCCTGCTTCCTTACTCTTTATCCCTCTTTCAGCTGGGTTTGAGTCATCCTGAGCTCGTGGCTGTTGAGCGCAAGGCGGCACAGCTGCGGATGGGGTTCAGCAGGGCTGCCTGGACTGGTCACTGCCCAACCCATCTGGGCCCCGGGCTGCACCGCTATTTAATCCAGCCTGGCTCTACGGGCCAGGTAGCCCTGTCCTGCTTCAGGAGGGTGAATTTGCTACGTTTTGCTTCTTCGGCATTTCTAGCATCTTTGACAATGGCGTTCGGTGCTCCATAGCCACCGGTTTTGGGAGCTTTGCTTCGCTGTTCATGCCCAAGTCCCCCAACTTTAATGGTGCCATTCATCTTGAAATCCTAAGGTGGGTTTTGCTGGTTGCTCATCAAGGAGCTTGGGCTGAAATGAAACCCCTGGTGCAGAAAAGCTACCAGAGCAGGGTGAAGGGCAAATGCTCACTCGTGTCTATTGATCAGCCCCTTCCCCCTGCATTTCCACTTGCAGTGCCTTTGGAAGCAGAAGGAGATTTCTTTCTCTTTCCAAACAGAGACTTGGGATGTAGAATCTGACCAAACATTAATTTTTGCAGTTTTTAAATGTGCAAGTCATCTTAAAGTTTCCTTTTATCAAAAGCATCCACAGAAGCTCTTTTCTTCTAATTCTGTTACCATTTCACTAATTAAAAATGCTGTACAAGGACTAGTATTGAGCTATAGAAATGAAAGGTCAATACATGAACAACACTTCATTTGTAAATAATACAGCTCTGTAATCAATTATCTCATTTTCACAGAAGACATATTAATCTAAAAGCAACGGATGGAGACATTTAGAGGATGTACAGAAGGGATCTTTAAATGTTAAATGTTCTTTAGCATGTGCTAAATAAAGGGTTTGGCAGAGTGAAAATGTAGTGCACAGCACTGACACTCCAGGGAGAGTCTTTAGGTCAAGTGATTTGTGCCTTCAAAATAGTTCTCCATAGCACTGTAAAGCCTCTCTGTTGGTAGCAGTGAGATGGGTTAGTGTTATTTAGGATGATAACTGTAGCAGGGAAAATACTGCAAAAAGAAAAAAAAGGTCATCTGAAACAAAAAAAGTATTTTAATAGGTGAATCAGCCGTCTTCACACTGTCATTTGCTTCCCATGAGCAGTGGGAAGTGAGTTTTCCTACCCCTCCTTTTCCATAAAAACAGGCTGCTGGACTGCCAGCTGGAGCTGAGAAATGTTCATGTGAGAAGCTGTGCGGCCAAGTGCTCACGGTACCCTGAGCACAGGCAGGGAAACGCCGCTCCAGGTAACACAGCATCCCACCAGAGAACCATGCGGGATTGTTTCCTCTTCCACAGGTCACAGTAGGAATCCACATAAGGGTTTAAAAATATATCAGTTCCTGGGTGTTGGAGATCCCGTGCATGACACAAAAACATCACTAGGGGAAATTACAAGAAAACACATTCCCCAACCTAAAAACAGCTTAGGCTTTCCGTCAAATGGAAAAGAATGGCTCTTGCCAGCTCTCCCGGGAGCTGGGTTACCTTGTACGCTTGTTTACTGAATTTGACAACAAAAAGACAGTAGAAAGGCGGGGGGGGGGGGGGGGGGGGGGGGGGGGGGGGGGGGCGATAAATGTAATTTCATTTTAATTTTTGCCTGTTTGCACTGGATTTGCTGTACGTCAGTCCCGTGCTCGCCCCAGATTTCCAGCTTCAAAAATTTCTATATCAACCATATGTTGGGACTTAAGGGGAAAAAACCCCACCCCCAACACTCCCCACCCCCAGTTCTCACTATTCGATTGATTTCATCACAACCCCTCCGTTGCCCTCCTCTGTCCGTCGCTGGGTGGGAGGAGCGGGGCCAGTGGGGAAGAGCCCCACCAATGCGAGCCCTTGCGCGAGGGGAGGGTGTCCCACCCGCTCCCCTCTGCCACAGTCCCCTCTCCCCTGCTCCCACACCTCCCGCCAGCCAAATCCATTGCCTAGGCCAGGAGAAAGCTAAAAAAAAAACCCCAAAACCTGAAGATAAAAAAAACATGAAAAAACCAAAAATGGGAATGTTTTTCAGCAGGCTTCCCAAGCCAAACTGGCTTCTGGGGGGGGGCTGGTGAGTGCCCTCCCATGGAGGGAGCATTGGGAGGAGATGCCCCTCTTGGCATCGGTGGGGCTTAAGGTTGGCTCCAATGTTTTGCCTCACTCCTCTCCGTCATCTTATTTTTTCACAAACAGAAATACATCCATGGCACAGGACAATTGAGCAAGGCACCATCCCAGCTCCCTCCCAGCCAGCTGGGGGGACTGGAGCAAAGAGCCAAGACAGCTGATGCCACCAGCGTGAAGGAGGTGAGGGCAAGTCAGGGTGCAGGGGGCTGGATCACCCTCTCTCTGCTGGCTGACACCATGGGTAAATTGCCTGCAATGGCGAAATCCTTGCGAAAAACTTTTCTGGCTCATGCGGCAGGAGAGCTGGTTATGGGATTGGCATTGCCAAAGGAACGGCTGGCCGGCGAGGCGGCAAGCCAGGAGCTCCGTCTGCATCACAGCGGATATGGTGGTTAAGCATGAAGGTATCCACTTCTTTAAAAACAAAACTTAGGTTAGGAAGAAAAAAAAAAAAGTCCCCCGGAGTGATTCCCAAGGTAAACCTAAATATTTCCAGGTTTGCTCACCCCCGTGGGTTTGGTGTACGCTGTAGCTGCTCAACCCAGACGGCTTTTCAAAGCGCTCTGCAAGCCTCTGTGCCAAAATAAATGTTACTTTACCATCAAGTAGGCAGAAGAATGAAAGCCGTAAGATGTGTGAGTGAGAAAAAAAGACCCCAAACAGGAAAACCCCTTTCTTCTGATTTTAAAGTCCTGGATGATCAAGGCTGTTCTGCTCACTCTGATGTAATCAGTTTGCAGATACCCAAATACACGTCCAGCCATGGAAAGTGCTCTCCCTTTGATTCCAGCAAAATCCTTTCTAATTCTCTTTAAATGTTCCAGGGCTTTTTGAAATGATTGCTATCAATGCCAACCAAATGCTTTAGATCTCGCTTTTTTTTTTTTGCCTGTCTTTAAATACTTGCCTTATTTTTATGCAGCCCAGTTACTGCTGTACATGGAAAAAGTATCTAGAAAAGAGATCTGGTTTGCTTTAGCCTTTATACCATATAGAATTAGACACTTTAACCTTCTTCGTATTTGCTTAGTTGCTTTAATATGATTTCTGTAACCCCTATACTTTCTTTTTTTCCATATAACTTATTAAATATTTATAATACAGTAGCCCATACACATCACATGTCAGACTTTTATTACATTAGGCTCACCATAGCTATCTAGTAAATCATAAATTATGTTCCCCCTAAAAGTTAAAACCCAGGATTGTTCAGGTGAGCATGGACCAAGTTTGTGAGGGACCAGCTCAAAAAAAGGTAAGCTGGTTAAAACAATAGATAGACTTGTTTAACTAGAAAATAATAGATCTCCTAAGGCAACAGATCTGCAGCATTTACAATGGGTAGGAAGACTGCTGGATGGTCTGTTATTCCCTCTGTGCTCTTCAGTTGCTCTGAGGTGGGTATGTGACCATCATTCAGAGCATTTTTCCATTGCTGTGATGCCTCTTCCAGCCCAGCTTTAAACAGGCCACGAGGTGGGATCTTCAACCAAATCCATGAGATTAAAGGAGAGCAAGATTCAGGGCAGCTTTGGGATTTGTTATTCCTCTTTGTTTATTCAGTTTTTAAGTTTTTGGGGTTTGTTTTTTTTTTAACCAGTAGGTTAGGGGTTAATTTACATTTTTCTGGAAACTGGTTTTCTCCTTTAATTACAAGGTGCCAGGAGCAGAATCTAGATGAAAAACACCAACAAACATGTTACTCATAAAAGAAAGCCCTGATGCTTGCTACGTAGTTGGACATTTCACCTTGCAGTTAGCCATAAAATTTTACAGGTAAGTAAAACACATTGAGCGAGCAGATTTATTTTTTTCTCTAGCCATTTTATTCATTGCCTTTTGGATCTTACCAGCTTTCGTTGCAAGCCAATGTTGCTTCTTCACACTATACACTGTGTGAACGAATGGTGTCCCAAACAGGACTGAGGGGATGAAGGCTCCTCCATACCATGCCCCACCACCACCCTTGTGTCTTAATATAGGGACACAAGCAATATACCTGGGACCCCAGTGCAGCAGCCAAGGGCTATGGCTGCTGGTGACCCTGCTCATGCCAAAGCATGGCCAACAGCTCCTGCAGTCACGAGGATGGTGCCGCTGCTTCTTCCATCGCTGTTTCTCCATTCAGCCTGCCCAACTTGCAGAGCCATGACCATGCAAGATTTCTCCCCAACATGAGCCCCCATCCCTTGCTGCTGCTCTGATGTCCCATGCACCCCTTCCCAGCATGATGTGGGGTGCTTGGCTCTGGAAAAAACCCTCCCCAGCTAAGCCCACATCAGTGGGGCTGCCTTGAGCGAGGGTGAGATCTGTAGCGCCTGATCCCTTCTGCCCTCCGGCAGGTTTGCACAGATGTGCGCTGGGTTCCCAGCCCTGGTGTCAAGTTTAGAAAGAAAAACCTCTTCCAAGCTTCCTTCCCAATGGGATCATTTTTGCGGCTAATGTTCCTTCATGCACTATCTGTTATGCCATTATTAAAGCACAGCTTGCCGACAACTGGGGAAGTTGTCCCCACACTGTGACGCTTCCTCCGCCCGGCTTGGGAGCAGGAACCAGGTGGCTGGGGCTGAGGGTGGCTGCCTCTCGCCCGCTTTCCTCCAGATAAACTTTCTCTGTAGAATGAAAAATGGCCATTTGTGTTTCAGCAGACCATAAAAACCTCATCTGAAAACTCTTCAAGCCTTTTCCAAGTTGGAACCGCCTTGAAAGACTTCAGACCACATTGCCATATGGGATGGAGGCATATGGCTTAATGCATGCTATGCTGCTGTTCCCGCACTGCTGCCACCCTTCCCTTCCATGATGGGACTAGCAATGCTGCAGGGATGTATTCGCTATAGGATGCTCCTTAACATCTCCTTGCACTTTCTCCAGTTCAACACTGCAGCTTTCTCCAGTCGTTCACCATGGTTAAGCTCCCCAAAAGCTGGTGGACACTGCCTGTACCTCTGGGTACAGGCAGCTCAACACATTCAGAAACAAGCGTCCTCTCCCCCACTCCAACACCCACACAACTTTTTTCCTCCTTGTCCAAAAACTTCCACAGGAAGTGTTTCAAAGCAAACAAAACGCATATGCTCTTTCAGCTGCGAAGTTTTGCTTCATTTCTTTGTTGGGAACCAAAAGCTTTTGGATATTTGATTTTTTTCCTCCTCTTTCTTCTTGCTCTCATCACCACCTGGAGTGCTAGAATGAAAGACATTCAAGTTTTTTGGGGGGGGGGGAGAGTTAACCTTCTTTTAACTTTTAAACTCCTGTTCCTCTCCTTCCCCACTCTCCTTCCTTTCCCTAGCTCCCTTAATTTTACTCTGTGTTTCCCACTCTGGAAAAAACATATATGAAACTCTATGAAAATTGCCTCTTTGTGTGGTTTCAAAAGTAAAACCAAGACTAACTGAAAAAGATGATGAAACACTTTATTTGGGAGGAAAGCAGGAGAAATTCTTTTTCTCCTCTTGCAAATTCTTGCTTGGCTGTAGGGTTGGGGTTTCTTTTTGCTTCCCCAGTTAATTTTCAGAGTTAACACTGGTATTTAAAGACACTGAGCTGTCTGTCCGAGGGATGCCTGCTCCAGTTTCATGATTTAGACTGCAAAGCATCGGGGTTCCATGGTACTGATGTCCTCCAGGACCATGGCTGGCACGAAAGCCCATGTCACGACGATATTTGTGTGGACCAGGCAACATGAAAGTGCCAGTATACATTATACAGCGTGGGTATACATAGGCATAGACAAACTGTGTGTTAAAATCTCCATCTGCCCTCAGTTTTTGCAAGTCATCTGCTACAGGTATCAAAGCAGGGGTAAGTTTTGAAGAGGGGATTTAAAGAGGAGAAGAGCAATAGCTTTCTTTATAGACCCAGCTGGCTTTTTGCAAAAGGCAGCAGCGATGGTTTTTGCTTAAGGGCTGCAGAAGTGCTTGAAGAAAAGACCATCCAGCTGTGGGGTCCAGCCCAAGTGGTGCCTTCCCTCTGCACCTCCCACAGTGGAGGTGTGGACAAGTGGGACCACCTGGCCTGAAAAAGAGAGGGTTTGGGGCTGTTCTAGGCTTTCCTTATCTTTCAAAAAGTTATTCTTTTCCGTGGCCTGCTTTTAATGGAGATTTTTATTTAACCAGAATCCCAAGTCTCTGCTGCAAGATGGTTCTGGTGGAAAATGTATAGCCTGCACCTGGTAGCAGAGGTTGTCACCAGGGGAGCACCTGGGCAATGCATCCTCAGACACCAAAAGCCAAGAAGATGCTGAGGTCGGAACACAGTGCTGCCAGACTGTCATTGTGCCGTATCCCAAACTGTGCCACAATGTCACGGGTGAAGCTATGCTAGCCTTGGAAAAAGAGTAACCTTGTTTGGTTTTTTCTTCCTTTTCATCAGCTAACATCTGTAATGTCACACAGAAATTGCAGACCACAGTCCAGCTACCCACAGTTTTGCTGTGAGCTGCTCAAACGTGGCATGTAAATGGCCTGTGAGAGCACAAGACGTTTATACCCAAGGGATTAAACACAATATTGATCTGAGAGAAACCTATGCTTTGCAAGTCCAATTGTTCAGGTAAGTAATGTATGCAGATGTAAAGAAGATGGGGCAGCCAGACTGTGAAAAAGAATAAAGATTATGAGCTTTAATAGTAATAATAACAGCAACAACCTCCAGGAATCTTCACCAACAGGACATCAAGGTGAAATGACACCAGATAAATCTAGTCTACAGGGAAATTGTCTTCCAGGCAAGATTTCTATTGAAGTTAAGGTTGAAAACTGCCTGCTCTGTCCAAGCCATATGACAGTTTTATTTAGGAAGATGCCTTTGACTGTGCCCCAGGTGGCCCTGAGCACCATGGATGTCAGCAAGACGTCAACAATGTTCACGGGACAGGGCCTGAGGCTGAGATGTGCCATGGGGGAGGTGGGTGGGCAGCAGGGAAGATGGTAATGAAGCTCTTGGAGGAGCGAGAAAGACCTTCAGCTGGCTTCAGCACACTTGCTCCAGCCAAGGAGTAGCACAGTGGCACTACTACAGGTAATCAGCAATGGGAAAAACCCAGAAACCAAACATTCATGTTGAAAGGCAAGCAGGACATCATTGTGATTTCTCCCACCTTCCCCTTACTGGGCACGGAAAGCTGCTAACCAGGCAGCTATGTCCCAGAGCTCTCCTTCTCCACTTGTAATGAATACACTTCTTTTGCACTTATATAAATAAAACCAGTACTTTGGCAGACAAACCACAAGCTGAAGATAAAACTAATAAGAAGACACTAAAAAAACTCCTTCCAAGGTCGTGTCTCACAGGTTAAGGACTTCATGCATGTCCACACATGAACCTTGTTGCTCATGTTCTGCACCGACATCCAAATGCCATATGTGAAGCTCTCCTGCTTCTTTTCTTCCTCCCCTTTTCTTCGCCCCTCCCCTTTTTAAAATAATTTTGTTTGGATTCGTCAAGAGGGAAGATGGGCGATCTTCCACTGAAATCTCCGTTGACCGCCGCAACGTGTGGTCGTGACAGTAGGCTCCCTGCCGCAGACTCATGGCCCCATCAGATGTCCTGGGATTGAGACCAACGGGAACTTCCGCACCATAGTTGCCTCCAGCTTTTTGCTGCAACAGGTTGTCAGCATGTTACCCTGCTCATAGGTAATATATGGCGCTGCGCTTGAACCTGACTGGAGCACAGAGTTCCATGGCATAACACACAAAGAATAAACAGGTACTCTTTGTTTGCAAAACCTTCAGAAGAGGCAGATCCTATGGGCTGAATTTCTCTTTATTTTCAACATATCAGTCTTCCCTCGTCTTCATGCTGCCAATGTACTTTCTTCTTCTATCTTATGCATAACCACTAAAAAAAATTATCATGAGAGAGGATCTATATGGATAATGCATCACTCCTTTAAAATTTATCAGATCTGAGGTTAAAAAAAGTGCCTTTTTTTCCTTACTAAAAGGGGATTTTTATATCCAAAGACACAAAGGTAATACTCACTGCATTGTAGCTTCAATCTTTTTTTTTTTTTCTTTTCCCAACAATGGTGAAAAGATGTGATTTTTTACAAGCGAATAGGAAGAAAAAGCCTGAACACACCCTGGGAACATGTTTAAGAAGTTGATTTATGTTTCATGCTGAGCCTTACACCTGCAGTTCAAGCAAAACTCAACTTTGCCGCCCCACAGAGTCTAGTTTATTAGGTATCAAGGAGTCACAAGAAGCCATGTAATTAAAACTGTAATTAACTGGAAAAGGAAAGTGCCACCTGAGTTTTGAGAGGCTGTCAATTTTATTTCCATTACAGCTCTCCTTCTGCTTCTTTTGTCTATAGGGTGTTTTTTTCCCCCCATCTTGATAAGGCAAAACAAAGTTGTGTTATTTTTTTTTCTTTTTATTAACTAAAGAAGCCACCAAATTCTCTTATGTGTTTACTCTTGGAAAAAAAATGAAGCCACTTAGTTTTGAGCTTGGACATGGGTTTCTTGCAGTGGCATTTGCAGCTGTGTTTGCCAACAGGTGTCAAGCGTGGTCCAGGCAGAAAAAAGCCCTGAAATGTCCTACCGGCGAAGGGTCAGCCGAGTTCAAAGCCCATTTTAAGAAAACATAATCAATGCCTTTTAAAAAGGGGATCGGCGGTGCCTTGTTAAAATGCATGACCTTGCTGCAGCGGGCAAGCCAAGTGCTGGGTGTCCCTGGATCCAGCACGTCCCTCCGAAGGCTGCTGGATCCTGCCAGAGACCACCGTGGTATTTCTGCGGGCAGGACAAGGCCACACGCAGCAAGACAAAAACACATCTGGGAGAAATACGAGGCAATGTGATGAACCTTGTCAACCAGAGAAATTAAAAGCGAAAAGGGGCCCGATCCCCTGGCCAAAAAAAATAAGTCTCCTGAAGATTTGGATGGGACGTGCTGCCAGCCCTGTCCTCCCTCCTCCTGGTGCATTGTCCAGGAGCAAACTCCCGGTTGATCAGAAAGAGGTGCTGGAATAAAGAGACAATTATTTAATAAGGTTTAAAGAAGCAAAGACTTAGGTAAACTTGATGCAGAAAAGAAAGTCATAGTAAAATATATTTAAAGAGTAAGTACCTAAAAGGGTAAAATGATGAGAACAAAGATAGGCTCTATCTTAGAGGTCATTACAAGGGAGATTTATGAATATATATAAATTTTGTAGAGGCTATGTTTGTCTTAGACCAGTGTATGAAAGGGAGGATTGACATTCTTCCATCTCCATTTAACAGGTGACAAAACCCCATCAAGTGAAGTACCAGCCTTGAGAAGGAAAATTATTATTTTAAAAAGCAATCTTCCTTTGGTGCCATTCTGATAGGTTTGTGGGGTTTTTTTTTTCCCCAGCCTTACTCATTTGTAGCCTCTCCCCTCCCCAAACAGCCCCAGCTTGCAAGGCAGAGGACTCGGGACCCTCTGAATTTGAAGGCAGATCTCGATCAGCACTAATCTGGGGAAGTGAGCCGGAGGTACCTGCAGCAGATGACACGCAGGGCTCAGCTTCTTATTCAGCTACAAGTCAGCAGGGGCACCTCTTGACCATCTGTGGTCTATAAATTACAGTAACACCGGCACACACTGCTTGTAAATCACCAATGAACAGGCTTTACCTTATGACACACTACATGAACCCTGTTGGATATTCCAATAAACTCTCATAAACCATCTGATATAAACTCTGGATTATGTTTCTTTGGGGGGCAGGAGAAAAAGCTGGACTTCTCTGCACTTGCACAAACTTCTTATGGGTGAAATGAAGATGAGGCCTGAGCTGTGTTGTGTGTTTATGTACCATGTTTTCTTATGAAAGACATTTTTCTCCCTACCGCCATCATTATTACCTTATATATTTCACTTTCCAAAAGTGCACCAGCCTTGAGGTAAACAGGGTCATTGCTCTCCTGCAAAAAAAAGACAGCACGCGTTTGAAAAATGTGATTTAATGTGAGCTTGCATGACCTGTCCTCTATTTTCGTTGCACTGAGCACAAGCTGACAACCGGAGAGGCTCACCCATGTCTGTTGCTTTTGGAGGAGCAAGAAAACCCAACCCATGACATCAAGCCAGCCATACCCTCTACAAAGTGAAAAATATGCCACTATTTCTCACCACTTCTGCCTCCTGCGGGCTAGAGCTGAGGCTTGCTATCTCTAGGAGGTGGACCATCCCATAAGAGCTCCTCACTTGCTTCTTTCTCCCTGTGAAGTGACTCTTTTGCCCCAGTCTGGTAACAGGGTGGAAGGCTCTGTGGTCTGACACACCATCAGCACCCCCCCCCCCCCCCCCCCCCCCCCAGGAGATGCACTCCTGCCTCCCAACTTGGTTTGGATAGCTCTTACCTGCCATGATGTTTGATGGAGGCCATGTCTACAAGGAGATACTATGAGCAGAAGTCTCGGCACGTGGCCATGTGCTCCTCAGTACGTGGCTGGTTGGGGCCACAGACGCTGCTCCACTGAGAAATCTGGCACTTGACTTCAAACTTTCTCCCAAGACCTGTCAAAGGACCACTTTTGATAATTATATTAGTAAGCCCTGCATCTAGCCTGTCATCTGGGCAAAAAAACCCCCTGTAAAGTTAATTCCGATTGTGGAGGATATGCCAAGTAAACAATCTGATGAATGTTATTTGACCAGCTTTTTTGCTGACCATGAACAAATGTGGGCTGTTGTGTAGACAGCCAGCAATGGCTGTCCCCCGACTCCTTGGCAAGTTCCTTAATTGAATTGGAAATCCCAACCCCTCTCAGGAGGCAGTGGGAGCCTTGTAGTCATCTTACTCAGGCATAGCATAAGCTTCCTAAGGCAACATTATTTTTATCTGGCTTTCTTTAGGCTATAAGGGCGGGCTTCTCATCACACTCTCTGTGGATGTATGGGTATGTGGGCACACGCCTGCATCAACACACACTTTTAAACCCATTGGGTGACTGCAGTCAAACTGGACAGATGTTCCCACCTCATGGAGACAGAGAAACAGGGCAACCATGGCTGCCTCCTGTGATGACAACAGGATGAACTCAGCTGTCTGTAGACATCAGAGAATCCATATCTGCAAGAGCAATTCAAGGGAAAATACCCTCCCCTGCTCTCTCTGGTTGTGAGCATCCAGTTAGTTAATACTCATTAATACTGCTCTTTTTTTTATTACAACACAGTGTCCAGCCTCCAGCCAAAATTAATGCTTCCTTGCCTAAGAGATACACACCAGAAAACATCTAGTCTAATCAGGAAAACACAGGTAAAAGCAGTGAGTATGTTCTCTGGACATACGAGGACCACCAGCATTGCATGATCCCAGCATTACCCAGCAAGACTGCACCTGACTGAAACACTTTGAACAACCTCAGGAGCGATTTTTAACTCACCAGAAATGCACATTCAAAGCATTTACTGAATCTAAGTTGAGCGTCTCTACTTAGTTTAGTTTCAGGGAAAAAAAGTGAATAAAATAAAGTTGATATTTTAATCTATTTTACTCAGATGGGCCCCCCCCCTCCCCCTTTTGAATGTTACTTTAAATTTTCCTTGGGGAAAAAAAAAAAAAGCATAGTTTAAAATATAAACATAAGTAATCCATGTCAGCTCAGCTAAATACCCTGTGATTTTTGGGCACGGAATTTTTGCTTTGTAAACTTTTTAAATTGGAGGTAATGTACAAGGAACATCTTCGTAGAGCTTTTCTACCCAGCAAGTGAACCAAAACCCCTGCTTCTCACAGCGAGGCAGCGGGAAGCCCCAGATCAGGTCTCGGCATCACAGCACCCATCACTGAGCTCACCCATGAAGATCCCCCCACTTCCCAGCCATTCAGCCTCCTCCTCTACCTTTCCACTGCCCTCTCCATCCATCCTCTCTGTGCACTCTGACAAGAAGAAGTGATAGTGCTATTTCTGGTTTTTAACAAGATTTGGAAAGCATTCAAGTGCCTGACTAAGTGGTTGGAAACAAGGAAGCAGAAGGATGTTTTGGCATCCTGCGATGTGTGCATGAAGAGCATAGACACAAACACATTGAATGCACATACTGTAAAACAAGATTACAAGGAGAGTATCAACTAATAAAAGCCTATTAAAACATCATGGTTGCTATTGCTGCTTGCGCGCATGCCTACATATTAAAATAACAAATATTTCACGTGAAAGTGCAGCTCGAACATGACTGATCGCAGATATAACTTTCAGCAACCTTTAAATACATAACGCCATCCTGTAATTAATGTAGCCTATCCTGAAATGTGAGGGATTTATTGATACTGGCAGAAACATTTGCAAATAACTTGGGAAAGTTCATGACATACCTTCTATCTCAAGGGATTTCATTCATTTTTTTCCCTTTTTTTTCCAGCTACCATCAATAAACTCATTCAGAGCCCTTACCATACAACAACAAATACAGTTGGAAATCCTCAGTAGAAAGTTTGAAGAAAGTACCAACGTGGAGAAAGAGCCTCGTTGTGTTTTTATTTGTTTTGTTCTCTTTCACTTACAGTGACATATATATAACCACGTCCGAGGGGATTGCTTTCGAGGTCTGCAGTGCAAAAAAAGCAAAAGCAGGCCATAGGCAAAGAAAGCTGCAAAAGGATTTTACCCAAATTCTTCAGGAAAAACCATTGCCAACCTGTTAGCTCCTGCCCAAGCACGAGGTAGGCTGCCAGTGCTGAAATTGTTACATATCCCTACGGACCAGGCGCACATGTATGGAGAGGTTACATCTTTTATAATGCCAACTGATACACTTTGGTTAAAAAAAAAAAAAAAGTTTCAATACAGTCCTTTCTTGGAGGAATGAAAGTGTCAACACCCTCAGCTTGGGAAAGGTGCTGGTTTGTTGCATGGCCAAGGAAGAAGAGACAAATCACAACATTGTGGTGCATGTTCCTCACATTCTACAATCACTACAATTATGAAACTTGGCCATCACCCTCCAAACACGTATTTAAAATTTATGCACTAATGAAGACAAGAAATATCCTATCATTTTGCTAGGAAAGGCTTTCCATACCCGAGGTCTGCACAATGGCAGCACACGGTCACAGCATCCAGAGCATCAGATGGCAGGTTATTTTGCTGTTACCAAGCTGCATCTAAGTAGGTTAGTGGAGCAGACTGGCAGGTGTTCCCTCTCAGTTGATCTTCACATTCCTGCATCGTTTCTCTAAATATTGTAAAGCATTTCTGGTGTGGGACTACTTTATCATCAGGAGGTATTTTTGCCTTTGAGTGCATATATTTGTACACACTTACATAGACGGGATTAAAGACGGTAAGACAACATAATAACATTTATTTTAGAAAATGGTGCCTTTTTTTTTTTTTATAATTTTTTTTCTATCTTTCTTTCTTGGGCCTAAATCTGAAGTACTGATTGCACATGACAAGCAATCAGCCCTTTGTACAAAAAAAAGGCCAACAATACCTGAGAAATACCCCAAGATGTGCTTCTGAGCTACTTGTTTCATTGACTTGGATGCATCTGCTATGTTTCAAACAGCAAGCAGAGCCAGGCTGGGGTACAAATGGCTGCACATAAAATACTGGGGGTGCCTCAGCCCTCCCCATGGCTTCTCCACCCCTCCCACCCACTTCCCACTGTACTGCATCAAGCTCCTCAATGTTTCCTCACACTTTACTCTCCTACATCCTCAAACATTTCCAATAAAGCAATGTCTCCAACTCAATGTCCACAAGCCCCAGCTCCAGTAAACTGGGGCTTTATTTTGGGGGGATAAAGAGCCATTTTAGGTTCTACCATGCTGTGATTCCTACCACCTGTAGGGAGAGAGAAGGTAGGCACTGGCTAAATGAAAAAGGGCACTTTTCCCCTCCAAGAGAAAGGACGAAGAAATTGTGCATCAGGAATATAAGTGCTCCTCGCTGACTCCTGTCTGGCTGTGATGGGGACAGGGTGACCAACCAAAACCGCATCCCTCTTACTGCCAGTGGCAGGAGGGTTCCCGGCTGGCCCCGGGGGAATGGGAGAGCTGTGCTGATGCCAAAAGGCCGGGGAGGGTTTCTCCTGCTAGCAAGGCGTTCCCCCCAAAAATGGGCACGGGAAGCTGCCAGAGGAAGCATCATGGGACGAGATTTTTCCACCTCTCTGGGGAAAATCAGCTGAAATGGAATTAAAAACAGGGTTTAGCTTCTCATCCTCTCCCACTGTTATTATCTGCTTTTATATATTTCAGTGCATTCACAGATAATGGTGAAAAAATAATTAGGGTGTAATAATCCACCTCTTGATCTTTAGGTGCCCAACTTCAGGATGCTGCCTTCCAGGTGAAGCAGGGTGCAAGGAGTGTGCACTGAAGCTGCCATCGGAGGTGTCTGCAGAGGATCAACAGAAAGTGGGATCCAGCAAACTAGTGTCCTCCCTTCCTACCGCTTTTACATGAAAAATGTTTTTTTCTGGCAGGGGCATGGATAAAACTGATGCTTAGAAAGAGAAAAAAAACCAACAACCCAGCCAAACAAAAACAGCAATGGGCATTTCTGTTGCAGAAAGGCCAACATCTTGCCCACGGGGAGTGGAGCTCCCTCCTCCAGCTCAGCTTTCTTCCAGCCTCGGTCCCCGCAGTGCCCAGGAGAGCAATGCTGGGGCCCTGAAACCCCCCAGGAGCAGCGTGAGGAGCCTGTCGTGCTGCTGCCAGAGGACCGAAGTTGTCAGCTGCGAGGATGAAGAATTTGAGGTTGGCTGTCAGAGCGCTCCAAGCTCAGGAGGGGTTTGGAGGAATGCATGCTGGGGTTACATAAAACACTGACTCATGCTGAGAAATCACGAGTTTTGAAAGATTCAGCTGAGGAATAAGCAAAATCTCAAGCTGCACGTTGCTTACAAATCAACAGGAACCAGGGGATGCTGGGGACCTCTGAAAAGCAGGCCTTGGCGTGGAGGGTTTTTGAAGTCCTGCCACCACTCCCAGGAGGAACTGGAAGCCATGTATGTCTGTCGGGGGGAAATATGGCCCTTCGTTATTTCAAGGAAAGTCAGTGTGGGCATTTCAGCTTCACCCATTGGAAAGAACTGCCTACGATGGAGTAAAAAGAAATCAAATTTTTTTTCCACTCTTTTTTTTTTCGCTACAGATACTGAAAAGTACATCATGGAGAAGAACATTTACTTTTTGTTGGGATATCTGAGTGTGCAAATGTTTGTGGTTTTGTTTACTGGGCAAAAATGGTTGTGGGTCTTGGCAGTCAGAGCTGGTCTATGGTTTCTGGATGTGGTTCTTCCTGGGGCTTTATGGGTTACTCAAATCATGTCCCATTATACAGGTAATTTGTGTACCTTGAAGATGGTGTGTGCAAGGGATACATATGCAGAAGGAGTACGACACCCAGGACTTCCCACCATGCATTAGAAACACTGACCAAAACCATTCGCACTTTGATATTTAAATCAGATTGCTAAAATCCATGCTCAGAGACATATGCAAGTAGTTGATTTTTGGATCCCTTACAATTTTTTCTCTCTCACTCCTCTTATTTACAGTAGGTACTCAGCATCTCACACACACACAAAATCAGTTAAATTATTCAAGTGCTTAAATAAAGATACAGTTGCCTGCCCGTGTTTGTCCAAATTTGCCTGCTTTTAAGTTTTATTTCTCTTTTCCCTCAATGACAGTCTCTCTCTCCCTCCCCCAAATACACTGATGGAAAAATGAAGATGTACAGATGGGCTGTTCATTTTCAGTCAGGTTGCTGTGTAAATATGGCATCAGGAAAAGAAGAGTGTTAGAAACACAGATGTACGCAAGGCATCCCAACCATCACGTTTGGGCTGCCTCTGCATCACTCAAGTATGCATCATCCAGCCCAAGCAGAGCCGTATGAGGCCAGAGGGAAATGTAGCTAACAGAGAACAAACTATTGGTAAATCGCATGCCTTTCAACCTTGCACAATGGGATAAAATAAATATGGATTAGCGCTGGGGTCAAAGTTTTTATTATGTGAAGTACTAGATGTGCAAGTGCCTGAGTTTCTGATGTTAAAAAAAAAAGTACAAACTGTATAAATATACACATACAGATGCATATATATGTAAGTATATACATACAAAATATTTTTATATATAAATTTAGTTGGGGTTCTTTGTATTGAAATGTTCCCTTCAACATGGTCCCAGCTAATTTCTCAGCCTCTGCATTGCAATTGCTAACAATTTAATCACCTTATAAACTTCTGCAGTGACTAACGCCGCATCTATGCTTTTGGCACACCATGGTCAGAAGTTGTTTTAGCAACAGCGGTATGTAAAGCAGACACACTATTTGTGAGGCTCAGAGCCCTTAAAAATCATTCCTTTCTCTCTGGGCTATCGACATTCCTGAGCGCTCACGATGCAGCTGCCGAGCCGCTGGACAGCCCACATATGGCCGTGTGCTGAACAATAGCAACTCGCTGTTGTTCTTGTTATATGCATCACCATATGTGTTTATTAGAAACAGCAATAAAACGATGACGGGCTTCTTCAGCTATCCCTGCTGCTTGGGGAAAAGAAAAGTGAGGGAGTAAGCGGGATGAAATCAGAGGGTTCCCCCCAGCTTTGGGGGAGCTGGATGGTGGGGCAGTGCAGTCCCACTCTTTAGGGGAGCATGGCTGTTTATTTATTGGTAATATTGCCAAATTAATACTGCTCCTATAAACGGACACCGAGCCTAAGTCCGCTCTCATTCCCTTTTATTGGAGAACTGCTGGAAACCTGGAAAAAAATGAATCCTGAAAGTGTTAGCATCCAAAGTCCTTTTCCACCAGGGCTCACCTGTGTACAACCTGCTCTGAGTCATGTGGGAGAAACCTCCCAGCATTTCCAGGAGCTTTGGATCAGGACTACACTTGGCATGTACTTCCATCACAAGCACAACAAACTAGTGTGGGATCACCTTAGCGTTGGGCTGCCTCGAAACAACTTCCAAATTACAGAAATTTGGGCTGGGGACTCAGCATTTTTCAGATGGAGGGGCTGAGGTGGGCATCGGGAGCCCAAAGAAACAGAAATGGTTTAAGGCTGTTTTGCCATCAGTGTAAACACAAGGGAGACACAAGTCCCAGGGAAGGGGTGTTCAAAGTTGAAAGAGGAGATGAAGTAAGACAGTCGAACTGAACATCTGAATCCTCACGTGCTCCAAATTGTGGATCGTTTCCCTCCATTTCAAGTATTCGCTATATTTTAAAGCAAAAAGAGAGGAAAAAGAAACTTTGGGAGCAAAACCAGCAGAGTTAGTAATATGATGTATCTAAATATGTAACATAACATAATTTTGATATCCTTGACTGTTATAAGCTGTCTTCAGACACATGGAAATCAATGGGACTGAGTACTTACACCCAAGGGCAGACGTGAGCCTCTGCCTACGTGATCCATATTTTTTTCATGTTTAAATCTTGATTTTTGTTGATAATGAATAGCGTTTCCATCTTGCTGACTTTTTGTGACCAAAATAACAAACCTTAGCCACTGTAAAAAAAAAAAAAAAAAAACCAGAACCAAAGCCAGTTTTAAAAATGAGTTTGCAATGCTGAGTTGTATTGGTTTTACTGCGACCTTCCAACTGTGGTAAGAATGCCATTTCCACTCTTACTTCACTTCTTTTTTACTTCCTACCCATAAAAGTAAACAATTCAAGACGATGTTTTACATCCTTGAAAAGTTCCCAAAACAGGATTTTCCACTGAGGCTGCAACTCCCTTGGCCTGCTTTTTCTTTTTTTTTTCTTTTGTAGCACAAATCAATTTTGCGACTATACTGAAACTGCGATGCTAAATTCTGTTATCTTTAATTATGATGCTAACAAAATAAATTGTGTAGTTACTTAAACCTCAGCAAAGTCCCTGCCTTATTCCCCTGTCTGCATGTAAGCTACTTCTTACAGGCTATTGTTTTCTCCCCACAAAAATCCAAACTTTTTTTTTTTTTTTTTTTTTGAATGAACCCATCCACTGCTTCTCCACTTATCAGCTTGGAAATGTTGCTGTATTCATTTCGCACAGTTTGACAACTTCGTCTTGAATGGATCTTTGTCTTGATTTATTTTGTCAGAAGAAGTTGTTTTTCAACAAACACCTTTAATTCTGTTTCCTTTCAGTTATTGTCTCCTGAAAGATCAACATGTGGGTTAAAAATAATCTGTTTACACCTTTTGAAGGGTGACAGTGGATCAAGCAACTTATTGTACTTCTTATTTATTATCAGTAATCCCCATCCCGCACCCACAAAAGACAACCAGGGCTTTGCCATTGAGTGAAATAAAAGCAGGATGAGACCATATGGTTCTTGTTAAACGAGCCTCATCTTCCTATTGTTAATGCTTATCTCCAAAATAAAGTATTTCTGCAGAAAGCATATTCCCATAGCATGTTCTCTTTCCAATGACCAGCTGTTTGCCAGTTTGTTATTTGCACTGCAGTAGACCACTTTCATCTATTTCTATTCCAGTCCAAGAACACCATTTGTACATTGTCCAACTTGGAAATGTTAATCTGACACCATTGGTCACGGGCCTTTTAACTTCAAGTGGCAAACTTCCAGCTAGCTGCCAGTTGAGTGTTTACACTGGAATCTTTCTTAGCCCAGAAATAAACTACTTTTTCGCCATAAACATCAGCAACATGCCAATAATTTCTGCAACATACATGTAGGAAGGTACAGCCCACCACACTTTACTGTTGGTTTCTCAATAACCTCCTAAATAGCTCCTTGGGGAGATGCCGCTTGTCTTGAGCCAAGATAAATGCATCTATTTCCCTCTCCATGCATGTACATAACTTTTATTTACATTCATGGGCGTTTACATATGCATATGGAAAGGCAAGAAGAAGGACCAAAATTAGGATGGTTGGGCAGAAGTCTGACAGCTACTTCTGAGACCCAGGACTGCCTGTAAAGGCCAAAACACCAGAAAAACCCTAACACAAATACATCCAGTTGCTTTGGCATCGTCTGCAGCTCCCTGTGCACGACCATGAGTGCAGCGCTCGGGACGCCCGCCGGGAAAGAGGCAACACTGGATGTACTTGAATACAGCTTTTCAGAAAGCAGAGTGGTGTGAGTCCTACGGGATTTTGCTTAGGAGATCGCTATTACTTCCAGCAATACAATTTATGCTTCCTGAAAGAATATTATACTTTGGGCTCTTTTCAACAAAATAAAAGACTGAGGCGGGGGGGGGGAAGTTTATGCTGGGTTCTGCAATTTAACTTAAGGAATGCTATGCAGTGGCAAGGGTGTGTTTCATGTACTTTGCTTGACTCTGTTAAAATAAAACATTTCCTTTTTACATATTCCTGTGGCGACCTGCGGATGGGAGAGGCCAAAGAAAGACTGTAGTGAGTTCAAAACGTAAACTTCAGGAATGGAAACCCCCTCTTCTAAAGAAAAAAGAATAATAACAATGATGCCCCACTCTCCCCTTCACTTTTCCTATTCAGTCAGATAATGTAACCGTCACCTTTTGTGTTACCTTGGTTGCTCCAAGTAAAAAAATAAAATACCAGGTCAGAGGACGCCTGACCCTACAGAAGTATTTTAGCAAAAACTCGGAAGACTATTTGGGATGTACAGCTGATCATATTATTTATGGACTCCTTAGCACCTACCTGTGCATTTAGTTCAGCATCCCCATCTATCTGCACCTCACAAACACCAGGAAAATGCCAGTCAAAATGCAAATACCGGCCAGCATGATACGCAGGATCCTGCAAATGCACATGAAATGAGCTAAGAGGAGGTGTGCATCCCACATCAGGCTGGACACCAGGATTTGATGAACGCCCCAAGCAAACCAGGATGCTGTCCAGGCACAGACTGTGGGGAACGGCAGCTCATAGCCCCCTGCTCCCCTATGGACAGCAATTCTTGAGCAAAGCCCAGCAACTTAATTTGCAGGCTTAAAACCTCTGCCCTGGCTTTGCACTGGAATAAAGCAGCAGTTGCACCTGAGTTTTGGTGGCCCTCGCTGGCCTGTCTAGGCAATGAAGTTCCCAAAGAGCGGCTGCACACACTCCCTCCAAGCACCCCAGATTCTCCTCCAGAATCCAGCTCGTAACAGGGAATATTTTCAGTGTTGGGGACACGACTTACAATTGGATTTGGGTTCTTAAAGGCTCAGATGCTTAAAAAAATTCCCCTTTGCTTGTAGAAGCCAGGTAAAAAGTGCATTACATATCCACGTACAGTGGCTGACAGAAGGGTGATAAGAGGCACTCACTGTTGCTAGATACTCCAGTACCTTGGGCAAAAAGCAGCTGTACTGTGAAACTGAGGGCTTCTCATTCCAGTGCTATGGCTCACTTGCTCCTGCAGTCAAGGGGATTTCTATATAAGATGTATCAATTTTAATTCTGACCTTTGCTAACTTCCCAAGCTTGATTTTTTGCACCCTCAGCATTCCTTCAATTTGGGAGTATGAAATATATACAAACATGTAACCATCTACCGCGCACCAAAATTTTGATAAACATACATTTTTTCTTACCTCACCTAAGGCTCCTCTTGCAATCGAATGAAGGCGAACAAAATATTTTGACGTCTTGAAATACATTCTCTTTTCCAGGAGGGCAAATAAATAGACCTGACATAAAATAATGTCATAACAATCAGCAACTACAACTCAATTCCCGCTGCTGTAACTTGAAACTTGTAAGAGAAGGTTAAAGTAACCCAAGTCTGAATTCCTGGCCACTAAAAAAGCATCCACTCCTTTTGTGTTGGGCTTTTCTGTATGGCTAATTCTATTTGGGGCAACCTCTGAGCTAGGTAAAATAGCAAAGTATTTTCCCAAAATGCTTAAGGAAATTTGACAATTGGAAATTGGCCTTGTTGACTACAGCCAAGCAATAAGAAACTGGAGCAGGCAGAATTGCAGACCAAGGAAGGGCACTTGGACTCCAAGGGAAGAAGAAAATCAAGCCCCTTTTGGAAGAAATCCAGTTACCAGGGGAAAACCAGGAGTCTGCAAAAAAGATAACGGGCCTGAGAAGAACGATGAGGACACTGGGGAAGAAGCCCAGGCTGCCAGAGAAAAAAGTTGAGCAGTTGAAGAAAAGCTCAGAGAACTTAAAAAGAGAGGCCTGGGGCTAATCTTTCTGCTGGTTTATTTTTTCCCCCTGTTTGTTTATTTGCTACAAGTCAGATTTTGGAGCAATTAGTAAAATATCATGCAAATATTCCCTGTGTGACTGCACATGAATAACTTTAATTTCACTAAACATTTGTCTAGTCATTCCAAAATACATCTGCTGTTTGCATTAAGATAATCTGCTAAAATATTGGGAAGTAAATTACAGTTTTTATAAGATATTTATGAAACAACTTCTTATTTGTATATTAAATATCTCTGACTATCACGGCCTGGTTTTTTGGCTGACGTCTGCTTTCCCCAGGAGCATCCGTGCCCTGTTTCAATTACAGACTGGGCTGAGTACCATCTTGTGGAAAAGCTCCAACTGGCTGGGAATGGCTCAGCGTATACTCGTAACAGGCTGAGGGAATAGTACCAGATCTGCCAGCAGCCTATGACAGAAAAAAACCCCAACCCAACCCCAAAACAAAATACAAGGTTGCACATGTGCATAAATTGCATTGTATTTGCAGAAATTCTGGCATGACACCGCAGGAGCATGTGTCGCTCTGCTCGGACGGGGTGCTGCAGTAGATGCCCCTATGGAGAGACAATGATAAGGCTTGGAGGCTGCTCCCAGTCCCTGCTTGGTGACCACACGCTATACCGGGAAGTAAATTAAAAGCATTTTTGACTGTTTCGTCCACTCAGGGTTGTCCCATTCTCTTTGCATGCAGAGAAGTCCTAAGGGGTTGGAGAGAGATGCGTTGGGTTAGTATTGCCACAGCCCTGATGAGCTCACATGTGGCCCTGTTTCCAACTTTTCAAAGGAGATGTGGAAAATCAGGTAATTTGTCACTTTCCAGTGCTGACGTTTGGGGCAGCACCAGTAACAATAACCCTAAGGGCTGCACCCTACAGGAGGGAGATGGGGTGGTTCAGGAAGGTGGGGGATGGAAAGCAAACAGATCTATGTGCTGGAAGAGCTGGAGGATGTTGCTGCTGTACAGTTGGTGACATATCTGCACTAGCTTCAAGCATGGGTAGACAGAGCTGTGGGAGCTCAGGGTGGGCTATGAAACCTTTCTGAGATGTGGGTAAATCCTAGATCACTGCCGTAGCTTGCTCTAGACAGGATCTGGATTGCTGGCAGCACCCAAACCACTTCAATTAAAGTTAGCTCATGTTAGTTCAGAAGTTAGCTCATGAGCTCTAGCCACGTGAGCATGGACACATCTGTAATATTACAGGTTATGCCTACATCCCTCTTAAAACCCAGCCTAGAGCACTCAGAAGTTGCCACGGTCCCACAGACAATGTGTAGCTGGGCTGCGTGGGGTCTATGAAGCCACCAAGGAGTCTATTGATCCTCCAACCTTCTTTGACTATCTGGGACCCCGTGTCCTTTCATGGATAGGCATCGGCTGCAGATTTCTTGTCCGGACACACAGCGTATCTGGCTTGGAGGGTTTTGAGGGTTCGGTTCAGAGATGCTGGCAGTCCAATTTGGGTGTGCAAATCACAGATTAGGTACTTCTGAACTACCTTGCTTGCAGTGCCACCTTCATGATTAGCATTGTCTCGCTTTACATACCCTGTAAAGCAGCTCTGTACCTAGTCCACAGGTTAAAATTGAACGCCCGTTTTAAAAGTGCATGGGGTGAAATGAGAAGAGGGAAGAGGAAGCCCGAGGCACCAGGGTTGCATTTAGATGAGCTAAATACTGGATGAAGAAGTCCGGGAAAGAGATGAGGAGACTGAAACAATTTAACACCACTTACGATCTTAAACCACAAATCCCTCTCTAGTTTGGTATTAACATTACCTACATGGAGTCCAGCTTAAAAAATAATAAAAGAGTGGTATAAGCCATCTCACCCTCCTCTTGCTTGTGCCCCACACAGCACCCATACCGCTGCCTGTACAGCCACACATGGCATTGGCCCAGGGACCCTCAAATTGGTGTGACAGGGAGGGGAAGCAAGCAGGGGAGGGTGTGTTTCAGCATGGATCAGTCCCCCAGTGCTCACAGCAAAATAATAACAGCCTGGGGCTGCGTGGCCAGGTTCACGCTGCCTCACCAAGGTATATTGGTACCCACGTGCCACGCTGAGCCCTGCCCGCTGTCCCAGCGTCACAGAGCCAAGGGCTCTGGCAGGGACCACACCGGCAATTGTGCAACCCTGCTCAGCCGCAGATTTCCTCTGGCACCACCAGCACAATAGCGGGCCTGTTGGCAAACAGGAATTGTTTCCCCGCCACAATAGGGCTCGGGATGAAATCATTCCCCGATACCAGGCAGCCTCGACGTGCCTCCTCCACTCCCCACCCCAGTTTAGATGGTAGTGCCTTCCTGCTCCCCGTGGGCTTTGAGTTCCTCATAAAACGCCAACACAATAAAACAAGATAATAATGGAATCCATATAAGGCTTGATGTCTTCATTGCTCCTTAGAAAAAGTGCCAAGGGAGCTTCGTCTGAATAGGGGCAGCAGGTTCCCAGCATTGGCAAGGATTTTTTTAAGAGGAGGAAAGAACATTTTTCAAGCTCCGGATGCCAGTATCCATGTCGCCCATCCTCAGCTGCATGCTTCCAGTGGAAAGAAATAGGTGGTTATGGGAGATGAATCCTCAGGTCTGGCAGATATATATGGAGTTAAGCTCACCTTAACACGGAGGAGCTGCGTGGGAAGGGAGATGACTGCTGACAGCCCCACCGGGCAGGCTTTGGCCAGGGCTGGCCCGCTCCCAGCATCCCCCTTCCCGGTGGCATCAGGGACTGTTGGGCTCTCGCAGAACATTTTGTGGTCAGAGTAACTGCATTGTGTCGTCTTAAAACTGCCGAGGCGTGGCCCTAAATAAAACCAGACCCCCGGCCTCACTCCAAGCACAGCAGCCCCCAGCTCCCTGCGCGCGTGCGCGGTCTGAGGCACAGCCCTGTCCAGCCTCCCTGCCCTGCTTTCATTTCAGTCGCATGCTTATTAATGAATTTGTAACTGCATAGGGGGAAAAAAGATAAGCATACGATTCAGGACAAATATATATGCCATGAATACATATGTCATGAATACACATGCATGCACGCGCACACACACACACTTTCTCCCTCTCTCCCTATCTCTACGTATTTTTTGGTCAATGGTGTCCTAGAACCCAAATGCACCATTTAATTATTTGTGCTGGGAGTGCCAAAGGAACCTACCATTTATTTATACAGTTAAATCAGCTGCAGATGTGTGTGTGCTTTTTTCTTCGTCCTTTCTTTCCTTCAGTGTTGGCATTTCTGACATCTCCAGGTTTTTTTTTTCCTCTCTCATTCAGCGAGGGCATCTGAAAAGCATTGGGAAATGGCCCACTGCTCCCTCCCTGGTCCTGCCCGCAGGGGAGAGCATCCCACATTGCTCTCACGGGGCTGTGCTTTCCTCCTGCCCAAAAGCACGGGCTTGACAAATTAAGACCTCAAACACCAGGAACTGAGGGGAAAAGGAAAGTTTCCTGCGCTGCATGGGCGCAGGAGAGCTCCTCTGGTGAAGGAAGCATCGCAGCTGAGACCCCATGGCTCACTGCACCCATGGGCACACGCCAGAGGAGCCGACTACCACAGGGAAGGAACATCACGCTCCTTTCCTGAGAAGCCCAGCATAAGTTTGGTCCCTATTAACAAGCTTCCCCTCTCAGTTTTTTTGAGCCCGTAAGACATTGTAAGCGACCTCTGTTTTTCATTTTTCAGGGCAGGGAGAGTATGGAACACCAGCCTGAGCTGGGCTTTGGCAAAAGCTGCTGCCTTGGAGGGCTCTGCCTGGGCTGTCGCTGCGACTTGCTTGCAACAGCCTTGTTTGTTTGGCGGTTTGGGTTTATTCCCACAAAAACCAGGCTCAGCGTTAGCTTTCAGCATTAGGCAGGTGACACAGCCGAAGTCAGAGATGCCCGTTTGATTTTCAGAAGCACTATCAATTTTCTCATGATTTTTTCCCCCCCATTGTTGTGTTTCTTTTGTTGAGTGAAATTCAGAGGTGCAGGGCACCAGCCACTCCAAGCAGCATGCCAACGATTGTCAGCAGAAATCAGGACAAATATTGCTCTACCCCTTTTAGCAGGAGGAGGCATTCTCTCTCTGCTTTACCTGGAAGACAGTCATCAAGGCTTAGTAGCCCCAGGAAGCAACTTAACGCTGCAGCCAGAAAATGCACTTCAGATTATTTTGGCAGGAGACTGATGTTTCCTAATATCACTCTGGATGCTTAAATGATGTGATAATAAGTGTATTAGAAGCATTTAGGAGATAGGACTATTAGCGAATGATGATTCATTTTTAAACTTTCAAACATATCTAAAGCTGATGTTCACATGTTGAAAACCTGCTCACTGTCAGAGAGCTGGAGGGTGAGCGATGCCGTGGGTGTCGGGTGCTGGCTGCACCCCCAGGGCTGCTCCTGACAGCCCCTTCCATCCCACCGAGGCAGCCTGGCCGCTTTTTAAAGCCAAAGACCATCTCTCCAAGGACATTTCCAAGCACCACTTGCAGAAATCCTCTTGGGGAAGCCGGTCACACTGGCACTGAGGCAGTCTCTTTAAATTCACCCATATATGAGGAGAAGAACTTGGTTGCTCTGATTTGCTTTGTAACAATTATCCACTATGAACATTACATAATCTCGCTCATTCTATATGATCTGAAAAGGTACAATACCTATAAACCTGTTTCATATATACATTTGTATATATATGCAAAACCTCAAGATGTACTTAAATATGTATATTATATTTTGTTATGTATCTACACTATATAGATTTTTCTTTCTTTTTTGTTTTGCTTATCTCATAAAAATGTACAGAAGCCTAAGCATACATATGCATATGTATGCATGCATACATAGGTATAGCATGTATATTCAATAATATGCAGTGTGTCTATAAATATACATGTACACACATATGCATATATGTCTATACAGATTTACACACGTATATGTATGTATGTATGTGTATCTATCTACCTATCTATATGTATGGGCACATGCTGGGTGTATAAAGACGACTGACTACCAGAACACTGTTCCAAAGCACACTGAGTCCCACAATACAGACTACAAGGCTTCACAACAGCTCCCAGGCTAGACATGTAAGCAAGTCCAGTTAGGCATAACAGCACTCTCCCTCTTACACATTATGAGCTGCTTTCATTAAAATTCAACACTTCCTTTAAGAGGCTTTTCTTGCAGCCACTACTCACAAGCCCAGTTTCTCTCCTGCTCTCAGTAAAGCAATCCTTCTCTCTGCCTGGCTGCCAACTCCTCCTGGGGCAAGGGCTGCGTCACCAGACCAGATTTGGTTAGCTGGTAGAAAGCACCGATTGCTGGCTTTACTGCCATTGAGCTGGCATACCCAGAAGACCTGAAATATTTTAAAAGTATCTCTAAAATGACTTTTTATGTCTTATTCTCTAGCAGGCACATTGCAAACAGCATGCAGGTTCCCCAGCACTTCATCGAGCCAACTAAACTCTGTATTTTTTTGTGAGTTTTGAATGCATAAACCAGCTTGTCTGATACCTGATGATGGCCTTGCTCTGCAATGCTTTTGCACCTCCCCAGCATGGCTGCGCTCGCCGAAGGGCTGCGCTCCGGCTGAGCACCTCACTGCCGGGAAAAGTGCCGGAGGCTGCCGGGGAAAGGGGCCCGGACCGCAGCGCTGCAAGGCACCGCAGTGCCATTTTGAATTAAAATATTTATTCCTGACATTTTGCGAGAGGGGAAGGGAAAAAAAAAAAAAAAAGAAAAAAGCAAAAGCTGGCTGTAATTCAAAGTCTCTGCAAAGTCACTGGGAATCTTCCAAAAGGCTTCAGCGAGAGCAGGATTAGCTCCCCCCCATATATACATAAAATTTGTTGTCTTTTGCATATCAAAGTGGTGAAGCCTCTCTTCTCTTCAGCTATTGCTTTTAAGTGAGCTATAAACAGAGCCTTATCTGTCCAGAAAAAAAAGGCTTTGACAAGGAAGACTAGTTCAGATGCCGAGACAAACTTGGCCACGTTCCTGCAGTGAGAGCAATGCCAATAAAGATGTGGGCTGGTCTCTAGATGCTGTCGATAACGTGATTTGGATGGTTGTTCGAAAACTCTCACTATGTCCCTGTTGTTATTTACACTAATAAACCCTTCAACCTCCCCTCCTCTCTGCCCTCACCCTCTCTCCCACATGTGCAAGGACAGCATATCGCAGCCAGGGTGCAATGGGCTGAGATGGTTCCATATTTCTCCCAGCCACAGTAGCAGACACTGAAGAATCTACAAAAGCAAGAAAAATTACGTCAGCAAAAGGAAAACTTCCCAAGCCATGGTGCTTGTTGAACTGAGCAGCTTCACTCAACTCCACTTCTTCAAATTCCACTTTCATCTCCCTTCTATTCTCCTTAAATTCAGACAAGTATCTGTAGACCAGATATGACTTTACCTACCATGTAATTTCTGCAGATTTTTCTGCAGCCCTCTCCTCTTCTGCGGAGTTGCACACTGATGCCTATGTATCCCATTAATACATTAAATCTGCTGGAAATTTGGTCAATAACTAGGCTGATGAGACAACCTAGTAAAAGGACCTAAGTGCAGCCAGGTCACCCACTGCACCACAAGCTTCTCATGACCAGCAGGAGCAGAAAAGATAAAAGCCAATGACCCCTATCCCCCACATTCTCTTTTCTCAGCAATTTGAGCATATGTTGCTCCAAATACATGCAAGGAACCTGTATGCGGTGTCAGAAAAAGGCACATTTATGAAGTGGGGGTTTAGGATAGGATTGAACCAAAGAGAACCAGTGCTGGAGGGAGGTGAGGCTGCAGAGGTCTCGCTGGTCTGGCCATGTCCAGATATGGTGGATATCAACAGAGTGGTGAAATCAGAGCAGAAGCTGCTTCCCCCAAAATGGCACTCATATATTCATATATACATGAACACACATGCACGTATAAAACCCCACCGTGAATCTACAAAAACCCTAAGGATGCACATGGGCTGGTCTTCATTAGCATGTGGACAGAAAAAAACCAAATGCTTCCTCATCTTGTTCGTGGATGCTGAAAAACATCAGCCTTTTTTTGCAACTTCTTGAAATATTTTCAGCATGTGCTGGCCCAGCTTTCCTATGCACCCAGGGAATTACGGAAATACTGAAGACTGATGGAGCTGCTGGGGAGAGCAGTGGCACGGTTATGCCCAGGCCAGCAAACAGAAGAGCATTTCCAGCATACACTGAAAATTCAGATTCTGTCCAAGTCTTTGGAGAGCAGATGTCAATTATGAATCACATGATTACTCTGCCATATTTTTCCTGGTTATGCTCATTGACTTAGATAAGGTATCATTTTTCACCTACAAAATATGTTGCATATACAATAAATAATATGCACAGTACCATAATAAATATTCAGTATATATGGTGTGTGCATTATAGTGGTCCTGGTAGAGTTATAGCAGAGCAGTCAAGGCTGAATTGGCATTTTCATTATAAAGGCTGATAATTCAAGATCACTAGCAAAAGACAATGAAATACCATCTGCTCGCATGCAAACAGCTTTTACAGAGGGGGTTTAAGGTCTTGATGCGAGCAGTTCTGCATAGAGGGCAAAAACGAGAGAGCTCCTGAGACACTGCCTCTCACTGTCAAAACTCTTCACCTGATTTTGTTCCTACTTAGATGGCAGTTGATGCTTTTCCTAAATCTCCAGCTTCTGGAGCCAGAAGATAATTGTGAGCATCAGTGTTCTCATAGGAGATATAAAGGAGTATTTTCTAGACTTTCTGCCATGACAGAAAAGCTTGCGAAGGCAAACTCTGCAACTCAACAACCAAAATACAGATGGGGTTTAAGTCTTCTCTGCCACACTTGGACTTCTTGACACTGAGGAGGAGCAACACACGCTCAGCACTTGCTGAAGGTCAGGATGGTTTGGGCTGGGGCTGGCGCCAACCTCTCCCCGTGGTACCAAGTTCAGTAACCGGCATCAGGTCTGCACCTGCTCCCTTACAGCAGGCCCCAGGGCTAGTTCAGCAGAACAGTATGTTACATACTTCCAAAGATCTGGCCTCTTTGTATGGAAAATTATTGTCTCTCTAACCACTGCAGCCTCTTCTACCTTCAATGTCATTTCTGCTGTAGCTTGTATGTGATGGCTTGACCAGAACTCAATGAAATACTCTTGACCCAACCATATGATCAGCTTATACAAAGTCTTCACAGCATTTTTGGTAGCCTCAGGCCAACATTCATATCTCTGCTCAGCTTCCTTCCAACGGCTGCAGCCCATCAGGTGGAGGTTTGCCCAGGAATGGCCTCATCTCAGCAGGAGGTTTTAGGAGCACGGTCTGGAGGTGCTCAAAATGGGACTGGCTGGACCCAGGCGAACAGCTTTGCTGGTGGCTAGGAGGAGGCGGCGTTTTCCAGCAGAGGTTGTTAAAGAACAAGCGGGAGGTCTGGTGGTAGGTGGCAACCTCTTCTTTCAGCACAGCTGCTTGCAGAGGGCATGTCTGTTTACACCTTGAACTAATCACAGTGACAACCGGCAGTGAAAACCTGGATGTGCGGAAATCCATGGGAATTTTGCCCAGACTTTTCCCTTGAGCTGTTACACTCGTGATTCAAATGTATTTCTTCCAGTACGTGGTACCTTTCCCTCCAACAATGAAATTCATACAGATTTTTTAGCTCTACCCAGCAGGCACCTAAGCTTCTTCCCAGTCCTAGTGCAATAAAAGGACAGCGATACTGCAGGGTGTAAATACAGGTAAATGGAAGGGCCCACCTCTGACCACGTAACATCTCACTGCCCATCCTGACATGGCTAACAGGTGAGTTCGCCCCGGTTTTGTAATTCCCCCCTTTGCCAGCTGGCTCTGCATTGATGATAAGTATTATTCGCACATTGTCGCAGCCTCAGTTCAGCAGCTCTTCGAGCCTGTTTCGAAAAGAAGCTGTCACAGACAATAAACACCAAAGTAACCCCACTTCCAATTTAATTGTTTTCTCAAAATATCACCAGCAATTAGCCTATATTAGCAACAGATTTTTTGCAGTAGCTCATTCTCTGAGTCAAAACTGGTTTCTTTCTCTTTTACAGTCACACAAAACATCTGAAACTAGAAAGTACCTAGGCTTTTTTTTCAGAGTCAGAATCAAGTAAACATCACTTCTACAAAAGCCAACGTGTCTGGAAAATGCAGGAGAAAAATATGGGATGGCTGGAATTTTTTTTATGTTTACAAATTTATTGTGAAAGTTTTAAGAAAATACAGTGACAGCATTGCCTGCAGTACAGTAGGGAATGACAGTCAATAAATAAAACTAAAGGACTGTGCAATAAATAAATACAAGACTAATATAATATGCTTGTAGCGGGCTGATCAGTTTTAAATCCTCTGCCTAAGGCTGAATTTTACAATAAACAAACCACGCCTGCATGCTTTTCTCTATCGGTGCTGGGTGAGCCCATTAATTTATGGTTGGGCTCACCTTCTTCCCCACACATGCACTTTTTGCCCATCTCAGTTTTCTCCCCTTTTTAAAAAAAAAAAAAATCAAAACCCAAGCTGAGTATAACAATGCCCGGAGGTAAGGTACACCTACTCTCTTACTGACATAGCATCTAGGCTTTACCAAGATGTGCTGGGTCGGTAGAGCCATAACACATGTACACCCGCACTGATGGCAGCCAGCCCCTTCGTTATTTCATATACATGCCCTTTGCTGAAGTAAGCTGTGCTGTGCGTGTCAAAATGTGTCCTGTGGTGTCCCTGGGGATTTTTTTCTGAG
The DNA here is from genome assembly GCF_900496995.4 of Aquila chrysaetos chrysaetos. Classification (NCBI taxonomy): domain Eukaryota; kingdom Metazoa; phylum Chordata; class Aves; order Accipitriformes; family Accipitridae; genus Aquila; species Aquila chrysaetos. Next base: position 28,377,357 of record NC_044011.1, read on the forward strand.
GCTGGCTTAGCCAAGTGACCGCACATCTTTTTATTACCTGTGGTGGAAAACATTAGCCTTTTTTTTTTAAGTGGCACTGCATGGTCAAGGGGGCTCGGAGGGCTCCAGACAAGTGTCTGCAAAACCATCTCTGGCTCAGTGGCTGTGATCATGGGCTAGGTAATTTGTTTGATTAGAGCATCCGTCTAAGACAAAGAAAGTGGAGTGGAGTGAGTCAGGCTCTGGTCTCATTTACAGGTCTGGAGATGCATGGAGAAGCTATTACAAGTGACCTGTGACCTGGCCCACCCTCAGGTGAAACGGCTTTGCCCAGTCACCTCCTGTTAGCCTCAGCCAAATGATAGGCTTCGGGGAGCCCAGGACGTGGCGACGGTTCATCAGACAGACAATATCAGACCCGCAGGCCCAGCCCCGAGCTATGCAGATGCAAAAGCAGACGAATTTAAAAAAAAAATAATGGGTTTTCAAACTTATTATGGTGATAGTGTTACTTACAACAAATCCGTCTGCAGTTTTGGGGCTGCAGAGATAAAAGCCCTCAGGAAAAATGTCAGTGGCTTGAGTTTATTTATATGTAAGGTAACCATGAAAAATGTCGGCGTACCACTAATTGTAGGGCATATTTATTCTGCGCAAGTTGTTTTCCACATTAGCACAGTTGTTAAAATGCAGTTTTGCCTCAGGAATATTATAACTTTATCTTCTGTAATTATAAATGTGGATGTTGATGGCGTACTATATACATTGAAGAAGAAATGTAAGAAATGGGCACTGCAAGGAGGAAAACAAACATAATTAAAAATGTAATGTAGTAATTATATGAAACATACTCGGGAGGTGGAGACCTATGGATAAGCTAGCAAAGCAGCTACGGTGCATTAGATCCTGGCTTCAGATTCGTATGCCATCTCACTTCAAATTTCTCCCATGGTTTTTCGCTCAAACCAACTAACAAGGACCAGTTGGCAAGGCAAGCATTTATGTGCAGCAGCACGTTATTCTGTGCTGTGCAGTCATTATAGTATAAGAGCAATTTTACTATGAGAAACTAAAACCGGAAACCTGGAATGCAACGGCACATTGTAGTTATCATACAGCAAATGTTTAATGAACGACAGTATAAGAGCATCTTCTGATAGGGTAGGGCATATTTTAACTAAATATCCAGTATTACACAAAATACCTAATGCCATTGATACAATCATAACTCTGTATGTGTGAAGCAGAGGACATTAAGGGTCACTGACCTGCTGTATATTACAGGTAACACACAAGGTGCAGACACCTATTTCCTTGAGAAACACCTGGCAAATGAAATGTGAAGTTTTCCTCATGGTGCCAAGAAGCAGAATTCAGACATGACTTGTTCATCCGGAGTAAATAAGGCCAGAACTATGTTCAGGACTGGTATGATCAACCTCAGCCCGGCTTGTCTGGAAGTCAAAGTTTTCAGAAGAAGGGAATCACCGTGAGCAGGACTGCAGTGGTGACCACAGACGCAAGAGGAGCTGGTGATTGCTTCCACTTTTCCCTTCGGGTTAGGTGCACCCAAGGCACAGTGTATGCACAACCCACAGACAATGGATGCACACATACACATATTTATATATTGGGACAAAGAATCTCTTTCTTTCCCAGGGGAGGGACCATTTAATGGTACATGAGAGCACAGCGTACCATTTCAAGGTTTTCAGATTTTCTTTGTTTTATTGATTCTTTACTTTTATACCAAACTGTGGACCATGCCATCCTGAGTTTAAAAGACAGATAACTCCAAATTTCCACTAGCATCTGGGCAGGGGCCAAGCAGAGATCTATTTATTATACCCCTACTATTCACCTATGCTTATTAGCAAAAGCTCCACAACACGGGCATTATTAGAAACCAGTCAGGTATAAACAAGCCTGAGAATTTTGATATGGTCTGGAGGTTTGTCAACCAAAATCCTGGAGCATTTCCTCCTGGCTTCCCCTTGAACACCCTGTCCCATCTCTCACCTACCACAGCCTCCTTTTTTTCTCTTTTTTTTCCCCTCCAAGGATACTTACTGCCCTCTAAAGGCTCCTCGTACTTCAGTGTCCTTTCTCCTCTGCTGCATTTCCCCCCACGCCCATCCCTTTTTACGTCTCTTCTAGGTTTTGGCAATCTCCTGTTCTGCTGAATGGTGCAAATGAAACACTCCAACCTCTCCCACTTTTTCACCCGGGGATATCTGTGGCCAACCAGAAAGCTGGGCAGTGATGTACCCTGAGAGTTCATCGGAAAAACAAGGAGAGGGTCCATTGAAAGACTTAGACTTCATTCTGCCCCATTTGCCTAAATTATTTTTTTCTGAAATGAGGTATGCTGGTTCTTATTTGTGCTCCCCCTCATTTCCCCCAAACTCATTTATCAATCTCCAGAGCTCCAGTCCTGCTCTTGCTGCTCCGCACACCTAACAACGTGGAGCCCCTATCACAGATGACAACCAGCAACAGGCACAACTCTTCAGTTGCGTCACATCGCAGACCTCCCCAAAGTGCATCCCCCCCAGAGTCATCCCCTCAAAGGGCTGGAGGGGATTTCCAGAGGTCACCAGTCCCTTCCCTGGCCCATGGCACCTGTGTCATTCCTGACAGATGCTTATCTTCGGGGTTTTAAGGCCTTCAGTGCTGGAGACGCTGCCACCACCCTAGGCAGTGTCTTGCAGTGTGCATCACTGTCCTTATCTCAAGGTTTTAACCTGAATCTTTCTCACTGCAGTTTAAGCCCATTACTTCTTGTCCTATCTGCAAGAGGCGTGGAGAACTGATTATTCCTTTCCTCTTTGCAGCAGTCCTTCACATTTTTGAGGATTGTTTTGTTGACACAGACACTTCTCTGCACCAAAAGCACAGTCTGAGGAGAGGTTTATCTCCTCATCGCTGAAACCAGCATACTTTTGGCTATAATGTCCACTGGCGGCATTTCTATTGTAAATTCACTTTACAAAATGAACTGAAAACTGAAATGAAACCTCATTGAAAAGCTCACATTACGGGAATTTATATTCCCTTTTGACTGTCCCTTAAAATACAAACAAGACTATTTTTGACTTATGTGTAATTGAAATAAAAATAAGCAGACACAGCTTTGCCAAGCACCAGTGCTGAATACTCATCATTTAGGACCCCAGAAATTATCATCTGGGTTTAAAAACAATAAAATTTCAGCGATGCATATGAAGCTCTTCATAATTGCCATCTGGGCTAGGTTCTCTGAGAGCCTGAGTTGGGCTTCTACTCACCTCAGACAGCTATTCATGCACCAGAAAATTAGATGTCTTGTCCATCTGCTGTGGGCTAACGGGTATGGAAAGCCAACACATCTATTTAAGGTGGCATAAATGACTCCCTGGAAACGTCTGTCTTTCTCTTAAGAGGGTGCCTAGGCATTAAAGGCTTTCAGAACGATAAATCATAATGGAGCAGGTTATATTTCCATAGACTTTCTTCCCAGTGAAGCAGCATCCTCTCTGTTGGTACGCTTGCTTGATTCAGACAAAAGGTGAGACCCTCACATCATCTCACATCTCCAAGGCCTTTAATAAAGATGACAAACATCAAAATACCCATGACAAATTCACTGGCAGGTTAACAACTTCTACAGGAAGCTGTATTTCTGATTGCTTTAGAGTAATTCAGACAAAAAAAAGCCATGTTCACTTCAATGGTGCTGTAACGGCTTTGCAGATGTCATTGACTCGGGAATATGTTCCTGCTGAAGAGCAGCCTGATGGGTATTTTTCGGTTTCTTACAGGCACTTTCTTCTTACTGCAGAGTTTTAGGAGCTACAACTTTTCTAACCTGAAGCTGCCTACATTTCAGAAGACTACAGGCTGTACATCTGCTTGACTGATGCCCAACCTTTTGGTTGACTTCTGGGAGCAAGCGTTTCTTCATGAAGTACTGAGTTAGCATATGCTGCCTGCTCCCAAGCGTGGTGGGCAAGCTCAGCATACATTTAAAGGTGTCTCTTTCAGAGGGCTTCTGAGGCCAGATAATTTTGAGGCCATAGGTTCGACCCAAGGTCCTTGCCTTGGGACAAAGGCAAAAAGCTGCATGGCAAAGAAGGAGATATGGTTCCCACCTACCTCCACTGGTGGGAGCTGAGGAAATTATGAACTAAGCTCAATAATTACGACTCTGACAATGGTTGAGTATAGGAAACGGCACATCATACAGAAAAATCTTTCCCCTGGTATTCTCTTTTGGAAAACAGCAATCTACTGCTTCTGAGGTTACAGTCAGGTGGCTGTATTCACTAATCACCAATGAACATACCTGCATGAACCTGTCTGCTTGCTTTTTAAGCCAATTTATATCATATTTTCTGATGTGTACAATGTTGCTGGCCCCTTATTGAGCCCCATAAGTCCCACCCTAAGTGCCAAAGTGCCCAATTTTGACCAAAACGGCATTCAATGACCTTTAAATCTCTCCTTGCTTTCATCGGCTCAAGTAGTAGGGTGCACTTGTCCTGTTAATGAAGTTAAAATGACAACAAGAGACTCTTACAGCGAAGTGACAGAGCTCTGGCAGTTGCCGTTAGTGAAAGGCTCTTAAAATATGTCCAGTTGTTCCAAACTAAAACCATGTTTGAGCTTAGCAATCTGCTCTTGGGCTTTCCACAATGGTAAGATTAGTGAGATCAATTATATTTTTCTTCTCAACAGATTTCCTTGCTCCAAAAACAAGCTGGAAAGTTTTCTTGTGCCATACGTATATATTTTTTGTATATAAAAATATATTTATTTTTGGTCATATTTCTTTATACTGTGTTACCAGGATGCAGGATGAAAAAAGTGAACATGAAATGGTTCAAAAGGCACTGCTCAGATTCAAGATTTCCCTGCTTTATCAGGAAAAATCCACTGGGGGAGCTGCTGGAGCAAGAGGATAAGGGGGGAACAACAGTTGTGCTAAGCTGTGGGTGTATGAACCAGACCAAAAGAACTCCTTGGCTACGGGGTTATTGAGGCAGGGCTGATAGTTTGCTACATCAAGTAGGAATAAAATAACCAGCTTTGATTTTCTTGTCTGATGCATGCACCGCACCCTTTGAAACCCAACCCAAACAAATGAAAAGCTTTGGGTATATTGCCATTTAATAATTGCCTCCTGCTCAGTGAGGAGCGAAGCTTTTTCTTCCCTTTCTTCCCTCTCCTCCACAACAAATTCTCACTAGGATTTATTTTCCACTACAGACAGCGAACATAATTACACAACAGATCAGAACAGCTTACATAATGCCCTTTATAGAAACCTGCCTTACCTCAGAGGCATATTAGCATTTCTTATGGGTTTAAGGGGTGAGGGATTAATTACAGATTTTCAAAATATGCCTAATTACATATTTACTGGCGGAATAAATAATTCACATTTCATAACTCGCCATGAAATGACTACTTTCTTTTGAAGATTAAAAATTCGAGGCTTGAGGAATGTTAAAGTTCAAACTCTGAATAAAGGCTCCTAATCCTTTATAGATAGGCATTTTACTCACATGAAAAATACAGCAGAAAGTCGCTCTTTCACCTGAGTGACTTGTAGACCCCTTGAAATTTCTCACTTGGCAATCTATCAAACGAAATGAGCAAAACATTAAAAATGTGATTTGTTCATTTACTTTGGCACTTCAGTAGATCATGTAGGATTTCAGGAAGCACCTAAAGGACTTGAGAGCATGAGTTTCCCTGATTCTTGGCTTTTGCATTGGGCAGACGTGGGACCAGCAGCATCTCTCTGTACAGCCCAGTGCGGGCAGCGGCTGGTACCCTCCTCCCGGGGCCAGCGTGGGGGCTGCTGCTCTGCTGTGCATGGCAGTGGCAACCAGGGACTCCTCACATGCTTGCAAGTGAGCATGCCTTTAAACGCTTCATGGCATTGGGTCATTTGAAAGCATAAATCAACTTGCCCCTTTCCTGACCTGCCCTAGCATACAGCCAGTGGTTTCCTCCGTTATGTTTTATTTTAGCCAGAGTTAGCAAGAAGAATATCCCTTTGGCATTTAGGGAATATACAAATTATTACAGAAGAGCAAATAACTGCCTCCAGAAAGCAAGTAACTGCTTCTGAGCGTTTTATATTAAAAAAAAAAAAAAAAAAAAAAAAAAAGGCAGCATTCAACAACAGTAAGTGCCATGTTCAATAACTAGATACCACAGGAAAGAAAGAAGGAAAGGCAGACCCCATGTGCCAGTACAACTGGTCTTGGTTTGGGTTTTGGTAGACTTAGAGAGGAGTAGGCTGGAGAATCCAGTCCAGTATTGCTTCTGTGCACATATACATGACAGTCAAAATCCATCCATGCCAGTCCTGGTACGCTATGGAAAGGGGAAAGGGCAGAAGAACCACTTAGATGAAAAAAGCAGTAAGACATGGAGAGCAAGTGACCTGGCTAAGTCATCCCCAGGTCACCCGACTGCAGGGCAGCTACTGAAGGGACACACAGAAAAGACTTCTCCTGGCCAGCTCATGCTTTTCCCCACTTAGTTCTCCAGCTTTGTGAAGATCTTTAAAATAAGGCCAATATACCTTTTAAAAATAAAGATATACAGGGAATATTCATAGCATATAGCAATGAAGTCTATCTATACAACGATCAAGATTCCCAGAAAGCAAGGAAATAAACACTGACTTATAGCATAGCGATACTTGTGATTAACTTGTAGACACAAGTCCATGTGTTTTGGACAGGTATATGAAACTAGCAACCTGCTATTCAGCATTTTAGTTCTTCAAAAGAAGAGCTAGGTATGTAGAGGAACATAAACCAAAACAACCTGATGCTTGGTGAAAGTCTGGTCCCAGTTCAGCCTTCTTCTTTTGTGCCACCTTGTGTAAGTGGCTTAACCTTTCTATGCCACACTACCCTTAAAATGCTTTTCACCTTATAAGCTAAAATGGTTGTGTACAGACTAGTTATTGATTTAATTGAAGCAGGTGGAAAAGTGGAAACCCACTCTCATAATCCATTTGGGAATAGAAATATTACTTTCATTTTGGAGCAAAGGGTCTACTTTTTCATACACTTTACACATTTTTCAGTAGCTTAAAATCTAAAGGTCTATGGAAAAAAAAGGTTGGGGTTTTTTTTAGAATAATGCCTTACTTTCAGTCCTGCTTTCAATAATAATTTCCATAACAATGTATACTTCAAAACAGGAGAAAATATTCTGGGGAGAGCACTGATAAGATTGGTTCAACCTACAGAGATGACTCCACTGTAAAATTTTGCCTATCAAAATGCTCAGCTTTCCCAGACAAAAGCTTACACATTTGATCAACATGCAGCTGTTTCTTTTATTAATAATTGCATATCAGTAATATTTAAGTGTAAATACATAATTTAAGCGCTAAGTTATTTAAAGCAGGTAAAATACTCTACAGTGATGGCACCATCAAATGGGAGAACGCAGTCAATGGTATGAGGTGGTAGATGAGGGGCAGGTGAGCATCCTTAGCCATAACTACAAGCAGTGAACACCGTAGGACAGATTTATAAATGTACTGCAAGCCATTTAAAAAGTCTTCTCCCTCTCTCGCCCACACAATATTAATTACCTGTGCTGGCTCGTGCTAATTCATTTTCCTTACACCTCAGTAAAGGAAGGTGGCGTTTGAAATAAGTAGCGTCAAAATACAGCGTAAAGACGGTAGGGATACTCCACAATTGCATTTCTGGGGCAGGGGGGTGGACAGGGGAGAGAAAGAATAACACCTGTAAGTTATGCTTCCAACTCAGTTTCATTCACTGAGTCATGTAAATAAATATCCAGACAGTTTGGTCTCAATCCCACAGCCTCAGCACAGCAACTCTTAATTACTCATCTATAAACAACACAGACAAGCCATCGCTCAACGCCGTGCTACGCCTCATGACCACACGCTTTGCATCCTACCTGGGTAAATATTAAAATGAATATAATCTACTACATTTTAAGGGTAAAGTTATCTGCAAAGCCCAGTGATTCATGAGCTCTCCGAATGTACATAAAGTGCTTTAGTGAAAGCATTTCCTAAGGGCCTGATCCAGTCATGCTTCTCAAACCCTCCACAGCTGTCTAGACTGGAACAGAAAGGTCATTCAGCCACTGAAGGCCAATCCATCACTCCCATTAAAAAAGAAAATACCTAAACTGCTCCAAAGGTTCAATTTGTGGATCTGATGGGGAGATACTGAAAGAACAGCCAAGGTCCCCCTCCCCGGGGGAACAAGGGCCAACACAAAGCCCGTACCCTTCCTGGGCTCGTTTTGAGGATCTGAGCAGGAAGCCAGAGAATCCAGGAAAATTCCTGCCTCGAAGCACCTCTCTTGTCACCCTCTTAATTTTAACATCAGTGCTGCAATGCAAGGAGCTGCTGTGCTCTGCTACACCGGGACTTTTCTCTCTGCTTGCCTCCCCTCAGCACCGGGGTCTCGTGTATGCAAAATCCAGAGTTTATGTATGTCCCATGATAGGAAGAGTCAATGCTCATCCCAAAAGACTCTCCGCCAACTTACAACTTAAGGATGGAGGATCCCCCTTTCTCCAGGCTACGTGTGGCCCCTTCACTGCTCTAACCCCACTGACACATCTGCCACACGAGAGAGCCCCATGGTGATACTGTAGATGGGTGCTGCTGTCTCCTCCATGAGTCGATGGAGATATATATCCAGGTCACCACGGGGCTGCAGGGAGATGCTCACCAGCTGAGGAAGCATACATCCCTCTATCACCCCTTTAGCAACGGTACACTGAGCTGTAAAATATCCCTATAACTGGGGGATTCCCTGCATGCTGCAGACTCGGTGGGTGACTTCAGCCTCATTAAGCTTGGGCAACCGGGGCCGAAGGAGCCTCTGCAGGGGCCAGCTGGGAAAGCCCAACAGGACATTGCACAGCTGATGAGAATGGGGCATTTTTCCACCTCAAGTGCCGGCAGCTCACCGAACTGCCATGGGTCAGCAGCGAAAGGGGCTGGACATCACCCCAGCAAGCTCCCTCCTGCCCCAAAGTAGGGGAGAGCATGAAGAAGCCAGCGCGGAGACTGACAATGCTGCTTGAAAAATGTATTCCAGCGGCTCTCCTTAAACCACAAGCTACGGCCCAGTTGTTTGCGATCACAAACATTTTTAAAGAGGCATTTCTGGAGTCTGATAGCACCTGCCTCCTCCAGACGTGGACATTTCGGAAAAAAATGGGAGGGAAGGAGAAAAGAAAAGGAGACCTCCTCCTGGATCTCATCTTTTCCATTCGGATTTCAACCACCAGAACCATTACCAAATAAAATGTCAACTTTTTCCCTTGTTCATTAACCTTTGATGCTTATTGTACAGCCAGTTTCAGTGCTCACAGGGGACTAAGGAGGCTCAAATCACAGCATTCATTTTATTCAGGGCTTAGGCACAACTTGAACTGCAGTCCAGAAAGGAGGGAAGGGAAGGGAGAGAAAAGGCTATTAGCCCAATCCTGCCTCTTCAGCGGTTTACATGTTTAATAAAGATCGAATTTAGAGAGATGGGGAACCCCCAACTTAGTAATAATTCCCTTCACAAGTTCTACTATAATTAAAAAATAGAGGCAAGGTCATGACGAGTGCTATTGAAAATAACAGACAGACTTGTAATTATAGCAGGGCCAGCTAAACCAAGGGTTAAAGGTCTCTTAATACTCTGTCAGCATTTCCACTATAACCCCTCAGTTTCAGGGGTTTACAGCTCGCACATAAATATTTGCTGCAGGCCAAAAATGGCCTTTCGAGGGGTCAGCAAAAAGAGGTAAATTTTATTTACATATTTATAAAAAATGGCCTGGCTCCGCAGAAGTGGCACATCCCTCAACAGCACCACCAGTGCAATTCATGGGGACGAGGAGCAAGAGCCAACAGTCCCGACCATGAGAGCGTATGGGGTGGGTGGAGGAGCTGGAAATACATCTTACCCAGAGCAAGTAGCTCCAAATCCACAGAAACCCTGTACAGAGGCAACGAGCTGCAAATACAGTATATATTATAAAGCTGAATCCTTAAATAATAAGGCCGTATTCCTACCATGAATTATACAGATAATCACTCCCACTGTTCAGCCAAGCATGCACATAAGTCTTTGGAAGATGAAAACCTAAGGCCTTGCTAGCATATTGGTTTAACTTAAATCAGTACTTTAATTGATTTATTTAAGCCAGTGCCAAACCCGGTGTGACTCCCTGATTTCTGCCAAAGAGTAGCTTATTCCAGTTTAGTTTAAAAAAGTGTATCTCAATTTTTTTTCTCAAAGCATTCCTTCTTCCCCTTTTCCTACCTCTGTATTACGTGACCCTGAGTTGACATTAGTTCAGTGCTTAAGGATTAGAAGAGGTAAACTGGCTGTGACCTTTTCTAGGGCTCCTTTCCTTGAGGGACTGAGCCGCTGCCAGTGGTCCATGGCTGGAGCAACCACTTGCACCCCCTAAATACAGCTGCCTATTGTAAGGTTGGGGAACCTAAGGTGCTGCTGCCATCCCTGCAAATCCTATTTTCTTTTCTTTAAAAGTCTTCTAAAAAGCTTCTGGTCCTCAGGGAAAAAAAAAAAAAAGAGCACCTCACAGACCCAAACTAACATCATCCAGAAAGCTCAGAAAACCACGCCGGCAAACAAAGAGAGTCCTGAATTATGGAAGAAAACACAACACAAACCCTTCTCTCATACTAGCATGACATATAAGCCAGCCTCCTGACTTTTAGGTGGTTCTTTCACCATTTTCCAATGCCTGCCATTAGCAATCAAAATAAAGCCAGTTTGATTTGCAGCGAGGGTTTCTCCATTGCTGGCTGGTTCAACCAGACTGCCCTTCTCACGTGGCTGTGCATCACCCCAGCTCTTCCGTCACGGCTTCAGGCTCAGTTAAAGGGAATGGTGGCAAAAAAGCGAGAGCACCAAATGATCTTGGATCTAGTGAAATTAATTTACTAGAGTTTTTTGATGGTCCAGAGAGGGAAAAACTCAGCTAAAACGATTAACCAGGCAAACCCTTCCAGAAGCTATTATTTTCATCTGTACCTAAAAATGTCACAAAATAATACATTTCTTTTCCTCACTAACGTCTGTGTATTTTTCAATGCGATCCTATAGGGGCTTGGGTTTTTTTTAAGTGATATTATATTGAGGATATATAACTTTTTTTTTTTAAGTTTCTAACAAAATATTTATTGTGCAAGACCCAGAAGATAAAAAAGATGCAACTGTTTTTCTTGGTTTGTTTTGAGGTTATTTACTTAGGACTAAGCACCTCATTTTTCTTGTGTACAAAAAGTAATTATGCAGTCAAAAGAATTATGGCCCACATACTTCAAAACATATGAAAAATGTAAAACTTTATTACATACATTAATTTCTAACAAAGGACGTCTCCAGCATCAGTGTAACTGGTATAAGGCAGATAACTGATGTATGGTATATTTGTTGATGTTCCTCCCAAATGGGTTTTATAAAGGCAAACAAACAAATAAACAATTTCTTTCGTTATGTGTGTCTCTCGTATAAATTTCATCAGCCTCATACGAGGGACTGTAGGCTTAGGGGAGGGGGTTGCCTGTGGATTTATTTTTTTTTTTTATTAAGCTAAAATATTCTGCTCAAGCAATCTGTTCACCATGCTTTCCTTTTATTATCTTTCCATCTCCTGCATTTCTCAAACCAGGCAACCCCAGCTCCTGCCCAAACCACTGCCCGGGCTGAACCTAGCTTCCCTGCCATGGGCAGCTCCCCTGGCCCCCCGCTTTAGGGTAGGCTGCAGAGCCAGGATTGCTCCTGACATCCCGGTCAAGCAGCTTTCTACATGCACCTGGAGCAGAGGTCTGTGGAGTACTGTTATTTTTCTCCCTGCGCCGTCCCCCCCCAACCCCCCCCCTCCCCCCCATTGAATTTCTGTGAGAGGGGCAAGCTCATTCTTACTAAATCAGCTGGGCTGGGAGGCCAAGGCAGGAGTTGTAAAAACGAAGTTCACAGCATCCTTATCTTTAGCTGAGCCACTTTAACTTTCTAACTATACATCTGGGTACCATATCCAAGAGGAAAAGGATGGCCATTTAAAATGTCAAGAATAACTGCAATCAGTTCTCCTCAGTGCCTCTCTTGAAGAAACAAAACAAAATTGAAGTGTGAAAGACAGATTCAAGGTAGACTTATTGTTTTAAGTGAATGAAAAAAGTGAAACCTGACTTTTTTGATATTAAGACAATGACCTAATCAAACAGAAACCTAATCTTCCAATATACATGTTTATTTGTTCCTGCTGCTTTCAATGCAATATTTAGATATAATATGTAAATTTATCACAGTTAGGCAAACCTTCTGCTCCACTGATAGATGTGTCATAGTACTAAAAGTCCAGAGGAAAAGGATCCATGGCATCCAACAAATAACACACACAAGTAAATACTAGAACTTTCTATTTCAGTCATGCAGAGTTACTGCACTAATTCAGCCAAACACTAACTCCTGCATCCTGATTTAAGCACAGTCCTCCTTCAGCACAGATGATTTCAGGCTTTCACAGTGCCCTGTCAGGGTTTAAGGACTTTAAGGAGAAGCTTGGCAGCTTCTCTTCGAGAAGAGGGCTCTGCTCATGTCATGCTTCTGGTCTGCTCTTGGCGCGTCTGGGCACCAAATGGGAAAGCTACTGGGATGGCATTGCTAAGGCTTAAGATCTAACATTAAAAATGATGATGCAGTGCATTTGTGTCTCGGTCCTCATTTATAGGGCCTGGGCTCAGCCAGGTGTATGGAAGTCTTCAAAAAGCATAGAAATCCCCAAATAAAGTTCTGGGTTTGACCTCTCTAAATTTGGCGGAAGTTTGAACTCAGTGTAACCTTGAGGCCCATCTTTAATTGAAGTGTAGTATTTTGGGAACTCGGGACAAAGGGGAGGGAAAGACCTATTTCAAGTTATACCTAACCCATGAGAATCAAAGCAACCCTGACGGCTGACAGCTTTAGAGTCAGCGAGCCTCCCCCAGCCCCTGAGCTTTCCTAGGCTACTTGCTACCTTTAAAATCTGAAGCCACAAGTCTCTCTATTCTTTTGCACCTTCTTTATTCCTCTCTCTCTCCTCCCACTACCCATGAAAAAAGCTTTCAGTGTTTCAAGCGTACTCATCACAGGTATCACGAGAAGAGCAGACCAGTGCCAGCTCTCAATGGCTTGTTTGTTTTGGGGCTGAAATCTATCCACTTCCATTTCAGGCAGGCGTCCATCGGCTGAACCACCATTAGACATGCCTGGCCCCAACAATCACAGGGGTTTGGCGGGTTAAAAATGCTAGGATTTCATTTTATTGCAGGGATATTATTCATTCTTGGGAAGGTTCAAAAGTACATGCGTCAACTTATGTCATCAGGGTCAAACAAAGTGGCATGCAGAATCATAGCCAGATTGCATCAGTGGAGGGGTCTGGAGGCAGAGCCGAAGAGTAAGGAGAAAGAAAAATGTTTTTTAGGATGCACTCTGGATCGCTTCATCCTTCGGCAAGGGAAGAAGGGCAGGAGATAAAGGATCCCCTCTGAGCACGTTGCCCTAAACAGCGTGAACTGAAATCAAGTTGTGCAGATTTCACTAAGATTTCCACTGCTTCTTGCCCAGCGACATGCCTATGGGTAAGACCATCAAACAACAATGCCTCCTCAATTGCCAAAACGTGCCTCCAACATATACCAGCAAGCCCACAAGTACACACAGCCTCACACAATAATAGCATTAGATGCTATTAACAGGCTTTAGCCTTGTTTCTTTTCAGTGGAAAAACTATTTGACATCCCTCAAGCCCAGGCTCAGCACTGCTTGACCCTTTCCCTTCCCTGCCTACATTAAAAGAACAGCTAAATAGCTGCACACAGAGCGAGCCAGCCCCTCCTTGCTCCAGGTGTCTGTATTTTACTTAGGGCCCCAAGCTTGATTCAGCTCATACAGTTTCTGACAAGCTTCAGCTGGCCCTCGTCACCAGACAGGCAGATCAATTAACAGAGGGATTTTTCTTCCCTAGCTCTCTTCCTGGACCTTTAACCCCTTGTGTGTCCTAATGCTCTATGAAAGAAGGGCAGAAAGCAAGCGCTAGAAAAAGAGAATTGCCATTTAAAGCTTTTCTTTTTCCTCCAACGCCCACCCCATGCTTTTGCTTTTTCTACCCATCTCAGAACCCCACCTTTCTGTAAAGATGCTTCTGGTTGTTCAAAACTTCTCACTTTTTTTCCATCAGAACTAACAATTTAAAAATTCCCTTTCCCTCTTTTTTTTAAAAAAATCTCTTCATATTTTGCTACTGAAAGGGATGAAGTTGAATGTTTTCTTTGGGGTGGAGAATCCTTTTCCACTTGTTCATTTTTCTTTCTCTTTTTCCACTGCACCAATTTTTCCAAATTGCCACATGGAAAGGACAAATTCTGGCTAAAGAGGCTAAGACCAAGTCTGTAGCTGATGGTCTGCAAGCTTTGTTGAAAAGTTATCAGAATACAAATGACATTTCATGGATGGGGAGGAATGAAAAAAAAGGGGGTAGAAGAGACCAAGGCAAAAAAGTATATGTTCAAAAACTACAAAATAGAAAACAAAAGAAATAATTTCAAACTGGAAAAAAAAGCACAGATGGTTACAAATTGCCCTATGAAAGAGAAACAGTGTCAACATTGACAATTTTATTTTGCAATTTAATTATACCTCCATTTGTCTGTGGTGAGAGTGTACAAGAGAGCATGTCAATGGCATGAGAAGCTCCTTCAGCAACAGCAAAACATAATAAATAAATTTAATTGCTAGTGATAATAATTAGACATTTCTGTGAAAAACAGTTCCCAGAACTACTGAAAACTATTGAGAAAAATAAATGTTATGGCTACTACAAGGAAATCCATTTAAATGCATACATAGTGATAAATAATTTAAAAGTGGTAAGGATTTTTTATTATTTTTACTTTTTGAAAAAAACCTTCCCACAGTTCCTTACGACAAGCCTATACCGTTACTTGTTCAAATTGGTTCTGCCCATCACTTTAGTACCAAAGTCGTACCACAGAAATAATGACAATAATAATTAGTGATAAATAATAAACACCACACAACCTGTCGATCTCAGAATGCTGCAGCAAGACTATACAAAACAACAAATCTAAATGTGAAGAAACAATCATTGCTCTTCCTATAAATAGCCTTCACCTGGTGACATACATCTCAGCATTAGCACACATCATTTTATCAGGCAGACAAGAGTTTTAACTCTTCCTTGGTAGAGGTGATAGTTTCCCAGTATCTCTTCTCTGAACTCAGGTATATGTACTTTCTCAGAACAGTGTAGAAATTAAAACGAGGATGAAAAATCCCCCACTGAAGTGGGCATGACAGATGTGAAGTGCTGGGCAGAGTTAAGGGTATCGCCTCTTCTCTGTGGTTTATAGTGCACGATTTTCTTAGCAAGGAAGGAGGGGGAGGGCAGCTGGTAATCTTTCACTCTGTACCGGGAATCCTTATCAAGGATTTGGGAACTGAGCATTATTTCTTGGATGGATGGGTGTCGTTTAATGCTTTCAACGCTTGTTAGAAAACACAAAGTCGCTGCTGACACAGACTGGGAAGGCGGTAAATAGTGACGGCAGGTCACTGACGCACAAAGGAAACCATAAGCGAGGGGAAGTGTAGAATCATAACTTTGGGTAAACAGATCGTAGGAAGAGTTACAGAAGTGGAGGGCTACCTCCTGAAAAGAAATGGCTCCAGAAAGAACATGGCAGGATGGTGGATGCTCAGCTACACAGAAGCTCTGTAGCTGGAAGGGTAACTTCAGTCCTTAGGATATGTAAACAGGGGGATATAGCCTAGAAGCCTGAGGTAATATTATCTTTGTCCATGGCACTGCTGTGACCACTAATGGAATAATGAATCTGGTTCTGGTGCCCATGTTTCAAGAGGTTGTTGATAAATTAAAGAGAAGAGCCAAGAGAATGGCTAAAGGACTAGAAAACACTGGGAGGATTAGAAAACAATTGTGAGTGGCTCAAGAAGCTCAGACTGTTTAGCTTAATAGAGAAAAGGTTAAGGAGTGACTTGCCCACAGTATACAAGAACTTTCAGAGGAAACAGAAATTTGATGGAGAGCTCTTCAGTTTAACAAAGACGTACATAAAACTAGATCTAATGTCTGGAGGTCGAAGCTAGAGGAATTTATGCCAGAAATCAAGGGGAATTTTTTAACCATGAGAGCACTTAACAATAGGAGCAGTTTACTGAATATTGGGGTGGCTTCTCCATCATGATATTTTAATGTCAGCTTTGGAAGGCCTGCTGAAAGATAGTGCATCATATAAAGGAAAACCTTCACAGAGTCCTGTGGCCTTTACTAGGCAGAAAGGCAAACTAGATAATGGCATTGCTTCTTTTCGCCTTTAGCATCAAACAATGTATAATCTATGCTTTATGTCTAAACATTCATAGCTGTCCTCATGATGTGTAACAGTGTGCATGTTACTAAAAAACCAACTTTTGGCCTGTTCATACTCTTAAAGTGTTACCAGGGAATACAGAACATGACTCTCACACGATACACGCAATGCTGAAAACTTTCTAATATACTTGTTGCTTCCTTTCAGATCAAGCCTTGTTTTATGATGTTAAAAAGAATTATCTTAATTTTTTAGTACTTTACAGTGCAAGCACAGAAGGCCAGTGACTCATTCCACTTCCCCATTTTAGTCAGATGATGCCCAAGTTTCTCTTCTAATTTGAGCACAGAGCTTGCCAGCAATTAATACTGTTGTCCTCAAATGGTCCCAGGGGGAAGCTCAGTGGGTATAAAATAACAGGGTGTTTTTGAAAGGAGTTTGTAAAGTGCCACCACAAACTTAAAAAGTGAACTCCCCAAAATGCAAAACTGCATTATCAGTGCTGATCTACTCTCAAGCCTGCTCATCATATAATTCATGAAAGTACAAGTCTAAAGAGCAAAATGAATGCATTCTTCTACCAATGTTTCAGTAACATTCCTCAGAGCATGCCTCTCATTTTTACCTCTTCATTCATCCCTGCAACACTCTGGATGCACAGTAAATTACTGTGGATTGGTTTCTTGTTGAATCAACATGGTTTGAAGATAGTGCCCCTTTGAAAGTTAAAGCTAGGATGAGCAGTGCAATGGGCTGATCAATCCTATGGTCCCAAACATTTGTCAAATGAGATTTAATGAAAGAGGAGTGTCCTTGCTAACATGCTAAATCCAGCCTGTAATCCCCAGTATAACAAGAAAACAAAGACGTTTCCATCCCCTCTTATATCAGGAATAGAGATAGGATGATGGAATGATGTGAACATAAAATAATTGTACACACAGAAGCTTATGCAAAAAGGCTTTGTTCGGAAGTGCTGGAAAGCCACTCACCCTGAAACAATGGGGCAAATTAGCATGCATCCAGCCCAAGGGTGCAAGCAGCACACACACGCACTCCCGGTGACGGATGCTTAGCTCTTGCTGGGAGGTCACCACTGCGAATCTTTCTTGAGAAGGCAGCATGTCAGATTTCAGACACTTTCCCTACAAATGGGCTTTTGCAGCTCAAAGGAGGGGGGGGGGGAGCTTTTCGATCCAGATAATAAAGTCCATTTACATGAAAAGATGCCGCTTTCAATGACATGATTAATTTCGGAAATACCTGGCATCTGAATGAAGCAAAGACTTCAAGAGATGACTGATGATGAGAAAAGATAATTAGGCAAATGTCAAGAGTCAGTGTTTTGATTGGTGACTGAGAGGCTGGTCTGACTAGGTTATCGTATACTCATTCCAGATGGAAATGAAAGGTCTTTGTAGGGAGAGCAGGGCAATCCCTTCATGGTTAAACATAAACTCTGTTTAAGCCTAGATTTCTCCTGGGTTTTCCTCCTGGGAAGCCCTGCTACCCCAGCCAGTGCTCTACCTGCATGGTACTGGACCAAGCTTGCCCCATTTGAATCTTAAGATGTTTTAAACATGAACAATTTATCTTGCACTTTATTACTGCAAGCCTAGAGTGGTCTTAGCCTTTCCGAAACATCCCAGGCTGCCTTCTCCCCAGCTCTCCAAAGCTGGAAGATAATACAGCCATTTTGCAGAGAGGGCAAACGACAGTCCCTTTCCCAAATGTGCCCAAATATCTCTCCTCAGCTTCTCATCCAATGCCCGGGTTAGCGACTGCCATTGAATGCTGGTGCCCTCCACAGGACAGATAAAAAACCGAAGAGGATGCCGGGGAGCCCGGCATGGTGTACTCTGACAGGATTGCCCTGTTGAGATTGACGGATTATCTCCCCTTCAGAAAAGGGAGCATTCACAAGGCCCTCTCCCTAATCCATCACAGCACTCTGGACCGCGCTTCCCATCGCTTGCCCCTTCTCCATGCACACTGCTTTTGATTTGTGGGATATGCTGGCTTTGTGCAGGCGCATTTAATCCTCAGCAGGAAAACCGCCGATGCTCAGAGACCACTGGCTTTCCAAACCAGTTTTCAGAGGAGCTCAAAGCACTGCTTGCTTCATCTCTCTATTGTTGTGGTGCAGACCAAATATCAGGCCTGGTTCATCATCTATTGAACCAGCTGCTGGCAAAGACCTCATCTGCGAAGGCAGGCTCGAAAGAGCAGCCGACGAAGCACCGGTCTGATAAGTCATACTTAATTTGGCCAGCCATCCAATGCTGAGGCTGCTATTAGTTAATCTTCATATAATTTGTTAAAGTAGGCTTTATGAAGTACTGGAAATAATTGTCTCCCTCCCCCCTTCTGAATCCTGCGGCCGTGCACGGTTAGGGGTTTAATAACAGACTGTATCACGCAGTCAGAAACAGTGAAGGTTTTATAGCAGTGCATTAGCCAGAGGTGGATAACCTATCTCTAGAGGCTTGATTGACTGGAAACATATTCTTAGCCTGCTTAAAACTGCTTAGAGTGTGTCACGGAGGTCCCCCAAAATAAAACGTTCAGTGTATTTAGTGAAACCCTACACCCTAAGTACATGTAAGGGCACTGTAAGATACTAATTAGGTTGTAACATAAAACACCGTAAAAAGCAAAGCATGACATAAAAAAAAAAAAAAAGTTTAAGCTCTGGCCAGCTCTTTCATGTTAGAGAAACACATTAAAAATATATTCACAGCAAATATACTGGGGCTTTGAATAAATCTGTGTCCCATAGTAGCCCTTAGCTGGAAAGGATTGATACTGCTCATTATGGAGAAATTTCTACTTAAAATTGTCCTCAAATATTAGAAACTATCCTTGTTTACTTTTCGTTCAAAAAAAAAAAATCTGCTAGCACTAAGACCAGCAAATGATCATTATGATGGCACTGGCTAAAATATGCATGCCCAGCTTTTTTTTCCCCAATCTTTTTCCCAGGAAAGGTGAGGAGAAGGATGATACCAGATGAAAATAATGATTCTGCATGATGGTGTATAAAACTTACATAATAGTAATAATTTCAGAAGGGTAACATACCTGAGAATCTTTCCTCTGAATTTTAAAATTAAAAGTACTGTTCAAGCACCTTTCACTGAAACACTAGCTAAAAGTTAGTTGTTTAAGGTGAAAGTCTTCAGTTCTATCTCATGAAATCACTCACAAACTATAAAAGCAATGTCTTATGTGTTTTTTTAGCATCTGTAAATTCTGAGATTCTTAGTACTTTATTTTTTAAGCATTAGTTGTCAGTCGGAAGATTTTCTCCATACTTATGCATGTTTTTTCTGTTATCTAGTGCCACTCAGCTATACCACAGTGTATAAATTAGAAACACTACCTCCTTAATAATGTTGGAATTAGCGTAATTTTTAAATGTTTAAGAATATAATTATTTACCTGCATTATAAATATTAACTATTTTATTAACATAAAACATGTGTGATGTACTGAAAGAAGTAGAACTCAGCACTTGCAAGCATAAATTTAAATTTCTCAAACAAAATTAAGTATACATATATAGTTTTCTACAGAGAAAATCTAGGTGAGATTGATCCCAATGCCTTTATGAACATCTCTAATGGTACATACATATATATATGTATATAATTTGCATGGTATATAAATACCATATATTGTATATATGGTATGTTATTGTACAAATAACTGTATAGATTTAAAGATTTAAATATTATCATACCATTAGTAAAAGCTACCTTTTGAAAAAGCCTTGACATTGTTGTGCATTATTGAAAGGAATGAAGTGCTAATTTAATAAATATGTCACTAGATGTGTTCAAACTAAACACCATTAATGTACGTTTGTTGTTGTATGTGCATAAGGTTACAGATTGCAAAAACCCTTACTAGGAAACAAGTTGCATTTTATCAATGAATATATTCTTCTTGGGATTTTATGGCTGTGCTTTAATGTGGACGGTCACTTTTCCTCCTTTGTTTGGAAAGGTACAGTTTATATTTCTTCCCAGATTTAGCATTTCCCTTGAAGGTTTTTGTGATTAACAATATAATATTTTTATTGAGTTATTTCACACGCAAATGACTGGGCCCGAAGGGTATTCTAGGTTTACAAGATTTTACTAATAACTGTGCTCCCTTTTGTATTAAAGCTGCTAATTAGTGCTTTTAAACAGCTCAACATTTAATTCTTTGAAGGCACCATATCAAGGGCTGATATAAAACTGTTTATGTAGAAGGATATATAAAATAAGAAGGTGTTAAACCCAACACAAATTGAGTGGCAGGGGGTTCCCTAAAGTGCTAATTTTATGTTTGTTTTCGTCTCATTTAAAGTTAAGATGTCTGCATTATAACAGTGATGTGTAACATGCTTTACATACAGATTAAGCAAAATGTGTCAATTTATGAGCCTTATTTGCCTGGAGAGGTAGCCACCAGTAGTTTCATCAGTGATTTTATGCATGTGTGTCTATATATATATATATATAAATATATATACACATATATATACACGTGCATGTGTGTTTTCACATGTGGGGATACAAAAGTGTGTGTTGTGTATACATAGCTGTGTGAGTGCCCACCCACACATGAACACATTTTTACGTCTGTATTAGCTAGCCTCTGTATGTCCCTGTGTTTCAGTGATTATGGAAAACTTAAAACTAATTAATTATGTGAGATTGCTCATTTAAAAAATTTAAATATTTAATTTCATTTAAATATACTGTGAGATTTTAAAGCCACATTTTGTTTAATTGGTATTGCTAAACTGAACTGATTTATACACACTGAGGATACTAGATGGCTGTAATCGAGAAATAAATGACTTGTGAGCTACATTTTATCCTTCTTTTCTCCAAGTTAATCTTGAAAATGTCCCAGAAATTCATTAAAAACATGGGCATTTTCACTCAAAAGTGCTGAATGAAAATTGGAAAACTGCTTCTTAGGAAACTAAACATGAAAATTTCCATTTTTCATCAAAGCCATTGTTCACACAAATACAATTTTGAACACCGTGTTCAACAAGGTTTTTAAAATTATCTCGTGAAGTGCATTTCCAAGTTTCATAAAGAACTATGAATTGAGTGAAAGTCTCAACTGGCCATCTTCAGCTGACCCCACTTCACTTCCTGAGAGCACCACAGCTCCACTCCACTCTCTGCGACCGCTTTTGGAGGGGTGGTAATTGTTTTCTGATACATCTTCATATACATCTGTAAGATGACACAGTATCATGCAGACACGAGAGACCAGATCCTTCAAGTGGAAGAGCCCAGTGCAGAATCCCACCCAAGCTAAGTGGTCCTGGCGCAATTAATCAGTTTACAGGTCGTGAGCTATTACAGGTGTACTCATTTCAGGGTTCACATGCAAAACTGATGAGAATTTATTTATGCAACCTAGCGGCTGTGCATAATTATGTACTAAATGTAATTTACATAGTAGCAAAAGTGACTAATGCAAACATTAAGATGGAGAATGTCACTAAGGTAAAACTGCAAGAGAGGGTAAAAAAACCCTGGAAAACTATCTTATCAGGTACGATAACAAATACATCAATGTCATCTCTCCAAAGCTGTATCTTATTGCAAAGAAATGGAGATTAAGAACTAAATATCCACCCTTTGCATTGTATAGTGAACTTTTTTGAGAGTTCCCTTCTTAAACTACATTCATTTCTGTCTTTTCACTTTTGATAGACAAGTATTAGACATCAGTATCTGGCTATACTGGCCAATGTACAAACACATTCTAAAAATAGACTTTCCCCATAGACACCAGGCTAAGTAAACTGCCTGTTCATGCAGATGATAACGTAACAAGAATATAAGCAATAGCATCTTTGTGGGGTTGTTACTTCAAGAACAGAGCTTCACCACTATGTTATGTTTATTTGGGCATGCGTTTTTCTTTTTTGTAGGATGAATCACTTATTTTGCAACCAATACTACAAATGTTTCAGTCTGTTTATTTTATATGTATGTACGAAAGCAGTG
This sequence comes from Aquila chrysaetos chrysaetos, assembly GCF_900496995.4. NCBI lineage: Eukaryota > Metazoa > Chordata > Aves > Accipitriformes > Accipitridae > Aquila > Aquila chrysaetos. The sequence continues at coordinate 28,399,791 of NC_044011.1, forward strand.
GGTGGAAATGAACTGGCTAAACTCAAGATTTTCTTAGCATGATCTTGAGTAAAATCCAGTGTGGCTTTTCAAAAGTCTATTTCAAAAGGCCCGTTAAAACTTTACGTCATTCCCAAAGTATATGATCAGCTGGCATTGTCAAAGCAGAAGTAGTAACGCTGTCCCCACAGCTTCAGGAACAAGCACTAGCATTTGCATCTGATTTTTTCGCCTCACCACACACTGAAGTATCTAGAAAGACATATATATTGGTTTGTGTTCAAAATTTAAGGTGAAATTACATATATAATACTTTATAGTTGTCTCAGCATTAGAACTTAAAATACACCGATCTCCCATTTTCATGGTCTTTGTTTCTATAGTCCTAAACTCAGCTTCCCCTGGAGAGCCTCTGGGAGCAAGAAAAATTGGAAAGTTGCCCTGACTCTCATTCTGCCCTGACACATGTGTTGGTATGCTTCAGAGCAGCCTAGAGGCAGCTTCGACAAATAACATCTGGCAGTTTGCCTCCAAGACTCGCATTTATCCTACTGAACTTTAGGCACACACACTGAGGCATCTTTGGTAGGAGACCATCACTTTGTTTCCTCTCTAGGCAAGAAAGGCAGCCACATCCAAAATGGGCATGCCTGAGGCATACTGGATTTGGTTTTCTTTATAAATTAATCTCATAAAAGAAAAAAGAAATGCAGTTATGACGTGAACTCTGGATCAAGTAAAAATGGGAGAGCAGCTCTGCCATTTCTCCTTTTTGTAACTTAGGAAACCTAGCCATTAACCCACCAGCATCGGCATTTTTACAATAGATTGATGGCTGCCACTGGCTTTTACTATACAGTGTCAAATAGTTGTCCATAGCTGAACATTTAGAAAAGTCAGAAATAGTCTGTCTCTGTATGGTCTAAGTCATTTATATTACCATGAGACACATCAGCTTTCTCCTTTGCTTCTGTGTGAACTTACTGTACTGACGAGTTGCCTCATACTAGTGCATGACAGTCCAGTTCCTAATAAATCCCACCTGACTGAAATGAATTAGGTCTGGGAATATGTGTTCCAGATTATTAACCAGCACCTTTGCAAGTAACTTACCATCCACATTTATTAAAGATATTGGGTGATAATTTGTGCAGTGTTCTGGATCTCTCTCTGGTCTAAGAATTATGGTAATTAGTGCTCAGAGAGAGGATGTCACTCGTACGTTTCTCAGGGTGCAGAGAATAGCATATTATTACACTCCTTTTAGATTTGAGATGGATAACTCTAAGGCTATTCCTATTTTTTAACCTTGGCCAGCTGCGTATGGATGGAGGCTCTGAGCAGGTCAGGAGACCTGCGCTCCATCTCCAGCTTTGCCAGCATGGGACAGTGCACTGCTTGCTTTGACCTGGCCCCTCATTTCCATTGCAAATGAGAATAAAGATCTGTTAGGCTGGGTTTCAATTTCAGCAGGCACTTGCCCAAGAGGAAACAGTAGGTTTGATGGACTTCACAGAATAAAAGGTACCTGCATCTTTGGTGCACAGTGCTAGGTGAGGATCTGATGATAGTTCAGAGGGCTGTAAAGTGAGAGGCCACTCCAGGAGGAAGGATCAGTGAGGAGCTCTGCCTGAGGTGATAGAAGTAACAGTGCTGGTGCTGCAGAGTGACCACTCTAAAAAGCCTTTGGAGACCTTCTTAAGAGATGCAGAAAAGGGCAGATAATAAACCACCATCTGCATTTGGAGACATCAGAAAGCAAGTCTTCAAATTCTAGGAGATAATTTAAGAAAGAAGAAAATTATAAACTCCCCCAGGAACTTAAATATTAAATTCAATTTGGTAAATGGACTTTGACTTGACAAAGTCCTCAGAATTGTACCTGCAGTGGCCCCATGTAATCAGTCTGCCAGAGTTACCCAAACCAAAGGGCCTACTAATAATACTCACATCTCAAAGTTTCAAGAGACTTTAGCCATGTCCTTCACCTAAGTTACACTGATCCTGCAATGTTATCTGAAAACCTCTGGCCATAGAATCCTCTGGTGGAACATGATGTCTTCATACCACTTTCCTGGAAGAGAAAGTAATCTACATTGCCACATCTTTATTTCTATGTGCACTCATGCAGACACACAAAGGACTGTGATAACAGTACCATCAACTCTGTTTTCTTCAACCCTCTGTAAAACTTTTCCTTGGCTTATTTCATAGCTAGTCATTAAACAGTGCAATAATTTCCATGGTGCTATTTTGGGGGATGAAAAAAAAAAATAAACTTTTCCCTTCAACAACATATTCCTCCTTGACTTTCATCAAAGAGTTAAACAGCCAAGGGCTTTTAGCATCTAATTTCACTTACACACACAGGCCATTATAACCTGCATAAACAAGGATGACAAGTTGAGATTAATGAAGGTCCCAAAGTGACAGAACAATTTAATTGTCAGAAATCATAGGAGGTGAACTTTGCCAGTGTATTTATATAAGACTGCCATAGTCTAAAAACTTCCCTAATTGATTATGACCAATAAGTAATAACACTGAAAGCAGTTTTCTGGTATACAAATAAGAAATGACCCACAAGAGTTAATAGTGGTATTAAGATGCATAATATAAGAATATTAGATTGATAAAATAAATGACCAATAACACTCTGCAAATAATTGTAGTGTTTACACTTAAAAGTAGAGCAGACAAAACTGCAGTTCTGATGAAAGTCAAATGAAATGGTCTGGCTTTAGAAAAACAACTTGCAACGATCAGGCAGAGCGCCTTACAGTGATACAACTACAACAGATGCAAGCAGGATCCACGTGGATCTGAAATGCAATGCTGTTTGTTCTCTCTCTCCTGCTAAGAAACTTTAAAACTTATTTTTCGAAAGAATCTTAAAATTATTGTGCCTTTTTGTTCAGGAGGAATAAAACCAGTGCTGTGTAAGCAAACACACATACACAAATCTCTGATACTAATTAAGGGGGGCAAGCCATGAAAAATCTCACTTCTAACCTTTGAAAGAGTCAAAGAGTAATTCAAAGCTCAAAAAACCCCCACAGCTCTTTGTATTTTTGAATTCCACATGCTCATTCAGTTGTTGCCTAAATATACTATTGCCTTTGGAGCTCACCACCTCAACTGGAAGCCTGTTCAACCTGTTCCCTTGCCTTTCCGTGATCATATCTCCTTATTTTTCACTTCCACATATCCTGTCTTATGTTCCACTTATATCTTCTAGTCAGGCTTCTCCAATGATCCCAAGCAAATCATCAAACTAATTTGAATGATAACTCTTAGAGAGCTGGAATAACCTCTCTTTTATGTTTTTTTTTTTTTTTCTCCTTCTTCTTTTTTTGCAGAAGGTAAGTAACTAACTGTGCTGGCAGTATTCCTCCTTCTAAATATAAAGAATATCTCTTCATTCCAGTAATATTTTACTTAAATGGCTGCCAGGGATGGCTGTATAATTGATCCTGCCTTTGAGCAGGAGAACAGAATATATGGCCTATGGAGTTTCCTACCAGTCTTACATTTCAATGATTCTCTAATGATAAAGGAAAAAGGCAGCACTTAATACATTTCACTCATATCACCTCGTAACTGTCCCTCCACATGACTAAATCAGGCTCATTGCACCATCTTGCCCTCTTAGTTACAACAGCACGTGTCAACTTAGCTATTCCAAACTTCTTCCAATACACAAACCAAACAGGATACTGTAGACCAAGTTCTGCCTCAATATACATGAGCTGTTCCCATTAGATCAAAGGGAAAGGTAAATATAGCTGAAGCAGAAATTGTCTCCATATGTCATATGCAGCCTAACTGGTGTTTTATAAAATGATACTTACTGTCACCAGCAATCTGTGAAAACACTCACAATTTCCATGGGATCTTCCCCTTGCCATTCTTTGCAAATGCTTAGAAAAAAGTTAGATTTTTTCACAGGAATTTTTGCAAGCAGAAAGCCTACACTTACTTTTCAACAAGAGCTTGAAAACCTCAGTCCCAAATGCATTACATGCTTTTGGACTTCAGAAAGAAAGTGCCCACATTTCAATTTAGATTAGTTAGACACTTCTTGATAAAAGCTGAGGTCTGACTAACCTTCCTTACTGATGCTTTGAGCAGGGCATACACAGCATTAAGGGCAAACTCTTTCTTCTCAAGTTTAGCTTCTCCTTGATGAATACATTATCTGCAGGACTTTTAGCAGTGATTTTTTTGTTTTTGAAAATGGCCAGACAAATACTTTGTGTAAACCTCTTTCAGACAGTAGAGAACTTCTAGCTGCTGCTTGGCTGATGGATTTTGAGAAATGAATATTCGAAATTCATGATGACTTGGCTGGTCCCTGATGTATTTTAATTCTTTGATCAGATAAATGTAATTGCTTCAAAAAAAAGTATGTGTCTTGAAGGACTGAGAAAATGAATTCAAAATGTGCTTTCACAACCAGTTCAGGTTAGTTACAGAGAGGCTGGGTTTCTACAAGCTTTTTCCCCCTAAAATTTGTCATGTGTTTATTTACAGAATGGGAAGGAAAAGGAGCACAAAGCTAATGCCAAAGGGTTAACAAAATGTAGGTTTTGGGGGAAGGCTCAGGTCACACTCCTCTTGAGCCAACGTATGCTTTCAAGACTTTTAAGACTTTTATCATTGTTAAAATTCTCACTGATAACAAAACCAGAGCTCCTTAACCTTCTTACATCACCTCCCGTTGGAAGGTTGGGAGCCCAGCTCCTAATGGGGTTGGGAAGGACAAGCTACAAACATCATGGTTTGGCTCCAGCACTTTTACTTGATAAGTCCAAAACAGTCCACTTTGACAGGCCCTTTATATGCAAGCTTGAAAAATAACCTATTTAGCATTCCCCAGCCCCAGCACATGATTTCACTGGGAAACTATGCAAAAGATACTTTGGAAATAAATATGCACAAGAAATTACAACTCTGTCTGAATGACCCCCTACCTTGGAATGTCTAGAACTGTGAGAATTATAAGGTCAGGAAATATGTACAGGCCTAGTGCCTTGAAAAGTTACTATTCCTTATTAGGAATCTGCACAGACATGGAAGCAGGAGTTGTATAAACTAAAAGGAAGATTTTTTTTTCCTGTCGCTTACATGCCTAGTCCTTGACCTAGCCCATTTATAGTTTCCTTTAAGATACTATGCATTGCAAGTTCATTTGTTTCCTAGTAGTCCTCCAGCAGTGATCTTCAGATCCAGCCAATACTGCAGACAGAGCAGGGCTATGTAAGCAGAAGCTTGAGATTTATATGCCTGTAAAATCACAGGTATTCATTTATATCACTGCTAACAATTTTGAGCTCTGACTCTACAATTTCCAGGTAAAAGGTATCCTTACTCTCTGTCTGAAAATCTTAAATGCAGACATATAGGACTGTTTAGTCTGCTTTACTATAAATAGGAGGTAATATGTTATTTCAAACAAAAAGCATACCATAAACCACACACTTAATTTTGACAGATTGTGCTTTGCTATATATGGTGTGGTCCTGCTGTGATTTCACGGATCAAACTCCCATTGACTTCAGCTGTGTCTCTGAACAGTGCAATTCCAAATACTGCCTTTTGTTATATTTCACACCTTTGGGGTTTTTTCCTAATCCTTTCCCCTGCATACAAGTACTGTATTCTGCAATATCCAATTGTAGGTTTGCACAGGCAACACAAAAGCCTTTTAAGAGCTGAGAAGTGCTTGCAAGAAAAAATGCTCTCCGTTTCCTTTCCTCCCCCCCCCCCCCCCCCCATTCAAATGACACAATTAGACAATCAATTCTGAAAATTAAGGAGAATATCACTGCTGCAGATCACCCCCAAAACCTGCAAAGGGAAAATAACTGCTTTTACATTGTAGATAAACTTTCAGCCGACATTCTCCTCTGTATCCCCCCAGTTTGCAGTTAAATTGCATGCTGTGTTTATTCTTCTCGTGAACAGGCCCATTAAGTGTTAGCGTACACGGCACTGACATGTCCATTACATCCATACACACTGATACATAGATTACAGAGAAGTTCAGGTTACCCAATTGAGAATTTGAGCTGCGTTTTGGAAACCGAGAAGCAGGAGGGAGTTCTGGTTGGAGTATTACGGTTTACATGCTGATAAAGACACTGTCTGTTTGCACAATATTGGTCCACCGGGTCCAAACAGTGGCAATCGGAAGGAGAGTGGGACTGAAGAGAAAGACCTAAGCTCATATATAAATTAAAAATGCTGGCTCCTAGTTTAGCCTCTGAGAACTGAAAAAATGAGCCTGAAAAGGAGACTGGGTTGTCCTCCTGCCTGTGTGGAAGTGTGGTCTGGAGGATGGGTGTGGGTAAAACCCACCATACAGGTCCTGCTCATACCCAGGGCAGCCTGCCTTGTCCCTGCATCCCATGGCCTCTTTATATCCTGCCTCCTTGCTTGCACCAGGACTCACACTTCAGGCCAAACAGCCCACATAGCCATCGATACAAATATAAAGTTAAAATAAAAAACAAACAAACAAACAAAGCCTGGTGTACCAGGAATATGGCCCAGCCAGCACTTACTTTCTCAGTGCTTTATAGGTGTGGGGTTAGGGCAGATTTTGCCATGTGAGCCTTTCTGATTTGAGCCTACCATTGGTTATCAGAGATTGTCAGCTTTAATTAAAATAAACTAAAAATAGTGTAAGAGGTTTTCTGAGCCTTTAGTTGAGCTGAAAACCTAGGTATTATAACTGCCAAAGATGTCCAGTGACTCAGAACTGGAAGACTGAAAAAAAATGTCCTTGGGGGAGATAGGGCTTTTGTCTTCGATGCAGCTCTTACAAGGTGCTTGAGCCACAATTATGAATGCTGTTGGCTGGCAATATCACTCTGCAGGGGTATAAATAACTCACGTGCCATGGGACAGCAGCGCACCTTTCTCAGTGCTTTGAGACTTCTTCTTTTATCCCCGGTAAGGCCCGTACCGTGAATTATTTCAGGTTACCAGGAGAGTCTCCACTGACTTCAATGGGAACAGAATTGAACCTTAAGCAGTTGTCAGAGGAGGACACTGATAAAGGCAGCTCTAGCCGCTTCCATTTTATTTAAAGATGTTGTTACATGCTTTGACAGTTCAGCCCTGCACATTTAAACATTTGGGTACTGTAGCTTTAGTGAAAGTGATTCTCTCTAGCAATACAAATCTCTGGTTACCAAACATTTACTTTATGCTCTCAAAAAGATAATCTAACAACATTCAGAATTTTCTGTTTCCAAATAAAATGAATTCATGATATCCTCTTGTGTTATTGTTACAGACTGTACAGCTAAATTTAACTCCTTTATCTCATGCTGATCTTTCAAATAAAGTTCATTATTATATCAGGTATGTTCATGGTTAGCAATGATTGTTTAATATTAAACACCCTTTGCCAATAAAGCTCCATATATAATTGACTGTTACAATCTTGGTTACAGCCGTTTCAATAATAAAAGCTATAATGAAAATCATATTCAGATTTCCTAGATAACCACTTTGGCCTCACTCGCGCAGAAAGTAGTACCTTGTGACTGTCCTAAAGACCAGAGCGAGACCATTTCTCCAAGAAAGCCCCTGATCAGTGGAAGACTGCAGAAACTGTTCCTCTGTTTAAATTGCTGTCTCCTTTGGGAAGAAGGGTGCTGAAATTTTGGTGCTTTCAGGCATATTTCAGGCATAGTCAAATTCTTTAGAAGTCCAGATGAACTTTTGAACAGTGAGACTTAGCTGAAAAACCTATACCACTTTCTTTAACTTTCTACGATGTTTTTATAACAATAGTTTTCCTAATATTTTTCCTAATACCAATATAGTTAAGCTTAATATATTTGCATTGTGAAACTTGTCCTATTTCCTCTGATGCTCTTTCCTCTACTTCTTTCCCATCTAGCCCCAACTTGAAAAAACTTTAGGGAAAATCTAGTCATACGTATTTGAGTTTGGAGTAGATGATGGTATTCTTTTCCTGAGATAAAAGTAGTACAACCTTCTTTGCTTGTGACTATCAAAGCGCCTACCAAAGAGATCACCTTGCTTGGACATAATGTGCAACAGTGAAGACTTAATATGCCATTACTAAGAACGCTGAGATTAGATGCTAAAAATTGCAGTGGTTTAAAAAAGCAAATCAGTGAATTTAGAAGTTAACTTTGTGGCATGCATTTTTTTGCACCACATAAGAAGCAAATGTAGCCTAAACTGTAGATTGGCTTAACAGGATAAAGCAGAAAAACATGCCTCCTTACCCATCAAAGCACAGGTAACTCCTAAACAGCTGCTGCCCAGAGGCAGGAAAGCATCACTGATACTTCAGCAGAAATCTGGACCTGTTGTCCCCAAAACCTGTAACCATATAATCCTGCGTGCCAAGGGACATGCTTCCTCCCTGGAATGGAAAAAAGTTTATTCTCTTCTGAACTATGATCATTCTCACAGCTGATATAGGTGCAACTCTGTATGTTACTCTTTTATATGAAGTAGGTCATAATATCTCTGTTTACCCTTAAGGAACTGTATACGTATATATTAATAATAGCTAAAACTACTACCACGCGGAAGAGACTAACAATCTCACCCTGAGCAGCCAGCCTGAAAAGGAAATGAATAAAGTACCTACCAGAAGAATAGCTCACTGTCACCAGGACTTCAGCTACAGGCCAAAATTTCAGCCAGTGCCCGCCAGCGTTATTCCAGGCACTTCAACCACGCTACTCTAGTTCACACCCTCCGAAGAACTCAACCCTTGCTCATGAGCATGCAATTATGGCTAGGCAGTCTTGACCACTGGAGGGTTTCTTCATTGCTGGGTCATCCTGAAATATTCCAGGAAAAGATCTGTGGCATCTGAGATGTCCTCTTTTCTCCTCTTTATCCAGTATCGGTCCCACTGCATCTGGTTGAGGCTTTCTTCTTTGTTCTTCATTCACCTATTTAGCCCCTGCCTTGCAGGGTGGATTGGGGAGGCTGTGTCAGCGGTACTCAGCAGAAATGAGACATTGCCAGTTTTTGAGCAGACTCCTAACTTATCTGAATTGCTCCACACTGGGTGCAGTGATTTAGGAAAGCCCTGCTGATGTGCAGAGCTATTTTGCAGTTGTGCCCTTACGTTCATCTGTTCCACTGAAGTGAGTGAACACTACTGCAAAAAACTTTGGTTCCGAGCTTCGTTGCATTTTAAATTTATGCCCAAAATCTGCATTGAGAAAGTGGTTTGGTGTTTCCATACAGAAATAAAACCAATTTGTTTTTATGAGGGTAATGTACCAGGCTAAATAAAAAGAATCTTACCTGGCACTTCAGAGTGAAAACGAATTTTGGGTAATTCAAAACAGTAACTTACAGGGTTACTGTACAGAGTACTGACCTACAGAGGACTGGTAAAACCCACCCTTCCCCTGTCCCTTGGTACACTAATTATGTAGGACAGTATTAGGTTTGGTAGCACCCTACTCATTGCATCATTACAAAGTGCTTTACAAAGCAGCTCTGCTATCATGTCAGGTTCAGTGTTTCTGTTGTCATACATCATTTTCTGAATATGCACAATGAAAGGTATCTCTTGGACCCGGGACATCAAAAGGGAAACAAGTTTCACACCTGGTCACTCAGGTTTCCCGCACATGTCTGCGGTGAGAGTTTAACTTCATCTGGTCAGCTCTCAGAGCCTGACAAAGCACCTTTATTCAGTGGCAGATCTGAGCCTCTCAATTGCCATAATAACTGACCCACTTCTCCCCCCCCATCTAAGAAATGAACACACATGATATATGTTTTAATGTAATACAGGGCTCCCCTCATTGCATCTCGTTCATTCGACAGCTTCTCCTATCTGGCACCAAAGCCTGATTAAATATTAACATGGGGTGGGTCCTATTATTTCCTGACTTCCAAGAATCCATTGGTAAATTGAGATCTAGCTGCTAAAAATTTCTGACACAACATAATTTGTATTGAACCCCCTTTCCATGCCAGAGTGCCAGTGTTAATAAATCAGGCTGTTCACATTGAATAAATCTATTTAAATACTTATAAAATATTAAAGATGCATTTGGGAAAAGCCTCTAAGGTGATTGTTGCACCCATGCACCTCACAGTAACTAATTTATTAAAGAGTTTGCAAACCTGGGAAGGAAGGGAAAAGAAAAATGGTTTCATAAACCAAGAGCAGAAGCCAATTTTTCAGCTCAGATGATGAAAGGAAGCATGCATTTCTAATCAAAAAGACAGATACGCCTTTTCTCTCCCACCATTCCCTCAACAGCAAAGTGCCTTTTCATCATCAACAACACTCCATTCCTAATGTCTGCTGAGGCCTTTCTGCACCTTCTCCATACACTAGTAATGTACACACAGCATCCCTTTGAAACAAGAGCCCATTAGCTGTGGCAGACTACCTTTTCACATGAAGTCCTTCCGTTGGTAGTCATCAGCAGAGTGCTAAATCATCCCAACTGGGCATGCTCACATCATGGCAGTGGGATAAACAGATATTTAGAGCTGCAGAATGAAAATTGCTTTTCTACCTTTCTTGAAGTTTGGGGGGGGTTTTTTTGGTTTTTTTTTTAAGAAAGGTCATAAACTACACAGGGAACATCTAGCTCTCCTCTCTCACCCTCTTCCCTCCTCCCTTAAATACAGATTTTTTAACAAATCCACTTTTGCTTACACCCAGGTCATCTGTAATTTTAGACCTTCAACCACCAGCCAGTCCCCTTTAAAGATTACATAGTAAATGCGACCATAAATTTGCCCCACAATAAGAAACAAGTTTGAGCATGCCCTGCAAGAGGGATTTATGTGATTGTTTTCCTTCCAGTGGGCGTGGTGAAAGGATATAGAAACTGTCAGCGAGAGCAGCAAGCAGGGTGATACTTCACAATAGCTACCTGAGTAATGCAAGAGAGATTAAGCCTAAATTGAGGACTGCCATTTCAGAGGACAATTAATTTTCAGGCTGTCATAAAAGCTCTGTTGACATTTCTCAGCCGAGACTTTGCTTCTTGGTAAGGGTTTAAAGAGCTTTGTTCAATACAGGCAGTGGTGCTGCTGCCATTCTTTGGGCTAAGTCTACGGGGGGGTTCCCCCTAGAAAAGCTTATTTCTCTGACATGCAAGAAAGCTTCTGTGTATTTTGTTAATGCTGACTTCTAGATCTTCACCTGAGAGCCTACCTCAGACTCAGACTCTCGACAGCTGTTTTTTCCAAAAGTGCCTGATTCAGTATCCTAATGCAGTTGGGCAGACCAAAAATGAAGCAACCGAGCTATAAGCAGCTGCCTCTGACCACATTTGGGCAAGAGTCTGCTTGTGAGACCCCTTTGCTAGTCCCTTTCTTTTAAACCCCAGCAAGCACCTAGGAGCACAATGGACTATACCTAGGAATGGGAGACCTATTGATCTCCGAGTATGCCATATGGGAGTAAAATGCTTTTCTGCATGCTCAAGTCATCCTCCAAGTCAGTAACTAATTTTACCACAAGAGATGACAGAAGACAGTTCCAAATCCACGAAGAGAAATCCTGGCCCCTGCCTGACAACAGTGCCAGAATTGCCTTTTGCTTTAATGACAAGAATCATAGAATCATAGAATCATTTTGGTTGAAAAAGACCTTTAAGATCATCAAGTCCAAACGTTAACCTAGCATGCCAAGTCCATTACTAAACCATATCCCTAAGTGCCACATCTGTATGTCTTTTAAATACCTCCAGGGATGGTGACTCAACCACTTCCCTGGGCGCCCTGTTCCAATGCTTGACAATGCTTTCAGTGAAGAAATTTTTCCTAATATCCAACCTAAACCCCACTCAAGCTCACTACGACAACAGACTGGCATCTCCTTAAAACTATTTGGCCAGTGTAGCCTGGGTCATGTTCTTCCAGGAGGGTGCCTAAAAGGAAGTGCCTAAGTGAGCTACTGGGTAGTTTAGAGAGCCCAGAGACAAGAAGGTGAGTTAACTTTGGAAAAGGTCTTCTGCTACAGTGAAGCCACTATGAAACTCCAGATCACGGTACCTGGCTGTAAGCATCCGCATTGGAAGTGGCTGGCCTTGCCACTGGGTCCAATTTATGACCAGTGACAAATTGCTTGTCAGGAGGCAGCTGCTTTGGACGAATATACAAATGTTTGTGTACAGAGACCGAAGGATGAAAGGGTTAATTATCCAACAAACTCAGGCAGAAGGGGAAAAAAGTTTCAAGCTCAGGGAGGTTATCGTTGCCTTTTGCGCAGGCTGGTTTTAATCACTTTCTTGTACCTCTCCCTGACTTCATTTATCAAGCCTTCACATAAAAGTTGCAAAGTGAGGTTATTCAGCGGATACCTCCATTCATCTCGGATGATTGACCAGGGTGGTTTGCAGTACAAGCCAACCTGGGTGATGGCATTCCTCTTGTTTTCATTGCACAGCCTGCTTTCATTTTATGCTGTAATTGTGTTTTCACAAAACCATAACCAAGCAGGCTGCAGATCCCAGGTTCCAGATTTATTTACAAACACCTCTGACCAGCCCCCTCTGCCTTCTCCTGTTATCTGCTTTATGCTGCTTTGGATCTTACCGCCAGGAGTCTGGGGTGGATTAGCACAAGATAGGAACTAGATCCAATCTAACCAAGGGGACCTAATTGACCTGTGCTTCCACCCCCGCTCCTCCTCCTCAGAATAAATCCAAGTCCTGCTTCCACACAAACATTTAATGGGAACTGGTATCTGATATTAAATACTTCTTTGTGACTTTGCAGGAGTGGTGTTGACCTCAGGCAGGTAACAGACGTGCTGGTCTTATTTGACAGAAAGAGGTGAGCTGCTCCATCAGGCAATTCAGGAGATGTAAGTGAACAGGCCACATCTCTTGAAAGGCTGTTCAGGGACCTGAGGATCATCATCTCTGCACCTCCACCAGATAGGCCACTAAGGTGAATGAGGCAAGTTATAGATACTCTTACTACTCAAGGTGAATATATATGGGTGAAGAGCAAGGAGAGAACAAATAGTTTAACCTTCTTTGTATTAATGCAAATAAGACTGAGTTGAGATTTCATCTGCTGCTAAGGCTTCAGAGCTGATCACAAGGCAAAATGTGATAGAAACCTTTTCCCTGCCTTTTGTGGAAATAAACCCACCAGAATCTGGATCCTGCTGATTACTAAACAGCTGATTCGCAGATAATGTAAGGGGTTTTTTTGTGCAGCTTAGGAACTTCAGTTGGGGTAAATCAGCATATTGATGGCCCTGAGTCAGTTCACACCACTCCATTTCAAAACTTGATGCAAATTTTTCAGTGTACTTCCTTTGGGAAATGTACATTGAGTGAGAAAAGCCCAGCCAGTGATTACAAAGAGTTCCTGATGGCACTGTTCATCTGCAGTCACTTTCTAGGCAAAAAGCCTTTTAGATAAAAGTAGCATTTCCATCCAAACAACCTGAACCAGTTTGGGTGGGGAAGAGGAAGGGCGACAGGACAGAATTGCCGACGAAGTCTTTGTTCTATTTAAAGCATTCCAATAAGATTTCAACCACAGAATATGGCAACAGAACTGATCACAGGGGAAAATGCAATTAAAATACCTTCCTGCATTTTGCAGCCACAGAACTGTTGGCAAATCTCTGTAATCTGGCTTTATTGAAGTGGAGGGCATGAGTCAATGCACCAGGAAAGAGTTTCAGCTAAGTACTTTTCAAGTTAATAACTTTGCTCAGGGACAGTTCAGAGACTTTTATACCTTCCCTCATAGAAATTGGGATCCAGAAGTGACTTTTCTTACTGTCCTTTGCTTCCACTGCAGTGCTGAAACCTTGAAGAGACTCAGTTCAGTGACTTCGTATGCCAGTTCAGGTGCAGCAGACAGAAAAATTGAAGCTTCAGGTTGATTGAGATTCTGTTGCCCTTTTTTTACCTTTAGGTTTTGTTTCTGTCTCTTAATAGGAGACTGGTTTTGTAGATTACAAATTAACTTCGAGCAAAACCAGCAAGCAAATCCATCTGGCCTGAAGCAAGAAGAGCCTTCAGGTGGGTGTTTGTAGGCTTTCTTTAGAAGGGCTCCCTGGACACATAAAGGGAGTTCATTAGCAGTGGTTTGTATATCACTGCTGCTATCTTGTTGATAGCATGCTTGTCTCCAACCTTCTTTGTCTGAGTCCAGTTCAAACTGGAATTCAGACAGAAGTAATAACCAGAGAGGGATTCTCATTCATTTTTTCATCTCCTTCCAAATTCCTTGGTTGCAAAGGTAGTTCTTAGATTGCACTTTTGACAAAAAAGTCTTCCACTATTGCTTGTGCCTGGACCGAGATCAGTCTTCCTGAGATTATTTATTCTTTTGTGTGTGTGTGTGTATACTGAAGTTGAATATTAAGATTAAGAGGAGCTCTTGGCTCTTTCTCATCAAAGACCTGAACACTCCCTGACCCCTCAGTGACCTTTTAGGTGATGCTTTGGGGAGTCTAAAGTCTTCGAAAAAGAAAAGGCTCAAGACCATGAATGTTATTAGCATTAGATGCTGAGAAAGCCTTTGATTGGGTGGAGTGGAATTATTTGATAATAGTCTTAATACAATGCTGAATTGGAACCACTTTGGGAGGTGGATTTCTTTCTCTATGTGACCTATAGCACATGTCAGGATTAATGTAGACAAGTGAAAAGTTTTGTTCGTTTCTGGAAATATTTATAACACAGGCATATTTTATCACAAAGCTAACGAACAGGTTTTTAGCAGGAAGATTACTAAGATTACCATCCTGCTGAGTTGATCATACCTTGCTATTACAAATGTAAATCGAAATGTTACCTTTCTGAAGAGATGAGAAAAAGATTTTGCTGTGTGGTGTTTGAGACAAACTTTGGGACAGAACGGTAATAGAGAAATGGATGCATCAAATTAAAACTTGGCAAGAGAGAAAAAAAACAAAACCCTTGGGGTTTTTTTTCCCCTAAATTTTTAAAAGACACATTCTCCAGATGTAAGGAAATGAATCATGAGAGAGTAAACCTGGCATTATCCCTGTACTGAATCTGAGGAATGAAGCAGGATTCATTCAGGGCTGCTTTTTCTTTGAGGATGGCAAAGATTAGCTGATTTATGTGAGAAATTTTAAGAGAATTTTTTCCCCTAAGATTTCCAGATTCCCTTGTTTCAGGATAAAAATCAAATTTTGTGGGCTTTTTGGTTTTCTTTTTTCAGTAAGTGTCATTGTAAATCAAAACTTCTAGAAGATTTTTCAAAAATTCGTAAGTCTTACTGTCAGTTCAGCATTATAATCAGTGTAACCTTTTTGTTGCTTGTTTCAGTGTGCTAGCCTATTTTATATCTCCTGAAACCAACAAGGGGGGAAAAAAAGCCCTATTTGAACTTTATCCTGTGATGTAATATCTCTTTGTTTGTACTCCAAAATTTTATAGGCCTCCTTTGCTATTGTGCCTTATTGAAAACTCATGCTTTATTTGCTGTTCATTATTATCTTTTCAATATTTCTGCTTCTTAAGATTCCTCATCCTCTTCAACATTTGTTTCAAATGGATTTTTTTCTGCAAAGGTATGCACTTGCATTTTTGAAGGGAACTGGCATAGTGCTATTATCTATCCATTTTCTAATTCTCTTGGTCTCTGTCATGAGCTCTGTGCTCTCCAAGAGAGATGTTTGCAAAGTATATTAGTTAAGAGTCTGCAGATCTCAAATGTATGGCATGCATGGATGATGCAAACAAGTTTCAAGACAGGAGAAGGTAGGCTTGAGCTTTTGTTTACTTGTGAAACAGTAAAAATTAATAAATGGATGAGGAAGACAGTCCATTCTAAATACATATGATATTCTGCTAAAGTCAATTCTAAAACACAGTGCTGCTGTATTTTTAATGCACTTGCAAAGTTTCATCTGCAGATTTCATTAATATACTCCTGTAGATCCAGGATGGCTTCTCCTCAGGAGTCTCTACTTTCTGGATCATAAAGTTGTCTTCACTATAATTTAGGAACCTCTGCGATGATGCATGTTCAGCTGTATTTGTTACTCAACAGATGTCTGGGTAGTTAAATTCCGCCATGAGCCTTTATCAGTACTTCTATTCTGGGATTCCCAACTGGTTCAAGATGTACCTCTCCTAGTCGGCAGCAGTACCACTGCTCAGAGATCAATATCCACAGCTTGGGTCAGGCTTGTTCAGCATGGATCTAGAGTGGCTGGTTGCCCTGACCGCCACCAGTCTCGTTGCTCAAGTTGACCATGTAGGCCTGGAGTCAACATCTTGTTCGCTCCTGCTCAAGAAGGACCGGGTTATAGGGGCAGCTGGGGATAGGTCCCACGTTCATAATTCTCGAGACCATCTGCTGCAGTAACTGTCGCTGCTCTTCCTGTGGGGCTGCCGCCTGGGCTTGCTGCTCCTCCATAAATTTCGACAACACCTGCTGCTCTCGCTATTCCTTCATATATTACATCTACAACAGAAGCTCGAAAACACGGGATGCTCACACTTCAGTTAAACAGCTACCTTCCCAACATAACGCACCGATTCCAAAGCCACCCCTTCAAGCAGTGTGGTTTCAATAAAACAGGCGTGATAATGAGTTAACAACGCTGAGGGTAAACATCTCTTCAGCCCTACTCCTGGTTCTTCAACCATCCCAGCTGCTCTTCCCACTCCCTGGGTCATCTCTTGTCTTGGAGAACCACTTGTGCCTGCCTTGGCCACTGGTTTCAAGGATTCAGCAGGATGCATGTAACCTTCTGCCATAAGGATCAACACCCGATAGCAGTGTGGGAAGGTTTTAGGCAAATGATGTCAGCCTGCTCTATTCCCTTAGGCTACTTCTTTGCATTACATACTCAGGAGCTTTCCCTAGAGCTGGTCAAAGAGTAAAATAATAATCTGATTTGCAACTAGAAGTGCTGAATCTAGATTACTATGATTCACAGAATCATAATATTAGTTATTAATGAGTATTCAGCCTACTGCTGGGTATCTGTGAAAATGCTCCCAAACCCTCAGAGTTTAAGGAATTTTAGCCTGAATTATATTCACCCAGGAATTTACATGTTGTCATTATTCCATCTAGAAGTATTTGTCATCCAGAGACCAGAAAAAATCCCAGCCGCTTTTTGGTTTTCTGAGCAATCAGAAATGAATAAACACAGTCAAAATAAATGGTTTTTGAGTAAGCTGAAAAGCAACTGTTCTCCTTCTGCACTGGCTGTGCACCCACAAGTATTAAATTTACAGGTGTTGGAATTGGTTTGCAAAACATTTCTTATTAAAAAGAGGATTATATTTCCACCTCCTAGCAAAGGCATAGTTAAACTTTGCTGTAATTTCAGCTAGTCCTGTTCTGCACTGCAGCAACTGGTGAAGTAGCTCCTCTGGCATGGGAAGTTTTGACTCCATTATGGGCACCTTTCACTTTGAAGCCAAAGTGATTCCTTCTCCCACTGAAAATGGGCAAGAAAGGAAAGAGGTGAGGCAGTATCATTTGAATATTTCCATCAGTTTGGGGATTTTTGTCCCTCTGCTAATTTTTCTTCCCGGTCACTTAGACTATGCTAATAAAAGGCAGCATATGTTTCAGGACACTACTTGCCATTTAAAAAGAAGATAAAGTGCAACCAAAAAGAATTGCCTCTTCCTTTTCAACAACTAAATTGATCTCCTTTGCCTACACCTCTCACCAAGAATCTGACTTCTTCTGGCTAGCTAGCAAATACAGTCAAACACCTGTTTACCAGACACAGAGCTATATGTCTGCTGTTGCTGATCCATCTGTGGAACATAAACATAACTTTCACCAGCTGCTTCTTTTAGCATGGGCTGGTAATGGAAGCCATTATAGAGCATATCAACAACATACTTTCCTAATAATCATGGGCCAGAGCATCACAGGGTGTAAAATGGCAGAGCCTCATGGAAGGTGATACTGATTTACACCATCAGAGGACCTCACTGGAGGATGTGTTTGTTTTCTTCACACTCTTCTTCTTTTATCACCCTTATTTTCCTAGTTTCTATTTTGTTTCTGTTTTTTTCCATTATATTATACTCATGAGGCAACATGTTGTGGAATAATTCCTGGGCCAGGCTCAAGCAGTAATGGATAATTACCTTGGGTACCACACAGCCTCAATATTAATGACTCTAAGAAAACCTCTGAAGATTCAGAGGTGTGATACTGCAAAGACTTCAACTGGATTTGGGCCAAATGCCCCATTCTCATAAACACGCTCGACTCTATTGACTTCAGGAGAATTATGCCTGCTTTTGTTTGTAGCAAATGTGCTGTAGGTGATTCACAAAATCATACCTAACCATGTCCACACTCTTTAGATTTAAGTCGAGCTTGAAATCTCATACTGCAAACAGCAGATTCCTTTTTGTCTTGCATGAAGGCTAGTGTGTTACAACTATAATTAAATTGCTGATAGATCCCCTTATCTCTCAGGCTACTCCAGGATGCAGTAATGAGGCTCTGCTCTTGACGACCATCAACATACCTCTTTCCCTGTGTCACATCAGTTACGCAGGTCAGGATCTTGATGGTGACCCAAGACAACATTCATCCTATGACCAGGCAGTTCATTTTCCTTTCAGTGTAAAGGGCAGAAAGGCCGCGGGACTTTTTGACTCTTCATTTTCCAGTCAGGAGACAACCTGGAACTCAGAAAAGAAATTCCATTAGTACCTGAGGCTCTCTAATGAAAAAAACTTGTACAGCTTTAGAGATGTCAAATTTGGGGAAGCCCATCCTGTTGAGTTCAGCCCAGAAATGGTAGCAGTCCCTGACACTTACCCATTAGAATTTGCTTTCCTCTTAGCAATTTTGTAACATATGCTGAACACTGAACGGTGCTTTCCAGGACTTCTGCAATTGCAAAAATCAACGTTCACCTCTAATATATTCCGACTTAAAGTGTGCAACCTTGTTTAAAATGCACCGCTAAAGCATATATTTTCATGTATCATTATGTCTAAACGCATGATAACCAGGTTGAAAATCAAATTATCTGTGTTAAGGTGAATATTACAATGTGACTATACTGCCTGCTGTGCCACGAATGAATCTTGTAAACACAATCAAATCTCTCTCTTTCTCTCCCTCTCACACACACAGAGAGACACATGCATGCCCTTGCACAAGAAAAGGGATTCTTCACCTTCTGCCATCGTATTGTCACAGCAGCTCATGTTTATTGTGAATGACATCTTCAGCTGCAACTCAGCATGAGCTCCGGTATGCTGAGGCTGAACATCCTACCAGGAAAATCAGCAGTGACATTAAAGTTGTTTCATGAATAATGAAAAAATAAATATCACATTTACTGTAGGTACACAAAATGCTTTGTTTAACTAAAAGCGTTTGCAGAGAAATTCCAGGTCTCTGAGGGTAGATACTATTTTATTAACTGTGGATAGAGAACTTACTTAGATGGAGCTGTTTTCATTATATTGGTAATTTTCTCAATTATACAAATGAGACAACATGTGATCAGTACTATTAGTAGGATACAGACTTCTCTTTTATAAAACTCTAAACTCTCAGAAAATCACAAAACAGCAAATCCTCCATGCTTGCAGCCGGTGAGTCTTTCAGCCACTTACATTCTGTATAAGGAGGTTTAAATATGTCTCTCAAGTCCAAATTTGTGTAACAACAGTTTTAATCATTTATGGGGGCAAAAAGGCTTCAGAGACAGTAATGCAATTATATAAGTGTATCATGCAAAAGAGAATTCAATTGTCTTGATGCCATACAAGGCAAGCTTATTACAGGATCCCAGCAAAAGACACTCAAAACAACTGCACTGGGTCCAGAATTTTGCTGGCAGCATCAGTGTGTGTTCCTGCCAGCCGTCAGTTCATAATCACAAATTTCAGGGAGAAGAAACAAGCCTACTTTGAATTACGGGGTTACAGTGACCAGAGATTTATATAAAAGTTATTTGTAGTGGAAATGCTATATTTTGTCCTATTAAGGACTGAGCAAACACGCTTTTTACACAGCATTAATGTGTCAGGCAAAAGTGAAATCTTTCAATGACTTCAGGCCTTGTGCTAGACTGAAACTTGTGATCCTAAAATGCAACGGCTTTTAATGAAACGCAAATATACTTGCCTCCAGAAGTGGAAAACAGTCTCACTACTGTCCCTTATAAAAAAAAAAAGGGGGGGGGGGGGCTGTTATTCCCCATTCTTTGGAATGTTTCATCCATATTCATAGCAAGAACCCAGAGAAATGTTCCAAAGTGCCAAAAAGTATGAAAACTAATATCAAACACATTGTCAATATCCTACTAACTATTGCTTATGAACTTATCAGCATGGGAATAGTTATTCTCAGTAGAACTTTCTGAATGGCAATCATAAATAATCAGCTTCATAAATAGTGCAACTAGAAAGTACAGGCTTAATATTAGTGATTCAAAAGACCCACCTTCTCTCTCAAGGACGGTGAACAGATTTAGTTTTTAGCTTTCACTGAGGCAGGCACAAAAATGGTGTCTCTTCCATAAACCTAGGTCTTCCATTTTTTATACAGAGTAGTATAATTTATGACTTCTTTCTTGTGAGTTCAAGTTGCCTGTATTTCCTATTCATAAAGAAATGCTCATTTCCTGTTTAAAACCACACATGTATTTAGTCTTATTTGTTTAACAACATTCTAAGTGGCAGTAACAAAAAAGAGCAGTAAACAGAAATAATCCACCTTATTGGTACCTGTACACAAAGCGTCTACTCCTTCTTATTCTTTGCCTTTAAACAAGAGAGAAAATTAAGAATATTTTTTTTCTTTTTGACATGTGCCAACGCTTGCAGCAAAAAAAGTAAGGAGATAAGTCTAAGGTATCTTATCTCTTTAGGCTCCCACTACTGTCAGGTGGGCTTAGGCAGGTTGTTTAGAGTTCCTCTGTACCAGCTGCAAGGCCAAATCATGAATTGAGAGAGGGCCAACATTTAGATCTGATGTGCAGGAAGAGGTGCATCAGGTATCCCTTGTCATGCAGTCAAAGAGTTAAAAGTAAGCAAATGTAAGAGCAAGTAAAACCCATGTATTAATGGGGAATGTGTCAGTCAATAGCAATGCAAGCTGTGTTTCTATCTATTATACAAGAAAGGTAAAAGTATTCTACTAGGTCACTTAGTTACTTCAACCAGATGGAATCCAAAATGTTCAGAAAATTAAAAATCCATTTATTCCTCCAAAGTTGCATTCCATCTGTTTTCAGACATTTATGGAATCTTTTTGCATACAGGATATGGCAACCATTGGTGCCTTGGAAATATTTCTTCCCTGTGCAGCTCACAGAAAGCCAGGCTGGATATAGAGGGCACTGGAGAAAGCCCTTTTTTCAGGTGCTCTTATTTCCTTTCAAATTATAGGAAACTCTAGTCTTGTTTTAAATGGAGGAATCACAAAATCCAGTGTATTATTGTCTGAAAAAATGCAACAGGAACTTTTAATCTAAAAAAAAATAATAAAAAATCAGGCTATTCCCTGCTCTTTCCACCTTGAAAATTTTAACTTTCCTGCCAGTCTGTTTCTCATTTTCAGCTTGTGGAGACAATAAGAATGATTCAGACGCTATAAAGGAATGCAGCCTGGCATGTAGTGATCTCCACCCTGAAGATAAAAGTGACAAAATTACCCCAGGAGTTATGAGCTCTAGTCTTCATCAATCATTTTTCAAGAAATATTTTATTTCATTCAACTACATATTGTGCCTGGATCTAACTGGGGTATGGTCCCCTTCCTTCTATCCTTGTTCTCAGCATCTTCAGCTTCACCAGATGGAAGGATATCATCTGGCACGCAGGCCAGGCCAGATTTTCTGTATATGACACAAACATCCACATTTCCTCTGTTTCCTTAGGACCTTCTTTCCTTCGCAGTCAGTGGCTCATACAATAGTTCAGCATCAACGAGCATTATCCTGCTTGGTGCAGAGAATATTTTATCCCCCGGTGAAGCTCACCCATAAGGTAAGTAGAGGCTGTATCTAGACTGTCAGCTAAGTTATATTCCCACCTCTCCCCTGATTATCCACGCCTCACATTAAATGACTCCCAGTTTCTGTGTTGAAAGGAGCCAACTGCAACACTCTGAGCTGAAAGACATGCAGCAGGTAACTCTGCGCCAGGACTATTTCTTATAGGTCAAAACCACACCAGGTTTGGTGATCTTACAGAGTCCTCCAATGCTACATCAGCAGTCCTTTGCACCATAAACACCCTTCATGCCCTTATGCCAAGGCCCAGATTACTTCAGAGTATGTGACTTGGGGGGATACATGTCTTCCATTTTCTACAACTGCATTTTGTTCACCTCCCCAAATCATTTGGGTAACTGGCAGGTGACTGTCACATGGAAAGACAAAGCACTCAAAAATCCCAAGCAAGCACATCAAAAAGTAGAGAACTGACTTTTAAGCATAAGACTGCATTTAAAAAAAAAATACAGAAGAAGAAAATCACAAATGGTACATGATTTGTTTCGGTCTTTGCATTTTGTCTTGAATGTCGTGTCGTGTCTTCACATTTTCTTCTGCAACCCCAAGGGCAGGGAAAAAAAAAGGAAGTTAATATTCATACTTAGTCTCATGCCATCCAAAGCTGACACTTAACACCCCCCCCCCCCCCCCAAATTCAGTGAGAGTATTGCAAGACTCTTACTGAAAACTGGTACTAGTGACATCAAGTTCTGCTATAACTAGCCTGTACTTTTCATCACTCCAGATTTGAAATCCAACAGGTTTGACTTTGGGATTGAGGACCACAAGCTAGAAGACCATATTCAATCAGCAGCAGAACCAGAGACTAGATTTCCTCCTTTTTTGGACAAATATTCTCCTTCAGTCATTGGGAAAGCTGACACTGAGGAAGCTTGCTGCCAAGATGGACAAAGCGCAAGTGGGAAAACAGCAAAACTAGAAAAAACCTAACTGGTGCAAGAAAGGCTGCTGAGGAGCATCCTGAGAGTGCACCCATCCACGTGAGGCAGACACACATCTCCCTGGGTGTCATCTTCCATCCACACAAATAAAATACCTCTTTCTCAAGAGTTAAAACTAGTTAAAGGTTTCTTTTGATTACACAGGGGGACTTGGACTCACCCCTCCTTATCAGCTGAAGCGCCTGCACTGCTCCTCTTTAGTTTCACCCATCCCCTGCTAAGTTTAGAAGAATAGGCAATGGCTGTGGCTACTGACAAAACACGGTTGGCAGCTGCAAAACTGAGATGCCACATTTCAGTGTATAATTTTCTTTCCACAGTGTCTCTCCCTAACTTTCCTCTTTAAGAGGCACTTAAAATCCATGTGTCTGACTCAATTACTGTTATTGTAGCTATGGAACAGAATGTGATGCTGATGAGGGCCTACCTGTCTAGTTAGCTTCCCTTTCTGGATGCTTTCTTTCTTTGATTCATCATTGCTTGTGACACATGTATTGTCTAAACTATGTTCAAGAACAAGTCTCTAATACATTCAATGGAAGAAGGTGAAAAATTAGAAAACGGCTATCAGTCGCATGCATAAATTTATGTGCTAACTTTAAACACATTATTTCTGAGAAACATCTTATTTGGAAAGCATGGTTTCATTGGAAATTAAGAATAACATTTGCAGTAAAATTAAGAATAAAATTTCTTTTGCCTCCTTTGATTAGGAGAGCACCGACACTGCATAAATGCTCTGTCTTTATGAACTCATCTAGAGATTCTGCGTTCCTTCAGCATTCAGTACATTATCAAATCATATCCGAAGTACTATGAATTCATGCCCCAGAGGGCATGAACCCAAATTTAAAGTCATCATCATTCTGTATATTTTCTGCTCAGTTGAAGGTTTTATGATACAGGCTGAATGTCTTTTCAGGACAATCCTAAAAATAAGCTAATGCAGTGGGGACTGAATTTATTGGACATGTACACTCACCTTCAGTTGATGCTCTCCCTAGGTCAGTTCTCATGTGATTGGCAAGGCATCGTGACAGGTTGTATCTTCCTATGAGAAACCTGTGTAGACACTGGTAATTAGAACTGCCACTCAGTCCTCCCTGACAACAGCTACTGCAATGGCTCTGGGCCTCTGAACTAGCTACTGCCTCTGGAAAATCCTATTTCCCAGTGTCTTCTCCTCCGTAGGCACATACCTAATTGCATGTAAACATTCTGTAATTTATTACACGACACAAAAACATTGGTACCTTCAAGCTGAAAATACAGCAGTTGACAAATACCGAAAAACTACGATTCCAAAGTGTCACCTACAATGTAGCTCTCCAACTGCCGTCCCTGACTGGCTGCTGAACTAAGGATACTTCCTCAGTAATGGAAAATCTGAGAAGGGTCTCAGTCTCTTTTTTAAGTAGCCTAATTCTTAGTCAAAGGTCTGAGTGTTGAGGCTTGTAAGTCAGTTCACTTTTGGAAAAAAAAATACTCCATTTTGGTTTGAAAATATCAGTGCATTTTCTCTGTAGTATTCTACTTCAATCAGCACAAGAATAAAAAGGCTCAATTACCTATTAGTATATTTTTACCCATAATTGATTTATTCACAAACTGTTAATGACTGCAACTAACAAAGAAAGAAAATGAAAGGAAAGTAATGCAATAGGAAAATGAACATGAAGCATTTCTAGTTCATGGCTGCATTTGCAAGAGACTGAGGATAAGGCAAGATGTTTGGAAATATTTGCAAAGGAAAATGAGGCTGAAATATTTCCTTGTACTAGGCTATCTACAGAATGAAACTTGGATTTTATTCTCAGCTTTGCTGCAATTTGGAGGTATCATTTCAGATGCAGCTTCCTTGTCAGTGAAATGGGGCTAACAATAGAGCTGTAGTTTCCATGCACGATGCCCAGTTATTTAGATCTCATCATGTTAAATAGCACAGTAGGGAAAACAAGAGCCAGAGCAAGGCAGTCAGGAATCATTGAGATCCAGGTTTAAAAAGGCAGTGAAATCTAATCTCCACACCATGGAAATCAGTGGAAATTGTCTTCAAAACACTGTTGATTTCAGTGCTATTGGGATCAAGGTTTAGGAGAACAAACTTACTGCATAAAGACAAGACTGTTTTCCCAAGCACAGCTCGACTTCTTGATAGGAGCAGCCTGTCAGACGGCAACAGACTGTACCTTTGGGGCAAACCTATACTGAAGGGTTGTACATAGTTGTAGGGTGTCCAGGAACATCTCAGGGAAGGAGTTCCCCCTCTGCTCTCCCCACTGCTTGTTCAAGACAACAGGGAGGATGTTCAGGCTTACCCCTGTGGTTAAGCAGAAAATATTTGGCACCAGACCAGGTGTGCAGAGCCCTGAGGAGCAAGGAAGCCAGGCTGTGTGGGAAGGGGCAGGCACAGGGACCTGCTTCTACTTCCTACCCCCTCCCACTCCATCGGCATCAAGCCTGCTGGCTATGGGGATTTCAGATGCCTTGTGCAGAATCACATACAGGGCACTGAGTGTGCCAGAGCTGGAAGGCACTGCAACCATTGCAATGCTGAGTTCATTTTCCCAGTAGCAATCCACCCCAAGAAGAGCACAGCACAGTGTATTAAGCATCTTGATAAAGTTTTATGCAACCACGCTTCACAAAGCAACCCAGAAATGGCAGTGCTGTATTTTTAGACAGATAATTACAAGGGTACTCCCATATATGTGCTTCAAAATGAATCCAGTAGTGTAATCATGCAAGGGGTCAGAAAATACTGAGTGAATAGTACCATTTCCTTTTTAGACTCCTATTATAGCATGGTGGCAGTGTATTTGTGCTGTATTTGGGTAACACTTCAGCACAGTGCACAGGGGAATAAGTGTGGAGCTCTAACCCTGTTCACAGACACTTCTCGCTTGATCATCCGCTCACCACAGACACAACACACCCTTCACTTCTATCATTGTTAAACTATCTGTTCCCTGCATTCAGAAGTCTCACTAAATTCAACACCAAGCCCGCAGGTTTCTCCTCTATCAACTGCACCCAGTTTTCAGAGGATGCAAAACCCAATGTGTTGGTAGTGCCAAGCTCATTCAATATAGCCCATAACCCTCTTCTCAGGGATGGTGGGGGAGAACAATGTTAAGATGTAAGTAGCAAAGTATGCACTGTTAATCTGTGGAAAAATGCATTTTAGAAATGTTACAGAAAGCTCAGAACATATTATTGCAATCCCAGGTGACATAGGTGGAAGATGAAATCTAAAGGAAATCACAACATCTTAAGCACTGAAGTACAATTATGGCAGCCAAGTAATTAGAACTCTGCCCTGTTAGACAGCACACAGTATCATTGTGCTTAAGAGCTCATGGTGTCCATAGTACTCCAATTTTGAAACAAATAAGCTTTTGCTTATTCATCTCCCCCACCACTCTTACCTACTGTGTAATAATCTCTATACTAGTTTTCCACGTACTAGTAAAACTGGTACCTTCTGAGAAAAATATTCTGAATTAAAGATGGTTGCAATTTTATTTTATTTTTTAAATGTAACTGTTTAGATATTAGCAGAGGCTGATTAACGGAAAATTCTCTTTTAGAGAAATTTGTGAATGTGTTCCTTTTCAGAGCTGTTCATGTCTGACACTCCTTCCAGTGACCACTCTGTCCCAGCTCCAGCCTTTCCTGCTCCCTGTTGATGTGGTAAAGGAACTGGAGTAAGTGTGTACTAGTACCAACAGGTACTAGTAGTCAACCCCTAATTACACTTGACCCCATTTCAGTTCAGGTTTGATTCTAGAAATCTTACTAACTTTGAGAAGTACCTCATTTCCACTGGCGTGGTCATGAATATCAGCATTTCCTCTAGCAGGACAAGGTCAAAACCGTTCTGAAGGTCTACAACAGCACAAAGCATGATTCAGCTGGTACCCTGGGAATGTTCTTAGTTTACATAAAATAGAAAGACAGCTAGAAAATGATTCTTGCCGAATCTGACTAAAAATATGTTTGCAACATCATTAATGGATTCTATTTCCTGTAACTGAAAGGCAATTTGATAAATCACCCTTTGACACAGTGCCACTAATTGCAATGGACTCTGAAAAAAAATCCAAAATTATTTTTTTTAGAAAAGCCACAAATCCTGAAGGTGCACTGCTGGCAAGCCCTCAAGTGTTTATATTACAAGCCAAGCAATTTAAATAATCCCCAAGTTCATTACGTTCAGCTAGATGCTCAGAAGAAGTACTCTCATCCACTGGTTTCCAAGAATATTCCAAGATAGAGCATCTTATTTTTCACAACTGATAAGTTTTGTGTGGCTAGGACTAAATTACAGTAGCAGGATTTTAACAACTGCGGAAAAGACTATAAAACTTTCTACCCCTTATTAACTACTGTGTGACTATTAGGTTTATGGGCAATGTTAACATTGCAGCATAGGAACAAAAACATTGTAAACGGTTTCCAAAATGTTGGGAAGCAATTTTCCCCAAGAGAGGCAGGAGGCCCTTCCAATGCTGGTACGGTATGGAAAGGGTCATGTGGCACACATGTAAAACTAGATTAAACTCTCTGTTGCTAAGTAATTAAACCTAATTGTAAACCTGGGCAAGTGCTAATTTTAAAACTGAGCTCCCTGTTCAGAGCTCCAAAATCTCTATTGAAAGTTCATGGAAAATGAAAACTGCCTCTTTAAAAGAAATCAGCTTGCAGCTCCCCAGAACGGAGCCCCTGGGCAAGTGGTTCAAAATATGATTTTTATAAACAAATCTGACATAGCAAACTTAATGCAAAACCCTATGCATATAACATCACTTATGTGTGCAACTCGTTTAAATTATAGCTGTAGAGAGAAGGAAATAAAACTGGCATATTAACCTTTGGCACAACAGTGCTCACATACTAGCGATGTTCAGCAGCAGATGATATTATTGTGACTCCCACTAGTATTGTCATAGTGAAGGGTCTGTCAGAATTCATGTTTGAAACCTCTACAGTCAGAGTTTATTAATTCAGCCATGAGCATCCGTTCCAGACCTACCTTGGCATGTACAGTCTTAAGAGCAAAATCTTTTTTACTGCAACTTCCCTTTCCCCACTGCTGCTGTATTTAAAGTCACTGAATGCAAAAATAAAAAAAAAAATAATAGAAATTAATGAAATACAGCATTCCTTATCACTATCATATTTAAAAACACTGAACGCAAAAATAAAATAAACCAGAGATTAATGAAATATAGCATTCCACAGCTTACTGCCATAAGCTCATTGGATGCCTTCCTTCCCAAATGTCCTCTTTAAAGAATGGTCTGCTAATTCTTCCTCAAGAGAGAGGACCCTTTCCTGTAGTTCAAAAGGACAAGCTAAATGCATAAGCAAGATAGACTAAAAAAACAATTTACAAATGAGATTTAAGATATTCTCAGATGTTTTTTGGTGAATGCTCCACATTATGGAATACACTCCTATCTAACTAACAAAAGCAACATATAAAATGAGCTTTCCTTGTTAAATAATGACTTACTGGTGATCAGCTTTGACAACATCACTCAGGCCTTGATGCACATTCTCGGCCTCTCTATGCTCTAAAACATTATGGTCAAAAGTTTTAGACACGGGACTTACTTACACAACAGCTTAGGGTGTCCTTTGATTTGGTTTCTTTGTGCATCTTGAAAATGAAAAATGGTTCGTTACATATGAAGGTCATGAGGCTTACCTGTGGGTAAGGCTGATTTCACCTGGAGAACAGTTAGCCTTCAGAGTGACGGTAAATGGAGACACAACCCAGCACAGATCCAAGTGAGAACACTTCCTGGGTCCTTATTTCAGAGAGTGACTCATAAAAGGAAAAGCATTAAGCCAAAAATTTCAGAGCTAAACAAGTCTACAAAGTTCATATTAAGCGAACCAATCCTGAGAGGTATAAAATATGACAGCAAGACAGGTTTTGGAGTCCCATTGCACTTCCCTTGCCCACGCAATGAAAGTGAAACAAGTGCAGAGCTGCTGCTGCGCTGGAGGACACAATGGTTGAAATAATCACCTGGTTATTGGCAAACCCATTAGATTTGAGAAAAGTTACTTTACCAAAAAATCACAGGGCCATAGCAAGACACATTTATATTATATATATTTAAATGACATCTAGATAGATTGGTTTAAGCAATCCTCACTTTCTCTACTTTGTGGAAAAATCCTGAGAGCCACCTCTGTTTCCCTGACTCCCTTCTACCGGCAACCCCTTGGGCCAAGCTGTGACATGGGCAGTGCTAAGCAAAGGAATACGTGATGTACTCTTAGTATTGTGGGATTAAGTATGTGACGTCTTTTCTATCCTTATCTCCTCTGATAAAACTGGGACAAATCAGGACTGCAAAAGCTGCTATGCAAGCTGTACCTAGCGCAGGGCCAAAGATCAATGCATATGAAGCAGAAGGAAAAAAAAGACAGATTTTGAATACCAAAAATAAGCTGCGAAGAAACTTAATCCTCAAAGGTCAGATGTTCATCTGAAAGACCCAGGCCATGCCTTTGTATCAGAATGTTACGACATTAGCCCTAATGACTTAATAGCTTTGCCCTTGACTTGTGTCAACAGGAACCTATCTTATTACATGGTAAATTAGTTGCTTCCAGCCTACTCCAGACTCCTAGGTGATGGGAAGACAGAGGCACTTCTAGCAAAATCAGAAATGTAACCTAGTACCTAAACAGTGTTGCTTAGTAGTATTTAGTAGCATTTTAAGTTTTGTCCATGTATTTGAGTAAAGAAAGGCTGGACACAGTGTGGGGAAGAAGCTACCATGTTTGGTATTCAGGGGCCAAAATTAAAAGGAAGGCATCTCCTTTGCATACTGTTGTGCAGTGTCATCAAAGGTCATCATCTGCTGCAAATATCAAGGGATAATGAGCTAGGGTCAGGCATAATGATGGTAGGCTCTAGGTAAGAGAGGACGCTTTCTTATGCTCCTTCCCTTCTCTCGGAGAAGTCTGCATCTTTTACAGACTTTCTTCACATCCACGCAGAAACGGTTTCCAAGGCTGGCACAGCACAAAGCCACCAGGTGACCAAGGTGCATTAGCACCTAACTATTCAGAGCCTCTCCTTGCATAAAACAAGGACAACCAGTAGTTTCTAAAAGAGTTACTGTTACCAGGCAATTGTCTCATTCCATTCAAATTGAGAAATTCCGTATTTTCTGATTTATCTGGAAGGCTTTGTTTCACATCTGTCCTAAAAACCCGTCTCCTGTCAGCTAGACAAAGAGTTACTTTTCACAATATATACACAAGAAGGGAGAGACATGCTTATATGGTTATGTAAGTCTTCTTTAAGGAGTTTTACAGGCAAGTAAGATGCAGCTCCAGACACTAGACTTTTAAATCATTTAAAGCTGACATAAGCTGATCCTAGGCACAATTTATAATCATGTTTTTACTCTTCAGCTCTGACAATTACAAATTGTTTGTATTAGCTCCACAAGTATTCCTATTCAGCAGTATTGTCAAAGTCCATTCATTCCAGTCTCATAACAGCACACGAATCCTTTGCTTTGCCAGCCTCCATCCATAACCTTCATCCAACTGTTACCAGCCTCATGGAGAGGGGCAGGAAAGATCTACAGCCTGCAAAAAAAAACCCCTCATCTGCAATCTGTGGTAGCTGCAGTTTCCCATGTTTCAATGTGGTCTTCAGACCCTCTCAGCTCGACAGGAAGAAGCCTGGCATCCTCTAAGCATGTTGCACTTGCAACCTTTGAAGATGTTCAAAAGAAAAGGAAAAAAAAATAAATGAAAGGTCTTAGCCATTTTGCATGAAGTTGCATGAAAAGTCTTGGGGCCTAACTTGACTGGAACTCTTTTAAGTACTTCTCTACTACAGCAGCGGTGCGTCATATGAAAGGATTTGTTTGGCATCTATCCACAGTTATAAATAAAAACCATATTTATCTTTGGTCATGCATATAATTTAAAAGTCGGACAGAAGAAACCTTTTTTCTCCTTTTAAATCTGTAGCAAGCCCAAGATAAATTCTTATAAATTATTTCTTTTAAAAGGAGGAAAAGAAAAAAACAATAACAAAATAGCTTGGCTATTTGGAAATCTGGAAAACAGATTATTTCTTTGGATGGAACAAAGTGTGTGTGTGTCATCATGACTTTAAACAGTTCCACGGTTCCCCATGGAAATACTTAATTGAAGCTAATAAGATGTGCAGTTATCAGTGGTTTGCCATGATAGATTTCATATGGTCTCTCCAAGATGTTTTACCTCCTTTAAAACTTACTGACCTGAGATTGTGTTAACCGATGATCTGAGCAGCAACCACCACATATACTAAATTTGAGTGAAACCCAACTCACAGAGGAGATAGGAGTTCGGGCAAACCCCTTATAACTCCAACCTCTATGCAACACAAACACTTCTGATTTGTAGAATGTGTGACAACCTCCCGTAGAAACCTTCAAACAAAAGACTTATTGGCCTCTTAACACTTGCAGCATGTGTCAGAAGTCCTTTCTTCTGGCATCACAAAATTAGGAAAGAAACTATTGTCAGCAGACTAGAGATCCCAACACAAATCTTCCCTCAATTACCATGCTTCATAAGGTGATCCTACAAGTTCACCCCCCTGACACTACAGAGGACCAGGCCCATCTTCTTCCACTAAGCAGATTAGTTGATCACAAGTACATGCTAAGAAAACTTTTGACTAGTTACAACAATTTAAAAAAAATGTGCCCTTCTTACATGCCAGTTTAGAAAAGTAAATCCCTGCTGTATCTGAGATGGATATATAGTTTGCATAGACAGTAGAGCATTTTTAACCATAAGCACGCATCTACACAACCTAATGGAGAGCCAGTAAAGCTTTCTGTATGTGCAGAAACAGGTTATTTGGCATCTGCAAAGTACAGCTGCTTTATAAGCATCTGTATATACCCATTTCTGATAATATCTCAAAATAAATTTGGCTTGAGCCAAGGTATCTGTGTCACTATACATTATTAAACCATTCTGAAGTTTATGAAGGAGGAAAGGTTTTTCCTATACTCATAGCAGCAAAGTTTATAAAGGACTTTGAGTTTGGCACTCATTTCACACCTACATTTTAGGTAATTAATTAAACTGCCTTCCTAAAATTGTCCAAAATTAAGCAGCTTATAATTATTTTCCTTCAGGAAGAGAAATTTGTAGACTTTTCTGGCAAAACCACCTTTTGCCTTCAGCATTTTTTTTTCCTGAAAACTTATTCCCTGTGCCTGCAAATGCATCCACTGCATATGTTTCTTTTTAATATTAATATTCCTTTCGAATATACCATCCCCACTGATAAAGTCAAGAACATGTCTATGGGCTGTAGGGTCAAGTTCAATGTACCACGTATCAGTAATTACGTCAGTCAGCAGCAAGCACAGTGCATTCATTAACCTATAAGCAACCTTGGTATTTAACCTACACTGACCAATATTATATTCAGTATTAAAGAAACTGCATGCAAATACCATGATATAGGAAATGCAAGGATACAATAAATACCATGGGATAGCATCGCGTTTGGAAATAGTGAAGTCAACATGAAGAGTGAATCATAAGATGAAACAACTACTTTGCAGCTGCTTATGGACAGGGACAGCCTGGGCAACCGACACTCAGGATTAATACAACCTTCTTTAGGCGGTGAACAAGGTGAATAGGAGCTCTGCGTTCATTTTCTAGCTAGCAAAGAGTAAAAGTCACCTCCTGAAGGCAATTCCCAACTTAGGTATCCAAACTCTGTGACACCTCTGACTCCTCATTGACTATACAGGGAAGCAAGGGCAACGGAGCTCCTAAGTCAGGTATCTTGTGTAGTTAGCAAGAAAAGAATCCAGGCTGAACTTTTTGGCATATTTCTGTTACCAGTTTCCCCGTAAGACAGTCTGTAACTTTATGTGTGTTCCCTAAAATGCAAAAGTGCCTAAGATTTACAACATTAGCAATGTACGCTGCTGTAAGCAGCACGCAAACTCAGATGCTGTGGGATTCTTTACCAGTGCAAGTTTTCATCCATCTCAGCATATGGATGAACTGAGCAGAGAAGAAGCAAGCCTGATTGTAATTACATTAAGCACTTTGGCAATAAGGAAAAGTTTGTACTTGTACACAGATGGCTTTATGTTACAATGCTATAAATGTGCCAAGTTTCATGGCTTCACTGCATGATGCAGGGAAGGGGCTTGATCCAAAGTTTGTGCAAATCTGCTGAAAAGCTCTCACTGATTTCAGTGCATTTGTATCAGGTTTATGATAAGACCACTGGGCACACCTGGAAAAGGGAATAGCCTTTTTTACTACAATGCAATTATTTTTAGACCATTTTTAGCCTGCTTTGCCTTTTTTAGCCCAAGTCTTCGTGCTTTGGTGACTCTGTTTTCCTTTAGAGGAGAAACAATAAAGTCCAGTTCGGGTTGATTAAAACTACTTTGACTGCCCACTGTAGCTCTCATCTAAGCTGGAAACTTAAACTTTGCAGACCTCATGGAAACTACCTGGGGGAAAAAATACTACATTCTTATTCTATGAGGCCTCCAGAGTCCTTCTGGTGTTTTTGATTCAAATCCTCTTTTCTGTGACCCTTCCACCTCTACTACTTCATGAAGGTAAGAGATTTTTAAACTTACTTTAAAAGTCCTTAATTTAGAAAAATAAACAAAAATTCTG
Source organism: Aquila chrysaetos chrysaetos (assembly GCF_900496995.4). Classification (NCBI taxonomy): domain Eukaryota; kingdom Metazoa; phylum Chordata; class Aves; order Accipitriformes; family Accipitridae; genus Aquila; species Aquila chrysaetos. The sequence goes on from NC_044011.1 coordinate 28,433,421, forward strand.
TCAAACCATTCCCCAGTGTCTCACCATAACTTATTTTAGAGCAATAAATCTTCACCCTGACAGCTCTCTGATGATGCATTACATTAATACATCATAATGACAATACTTGTGATATATGATGGATATATTTTCTGAAAGGGATATCACCTATACATTCCATCTTCCCAGCACAGCAGAAGATTGTTTGGGAAAAGGGGGAGAAGGGGAGGTAAAGGATGTTCTTTACCCAGAAGGCAAAATCTCACAAGAGAATGTGGAATTAAGTTGATTGCCCTTGTTAAAATACCAAAGAGAGTAAGAAATAAAATGCCTTCCGTACACAAACAACTTCTATCAGTAAGATGACCTGTTTGTTCCTCAAATACTGATATTCAGGCTGGAATATACAAGGGAAATTCTTTAATATACTTGTATCAGTCATGGTAATACAGGAGAAACAGACTCTAGGAAATAATCATGACAACTTCAATAGGGTTGAAAGACTGTAATGACAGGTGTAATATTTAAAAGAGTAACTAAGGTGGTCTGCAAACAGAAATAACTGGCAGCCTCAGTGAATAACCTGGTGAGAGTTGTGTACACTCCAAAGAGTCACCCATGACTGACACAAACCAAAATCTTTTCATTGCCCGAGCACGGACAAGGCAATGACAGGGCTTTCAGTAGGAAATAAAGTTAATTTTTACATGGGTGTCTGGCCTTCCACAACACCATTGCACGTAATAACCAGAACATAGGCTGGTATTTGTTGTGCTAGGCTCTGCATAAACAGAATGAAAACAATCCTCGCCTCAACCAATTTAAACTTGATTTCCAAGGTTTAGAATGCAAAATCAGCCCCTGGCTTAGAAGAGCCTGTTGCCAGGGCAGAAGGTAATAGTAACTTTGCTCCAAAAGCTCACCTTGCACATGTGACTGTGTGGGCTGAACAGTATGAGATTCGACAGACACCTTTGACAAAAACTGGGCTAAAGTGGCCCTCCTGATGCACTTGGCTTGTGCACAGATAACTCTGACAATAACCTCAGTGCCCCTGTTCTTGGCATAAAAATCACAAGGGCAGTCAGAACCTACCTTAAGTTTACTGATAGCCTTGTTTTTTCAGAAACACGGTCTTTTCATTCACTACCAGGCTAGTGAATTCTTAGTATTCAGCTTAGATGCAGAGAAAAGCGGAACAATGGGCTTCTGGATTTTTAGGGGTTCTGACAGTGATCTGATATTTTGGTGAAAAACTTGACTTTTTCAAAACACTTACAGCAGACTCCCTTCAACACTGAATTGCTGTTGGCTACCCATATTCCACAAGTATTTGAAGTCCATTTGGACCATGCTATTAAGATTCCTCAGGTCTTATGCTGTGTGTGACTGGCAGAACTGTCTGAGAATAAACATCTTCCATGATTTCTTCTTCTCTTACAGACTTACCCACAGGTACCCACTGTGCCATTGAAATGGAGTCTGATGATAAATGTTCTGGCCTGGCAAATACTTCCCTGTATCTCACTGGACTAATATGAAGAAGAGCATACGAAGCACTTTCTGTTTCTGTTTGGTCTTGCTGATGCTGCACCAGAGGGGTAGGTTGGATGCCTGTTTTCTGAAACAACTCAGAGGCCTGAGGCATTCCTTTGTTAGTTGAAGAATTAGTAAACAAAATTCCTGTGAGACGTTTAATGTGAGAAAAAGATGTTGTGATTAAGATTCACAGAAAAGGATTAAAATATTACAGTAAGAGTGAAATCCAAAGAAATATGTATCTAAGCATATATTTCAGAGTGCAATTATCATAGTTGACAAGCAAAATTGAGTTTGAACGTGGTGGCCAGAGTATCGGCTCCAGTGTAAATTTCTGCATAAAGAGAGGCCTTGGACATTGCTGTTTTGACTTTGCTAGAAACACTTGAGGGAAGACCCCCAAATTCCTGATAGGGACTGGCAGGTCTCGCTCTGTCTCAGAAGATGGAAACATCAAGAGGGCAAGCAAAATGACAGGAGTGTCGATGTTACTCTGTTGAACACATGAAAACAAGCGACGATGCCCAATGCAAGGCAGTGCAATAACCACATTCTCTGAATCGAATTCAATCTGCAGAAGAGATATGAGTTATAATGAATATAGGAAGCCACTATGCAATAGCCATGGTGCCTTGCTAGCAAGCCTATTTCCTGAGGGTTGATTACAGGCAAAAAGCAAAAGGTTCTAATGGAAATCAGCTGATACAATCAACCTTACTAAATCCACTGTCACTTTTCTATGACCACTTGCAAGAGCCTATTGTAATGTTATTTTGCATTGCAAGCATTTGTCCTTTAGTTGTTGAAGGGAAACAACCAGCTCATTTTGTAGATGAGCCATCAGTTTCTGGATACTGCTGCTCTGAGTCAAGCAAACTGCATTACCAAGTCCCATCAATGCTAGATTCCTTGGGCATGCCAGATGTCCTCTCACTTACAGAAAAAATAAAAATAAAATCAGTGTCCTCAAAAGCACCAAGAAAAATGCTAACTGACTTGCATTGGGGCCAACTACATACTTAGGAGTTATAAAAAAAACCCTTCTTACTGACTTTACAGCAGGGATAGCACCCCATTTGTTGTCAGCAATGCGAAAGTGCTATTTTTTGTCCTAGCCCAGCCTACCCTGCTGTCTTACCCTAGGGTGAGCTGGGGAAGTAATAGTGCAAAAGCTTTTCAAAGATACTCCATGTAAACAAAGCAGAAGTGTCTGTATATTTTTCTCTGATGTCTTCTCTTAGAAGCAACTTTTGCTCTTTTCATCGAACATAGCTCTGGATAAGGTGCTATAATTTTAGTCGCTATTAGAGTCTAAAGTGATTTTCCTGTGTTCACTTGTTCCTGGCATTGAATATTCATAGCAGAGTTCTGTTTATTCTTTCACCCTCTTTTGTCTGATGTTATTGTTGTTGTGAAATTTGAAAAAGTGTCACAACTGTATTGCTTTTCATGCAGGAATACAGTGACTTCCAGGTTCACTTTTAAACCCAGTGATATGGGTTTAAAAGAAACTGTTAAAAAACCTGAAACAGGGCATCTTTATTACTAAAGCTAGCTGTCTCAAATGAATTTATTAGAATGTTCTTTCCTATTTTTCCTTGTATGTTAGGTGAGAAGCACATGTAGAAAGTCCTGCTAACCATCATACAAATCCATAGATCATTATTGGAAAAAAAGCTGCTCAGCTAAAGTTCACACAAAACAAAAGTGAAATTACTCCAAAGGAATCTCTGTGTTTCAAGACAATTTTCTTGCTGAGTTTCAAATATTAAAACTCTCCCAGTTGTTAAATAAAGAGTGATGAGAAAATGCATGCAATTTTAATTTCCACTGGGATTACGCCTGGTGTGAGACAATCATGTTGTTAGATATTTTTCTAAAGACTAAAATAATGTTATAGCATCTGTGAAGGATGTTATGAAGAACAAGGCACTGAAATAAAAACATTTTTATCCCAGATTGACTACTTGTTATGCTTTTTGCTGAAATTGCTTGTATTAGAATTTATGCAAAGCTTTATTATTTAAGACACTTAAGCTCAGCTTGGTTTAACTGTGGTATCTATTAGCTTATCTATCTTGTAGTTAGTGAAGGCTTGATACATCAGCTAATGAGAATCCATGCAAGTCCAATGGATATTTATAAAAAATGACATAAAGTTCACTTGTTTAGCCCCCCAGCAGCGCCAAAGCAACAGCATACTTTAAAATCAAAGCTGATGTTCATGATGCTCCTTGCAAAGCTACTGGTTAGTGGAATGGCTGGGTATTTGCAACACCTGTGCACCCGCCTTTGTCCTCTGGGGTCTGGTGGAATTTCAGATGCTCTTAAAAGATATTTGTAGGGAGACCAAAAAATGGGGAATGACAAAGAGGAACTTTAAAAAACAAATTACAGTCTTAAATATAACTAGTTCATAATCCCTAGCTCATAATCAGGCACTGAGAAACAGATATACAAGGTATGAAGTATCACATTGTAATTGTAAGGAGGAATTTGCTTGGGAGATGACTTTGGCTCTGGCTGGGAAAGAATTTAAAGGGACTTACTAAACAGCTCCATTGTCAGAAAACTAAAAATGTCAATAGTGACTATGAAAGCACACTGCCAGAAAAGCAAACATTACCTTGTTTAATTTTGTTTATTGTTTTTTTTGTCACATTGGTAACTTTTCCTAAACTGCTTCAACCTGGAGGAAGCAAATAACACTAATGAAAATACTTATTACCCGAAAAATGTGTCAGTTTTGTAATTTGACAATACTGACAAAATTGACATTAAATACTGGCAATAATGTATGCTTTAGTCTCTGCACTTCATTAAATGTGGCAAAGCAAAAAGACATGGGACCTGCCTTCTTCAAACTTGTTTTCCTGCTCACACAAGGGCCCATCTTGAACAACTTTCAGGAACCTACAAAGTCATTTTCTTCTTTTCTATTAGTGTTATTCAGTAATATACTTAGGACAAGGATGGGATAGGAAAATTACTAATTTTCATCTCACTCCACTTTCAGACAGTTTTCACAGTCAACTGCTCTCTAGGAAATGCGTAACCCAGCCAAAGTTTAGATGAAACCAAATTTTTCCAAATCCCCTTATATTTGATTGTCTCGATGCAGGAGTTTTCCAACGGAGATGTTCTAGAGGAATTTCCTAGGTTAGAGGGCAGCTTGTTTGCTTTGTGTTGTTTCCCGTTAAATTGCAAATTTCTTCATGGAATGGGTAAAATCTAGACAAGCAAATCACATTTGTGGATCTTGGCCTAACACTCGTCTGAGTGTAAGAAATGGGTAACAGTTGGAATTTTACCATGTATTCCTTGACAGGCAGCTGCATAGCTGAGAAGAGCTGTGAGAGTGACAGGGAGTTTATGTATCCTGGAGATATAGAGAAAAACAAAGGGAAATAAGAAAGAAGGGGGGAAAAATTAAGCAGCAAAATCAGCAGTTACTATAGCGGAACTATACTGCTGGTTCATTTTTTTTGGACTTGATTTAGAAAGAAAAATAATAGGCACATTTTTTCAGATTTATTATGTTTGGAGGTAGTATATTTAAGCAGAATAGACAGAGTGGGTGATATGAGTGAGAATCTAATGATAATACTAATTAAGGGGAATTTCAAGGCCAACCAAGAGTGAAAGAGACAAACTTTCTGCCCGCCCCCTACTGACAAAGTGGCACCCCTTCCATTTCTGGACATTTCCAAAGACAAACTGGGACAAAACAATACAAGAAAAGACAAAACAATGCCAAAATCAGGATCTAGGCAACAGCTTCAGCAAAAGCTGTTCCAAAGCCAAGTCAACAACGACAGCAAATCCAAAAGCAGCAATACGGGCTCTAGGAGGCACTGCACCTTCTTCCTTTCTTCTGGCCTCTAATCAGAGCCATCTGCAGGGTGTTAGTCCACTTCAAGGCTGACATGAAAGATCCTGACAGTTACATTCACGCCAACCCAGCAATGAATAAATTTCTCCAGATCAGTCCTACATGACTCATGCCCAGGAGGTAGAGAGCACATAAAGCTATTCCTACAGCCTGTAACTTTGGTAGTCTCCATGTGGGTTTCTACAGGGCTGCCCTGTGCTGTGGTAGCCCTACACTTCATCTCTAAGGTTTCTCCAAAGCCAATGCAAGCCCTTGACAGCTTTTGTAAATGACACAAGAGCTTATCTAGGGATGCCAGAAAGCCTGTACCAGTTCCAACAGCAGAGCTCAGACCTGTGTGGGGGCATTACCACATACCAGGGAACCCGTTTTTCCACCAAGTTGCTACAGCCTTACAGCTTGATAAACCGGTACCAAAGGGGGTCAACATCTGGCTCATTTCTCCTAAAAGTCCAACAAGAGTTTTTAAAACCTGCAGGGTCAGAAAGTTTCTCCACTGTGCTTCAGAAATGCAATGCCACTTGACCTGGTTCTTGATTTACCTTTACTGTATCTGAAGCCCCCAAAATAACAACCTCAAAAAATGTGTAGGACAGTTTTGCATGTGCAAGGACAGCAGTCAGTTACTTAAAAACTAAGAGAAGATCATTGGGAATAGAACAGTTCACAGTTTACTGTATGACACTGCAGCTGTCAAAAACATAAACCATAGAAACAAAAGTTGAAGTTAGAGACTAAAAGCAAATCTAAATGTCTTTGATGACTTCTGTGCAGTAAGGGGGGGTTCAAAGCTCATGCTGTTATAAACAGGAAGGAAAGAAAAGCCAGTCCCTGAAACTGCGAATAGGAGTCAGGAAAAGTGAGGTCCATTCCCCTCTACTCCATAGTTTGTTTGTGTAAACAATGGGCATATTTAAACTCAAGTCTCAAACACAGAGAATGGGAGATTAATACTCTCTTCTTCCATCCTGCCTAATGAGATTGTAAGATCTCTCATTAATTGTTTGTCCCAGTCATAGCACAGCTGAGACCAGACCTCCTTTGGGGCCCCTCTACTTTATGATGCCATTAATGCACATAACCCTATGCCATTTATAGTTCTCGAACCCTAACATGTAACGTGTGCTGGGATGATGGCTTTTTGTGATCAGCAGTGTCTCACTGGCAGCAGGCCTCCTTTCACTTTGCATCTACCTGTTCTTCTGTGTTATAACCCCTCTAAGCTCCTGAGTGCTGGAGCTGATGAAAAGCAAGAGCATCCTTTCATAGGCCAGAGTAAAGCAGAGATGCACTAGGTAACTACTCACAGACATCCAATGGGCCAACTCTCCCTTATTTTACTTACAAAGGAAGGTTAAGTGGAAAGAATGGTAAAACTCCCATTGACCTCAACTGGGCCAGCACTTGTCATTCTCATGTAAGTGACATTATTCATCAGTGCAAGGAGGGTTTTGCTCACTCTTTCTGTCCCAGCTCACCTTGTCCAACCACAACTGTTTCATCATTACATAAACTGCTTCTTTGTGCCAGAAAGATTTCATTCTATGTATTTGTTCATTTAATCTGTGTACCCCCATGAACTAACACCTTCTTTGCATGTAATAGGCAGTAGCAGGGCATGCAAAATCAAAGCTATGTTCTGCTGAAACTGCAAGATGAAACCCAAGAGCACTCCTAACTTCAGGGAGTGTTTTTCAGAGAGGAAATAGGAAGTAAAACAACTTTAAAAAATGCACACTTTTGTAATGTGTTAAAGCCTTCACTGCTTTTGCCAAAACTTCACTTTTAAGAAGAACCAGCTGTGGATTTGATTTCTATGTTTTTCAGACATAAGTCAATAGAGGATTCAATTTTAAAGCACAAGACCTATAACATATAGTGTGAATCATCTCTTGTCTGCATATAAGATAGCACAGATAGATAACATGCTTAGTGAAAGCTTTATCACCAAGGAAACACATTCATAAGCATTGAATCTAGCACCTTAACATTTACAACTCACTTTAAAAAAAATGCCAGCTGTAAATAAGTCCATACTCATAACTACAAATATGTGGTATCTATCACTTATGCCTATTTTAAGAATTACTCATTGCCTAGGACTGGCAATGGGCAAAGCCAATTTGCAAAAGTTCAGAGCTTCTGGAGATTTGGACTCTGATCTACCAGAAGTTAATTGTTTCAGAGAGATAATAATTTTTTGGTAATTATGTCCAACCAATCCATAAGTAACCCCTCACAGAATAGGTTTTATCTAGTGCCACTTGCTATTTCCTAAAGGTCATGGAATCTCTTTTCCTCACCTCTAACGGCTCACCTTTCCTGGGTGCACTATGGGGAAGCATAATTCCAGCAGAGTGGAAATTCAGTCAGCAAATGAGGCATCGACATAAATATTCATGGGGGAAAAAAACTTCTGAAAAAATGTTGAGAAAAGAGAGTAGGTAAATCATGGCATCCTCGGGAGACCACTAAGATATGCACTGACAATTTACATAGATTTGCTTAAAATTTTGTCTGTAATTTAAGAAGTGTTATCATACTTACCGACTTGCCACCTTCTTGCCAGTATTTGGGCAACTCTTGAGCACTGGACACTTGATTGAGGATAGAACAGTTGCCCAGATGCCATGCAGCACCCATTTGTCATATCCTTGATTTACAGTCTGGGAATTAGCAAGGGAAATTATTCTGGATTACTCAGGGAAATGCTCATGCCTCAGTCAATATGTAACAGTTGTTCAGTTTTTACAATGTGAATTTGACTTCCTATCTAGGATTCTTTGCCCACTTTGCAAACCAAGAACCTGATATGAAGGCAAGCCATGGGAGAAGCACATGATTCACAGGGACCATCTGCATGTACAAGGTTAAGTTTCTGCACAAGTGCTAGAAGACACGCTGGGCACTGGGTGTTATCTCAGGGTAGAGTCGCCGTGGAGTTCAGCACAACTTAATATGGTAATGATTCAGTTTCAAGAGAAAAAATTGCAGGAATAATTTTGAAAATGCTTGATTATGAATTGTTCTGCTTGTGGCTGTGGTCACTTTTTTGGTCACACTTTTATTGACCTTGGTAGGAAGAGAGGGAAGCTGATGCTATGTGCCTTTAGAAAGCCAGCTCTGAAAACACACAATATACTTAAAATATTTGACTCCTTGCAGCTAATCCTACAAAGACACATATTCATAGAGACCTTTGCTTAACTGAGAATCCTCTGAACTCAATTCATGTCTGGGTCCTGTCTGGTTCCATGAGGCTAAATAGATATAAACTAAGGGAGCCATTTGCCAACTCAGGACTCAAATCACCAGCAGTCATCATAAAATCCAGTGCCCACAAGAGTCTGAGGTGTAAAATACCAGACTCCAGCACCCAAATTTGACCATTCAGTGAAGAATAAGATATAAAGGATTTCTTTAAAGCCACTGACCATGAAGAAAGAGAACATCCACTGTTAGGTAATGACGCAATCTTGAACTTTCACACCACATCTCGGTAAATATTACTACACTGTAATTGAGTTCATCAGGTTCCATGAGCATGCCTGTTCTTCCTTCTCCATTTCCGGATGATTTCCATTGGTGTTATGCAAAGGACACTACTGTCTACTGGGAGGTTGTGCTAATCTGAAGCACATTCTTTTCAATTGTTTATATCACCCTTGTTTGCAGATTTTAAGTTCTCAGATCCTCCCTAATAAGGACAGTGACCAGAGGGCTAGAACATGTGTACCTTTTATAAGGACAAAATGAGGAGCAATAATAAGGTTTCCTCCCTTTTTTCCTTTTTCTCTTTTCTAAAGAAAACCTTTTATTCAACCTTGATGCCATAAAAGAAGGTGATGTCATAATTTATGATATTAAACTGGTTACTAAAATGTCATTACACAAGTGATGTTTTAATTGATGATGTTAAACTGGTTAGGAGGAAAGTGTCAAGTGTCACTTTCATGACATAAACTGCCAGTTATGATTATATAATATCAATTATTCTTCAGAAAACTGCATTAGATCAGTTAGTTCTGAACCAATGTAGTTGGGGCAGGTTCATATTTTTTTAAACGCTGTTCATCCAGTTCTCATTATTAGGAGTAAAATATACTTTCAATACAGTTTAGACTTTTATAACTCTCCCCTTGAAACATAACACCTACCTTTCTCATTTGCCCTTTCAGCTGCCATCAGATCAACAGCGAGCTAAAAAGAAAGCAGTGAGATAAATTTTATAACCTTAACTGAGCTTGCCTTGTTCTCCAATCTTACAGAAACCAAACTTTTGAGTTGAAGGTAGACAAAAATAACAAAACATAATTTTAATAGTAGGTTAAATATAGAACATTAGGATTTGCTGACAGGATGTTGGTAACTATGAGCCCTGCTTTGACGCTGGATCTCCTAAAGCTTTAGCGTTCAGCTGCTCTCCAAATTCCTCTAAATCTTATTCAGGCACAGAACCAAAAGAACGCATTAATATCTGAAATGCATGTAGCCAGATCTTAAAAACTTAATCCCTTCTAGGGATAGTTACAAGTAAAAGCAGCAAGTTTAGTTCATGTGTACTGTCTGGGTTCAATAGCAGTAGGCTGATTCACCGCTGGTGCTGATCTGATCTAGCAAGTTTATAACTTTTCCCTACGTCAAAGCTGCACTGTGTTCCTTGCTGTCAATGACACATCTCTGGCTAACTGGCAAAGCTATTCAGAGATGCCCTGATAACAAGTTAGATGCAACATAACAGGATGAGATTTTAATGGGAATTTCCCAGCTAAAATCTTATCTATTTTATAGGAGCACAGGTACATTCACATTAATGAGGGAGAAAGCAACAGGCAGGTCTATCTCTTGGTCAAGACTATTGGATTTGTCTGAGTTTAAATAAGAGGATTGCTCCCATAGATTTCCCCTTTTGTAAAATGGCAAAAAATTACAATGGAAAAATAAATGATCTACACCCACGCAACCACACTGACCCTGAGAAACAGTGAGGACTCCAAAGCCAACAAAAGTTGGCTGCTAAATAAGCCACACTATTACTTTCCTGAACAACTTTGGGCTCAGACCAGTGTTGCTTTATAATAATGAAAGCTGGGTGTGGAGATGACTAAAAGGGCCACACTTCACTCCGTTACCCATACTTTGATCAGATCAGAAGCCACACTTCATGGGAGAGGTCTTGGAGGTTTGATCAAAGTAGCTGTGGAAGGTCCCAGGGAGGAGCTGCAAAGAGGCAAGGGAGGAGCGTGCTAAGAAATACCCAGAAACACACACGTGATTTTCATTAGGCTTAATGGAGATGGTGGAAGTTAATCTGCAGGGCAAGGCTTTGAAAACTTACCTCATTATTTCATCCATGCAAAAAGAGTCTGTTGTCTCCTTTTATGTCTTTTGTTCTCTACATGGCTTTGCAAGTAATGGATTTGGGTGTCATCCCACCTCCCCCATCTTTCTGACAAGCTTAATGATGATTACGGACCTGAGTTCACAAAAAAAAAGTAAAAAAAAAAAAGTAAAAGAAATACAGAAAAGGAGAAAAAAGGAAAGAGAGATATTTAGTACTGATTATCCACATGTACCAGGTGTTTTATTACCCACATATCTCTAGGTAGCAATCTACCTGTCAGATTTTGGGGATGTACAAATTGCATTAGATATCAGATCTTTAATGCAGACGGCCAAATAATGCCAGAATTTTGAAAGTTTATCCCCTTAACCTGCTATCACATCTACTCTATTCCACAGACATTCTCATTGGAGCCAGTAACTATTGTTCTCTCTTTCCTGATTGGTTATAATTATTTAAAATACACTTTCAAGCCAGAGAGAGCTTGCATCAGGCATAAAAGCAATGCATCATATCATTCTAATTTACGTAACAAGTCAGATAAAATCTAAGCATTAAAGTGTGCACACCTGTTGACATGACAGAAGGTTGAACTCCTGTCAGACAGATGCCTCTTACAAGAAAGATGAGGATAAAAATTCTTTCAAAACCTTAGTAGGTCCAATCTGCCCATCCATATAGTTGCTGCATCATGGAAACATACCCATAGCGCACGGCAGTACCAATCAATCTGCAACAAGGCTCCAGCTTACAAAAGCAAAATTCCTTCTAACATTTCATTGTAACTGAAAGAAGGCATCCAGACACTGGTGGGTTTTTTAAAAGTTATATCATAATTTATAATTGGTTGTTAATTAATGTCAGATCACAGTGGAATTCCTATGGAATTACAGTGGAGCCTCTTTAATTACCAGTTTATAATTATAAATCTCATTGGAATGAAAAACACAGGAACTGTAATAAATGATGATGATCTTGGAAGACTTCTTTTGACTAATAAAATCTTCAATTATGCATCCTGAGGAATTTTAGAACAGTAGTCTTCATTTGGGGCAGAAAACATTTTCCATGATGCAGGATTCCCCTTCTTCCATTATGCAAAAACAAAGAGAAAAAAATCTTAAATGTTATTTCACAACTAGAGCAATTACATCTTGTGAAATGAAAAATACATCTCAGGTCTCTTAGCACTACATCTTGCAATCTGTGTACACCGTAGATCACTAAGGTAAGACCTTTTCCACTGTTCCTCTGTGGTTTTGTCATTCTCTACTGATTTGCCTGCAAAAAGCCATGGAACTAGCCCCAGCTGCGAAAGATCCTCTATGCAATCATATAGTAGAGGCCTGCAGCTTACTGTTCAGGTTCTCATGATCTGTGCTATACTTGCATACAATCAAGGATGACATGATTAGTATTGTTCATGTTCACTGTTAATTAAGTGTACCCACAGCAGTTTGTCCTATGTTCTGCTGCACACATTTGTACCTCCCTAACCACCCGTGGGTGGAGAATTACAACTATAACTGCTTTACACCAGTACCCTACAGACCAAAAGCTGATGCAGTATGTATGTTGTTATGACTCTATTCAATCATCTTTACCTCCTTTCAGTTTAACTTTGGGTTGGATGAAATGAAACAGAAGTTGGGGTGCCTGCCACATGGAAGCAGCCCTATAAGAAGAGTTCTCAGTGTAGGAACTCATCTCTGCAACAGATACAAGACACAGGAGGAGGAGGAGGCAGCTGCCTCCCTGTCTCATCAGTGCCATCACATCATGGGACACCAGCGCAAACCTTGCGCAGACACATCCCCTGCTCTCGGCCAAAGTCATTCACAAGGAGCCCTTGAACCTTATCTTCAGAGCTTGGTTGGGACAACGAGGAAGATACTGATTTGAATTCTGATACTGAATTTTGAATTCAGCAGCAGGTCCTGACCCTCACCAGCTTGTTTATATGTCCCAACAAGCCCAGTTACTTTCTCTCATTCTCCAGACTGCTAGTTACTGCTTTCAGCTATCCTCCTAAGACTTGTTTTTCCTCCACAAGGACATACGTAATTCATATGTTGAGCCCCTTCTCTGCTGCTTCTAACAACATTGTTTTCTCTGTTACTTGCATTTTCCCCCAGTCCTCTCATAGTTCTGTTTCTCCATGCCTTTGAGACTGCAGCCCTGTGCTTCTCCCCATGTCCCATGTACAGCCGTGGGAATCTGTAAACCTGCCAATGTGCACTTTGTAAAAAACTTGCTGCAGATCTGGTGGGTTTCATTTTGCAAGCCAAGAAACGTGGGCTTACAACATAATTGATACTAACAAATTGAGAGAGGAACTATGGTCCTTACCTAAAATAAAAGACACACACAGTGAATTAAAGGTCATGGTATAAAGAACTGTGCAGAGGAACACTGGGAAATAAGAACAAATGTAATACAGGCTACAGCGGAGTTAAACCAGAGATGAATTTGGCTTAATAAACCATAAGAAACCTATTTCCTGTACTAATTACTCTGCTTCTTAAAGAAGTGTAATGTTGGCATCAGCCTTCATACTAAATTGTACCACAAAACCCCAACACTTAACAGTGTTTTAGCCTACACATTAGGCAGGCATTTACCAATTCTTATTTTGCCTAGCTGTTGTTTATTCACTGACAAATTTTCATTGCAGGTTTTGTCAAGTGGAGAGATGCTCCTTGAATAGCAGAACTGCTATTCAAGGACTTTGAGAAGTAACCACACAGTATTATTTGATTATCCGTTTGTTTTTCATTCCACTTTGCAAAAGTGTCCCTTTAGTAAATGCAGACCAGCAGCGTCAACAGGGCAACTTCCCTGCCAGACAGTGCTTTCCATGGAGTACATAGGTTACAGTCACTAATACAGGCAAAAGGACGGCTCGTTTCTTCTCATTCATTTTGTCAGCAGAACAAAAACAATGGCACATTAGCAACAGACTTTCATATGGACACTGGAATTAATCAGACTCAAGTTTGCCTTCCCTTAATTCACAGGGTCATGCGAAGGTGGGGAGAAGAATTTGCAGTTTTATCATTGCGGGACTGCATTCCTAATTCTGCCCGAGATAACGGAGCCCCAGTGCCTTGGATTGCTGATTATTACAATCACCAACAGACACACATACATATTCAGGGAAAGTGTTCGAACTCTCACATTTGTATTCATTTTACTTTGACTTGACTGGAATCATAAAAGGAATGTGTAAACGAGGAGAGCCTGTTGCTGAAATGAAGTTGAATTTTTTCCCCACAGAAACTTGGGTTCATGACAGCTTTTTGTTGGGCAGGACATTAGCCTTTTGTAATTTATTGCTTTTAGATTAAATCTGGGGAAACTCAATATTGCAGTTGAATGATTAGAGCAATACCCCTCGGAGTAATAAATTTTCTTTGGTGCTGTGCATCTCCCGATCATGTTTCCCTTCTAATTACATTTACATAAATGATATTCTGCAAAATTAAATTAACATTCAAACCGTTACGCTGGCAAGGAGAGACAAAAATTAGTTACAAACTTACATCCCTAAAAAACCGAAATGACACCTCGTTCTTTCCACAAACTGAATCACAGCTATCCCCCAAAGTGTCTCACACACAACTGACTATTCTAGTTGGTTAATCACCAACCTAGACGCTCTGCTCCCCCTTTCAGAAGTTTATAGGGTAAGGTCCTGCTTTCCACAGGGTCTCATTAAATAGAAGCAATTGGTGACAATCCAAATTTGGTCAGCAAAGTGCTCTATTCAGACCTAGATTTGATTTCTACAGTTTTGGCTACAGCCCTTCCTCAGGGCTTCCCTGTCTTGGCTCCTGCGCACGATTCCTCTAGTACAGAGCCAGAAGGTGTTTGGCGGGGCTCCTTGTGAACTTAGAGTCAGTGCTGTGCTAACACCCTCCTGACCAGGCTGAAGAAAGATGTTCTTGCTCTTCATACATCCACACCACCACGCTGGCTGGCTAGCAGCGCCGTGCTTTCCTGGGCTGCTCTCCAACTGACGCATGGACGCAGGGTCTCACGGAGCAAGTTTTGACTTGCCAAGAGGAGGAACCATTATCCTGATGAGAAAAAGAGTGCCAGCCTACTGCTGGTTCATGAAGCCAGTCTTCCAACAGCTTTTCCAAGATCTGAAGTTTAAATGGACTGTGATATGTAGTGTTGATTTGCCTAAGGCCACTAATCTCCTGACTACTCAATCTATCTTCTCAGTGCTGTATCAGGAACAGTAGCTTTTGCAGAGAAAAATTGTTTCCTAAGACCTACTTGGAAAGGCATGATTTTTGTTGTTCAGTAGAGGATTTGCCCCTTCAGATACCCACCCACTGTAAAGACAAAGTACATCCATCCCCTCTCTACTCTCTTTTGATGCCATTAACAAACCATCAATATACTTACACAAAGAACACACATCCAATTCTATCAGTGTGAGGCACCACTTGATTTTTTTGTTGACCACGTGCCCACTACACTGAAAATCACAATATTTTCATTCAGGAATTCGATTACTGAACCTTGTCCTGCACTCCCTTATAATAAAAAGCATATACTGCCACATCTCTAGTGATATCAATTCTTACGCAAGTATACTCAAACAATTTTGAGGCGTTAGTAACAAAAAAGGAAAAAAAAAAGTATGTACTATATGGCACATACGTATATACATATATAGTCACATCTGGAACTAAATCTGTCAGCTCTACTGCAAGTGTGTCTATTTGAGTGTGACTATACTGTCTGTAAATTGGGCATATTTCAATGGGGGAAAATACAGTATCTGGAGAAATGAATTAGCGTAAAAATGTCAAAGCTCCTGATTAAGTAAAGACTGCATATATATGACCCTACTTTTCAGTTTGAAATCTGGATGATTTCAACATTTCAATTTTTGAAAACAAAGTTTGCATTCAGCGATTGAATTTCCTTGTTGAAACACATCAACATTTGCATTTTAGTATATTTCAGTTTACTTGGCAAAGAGATTGCTGGTTTTTTCCCCCCCAAAAAAAGCTGGGCAGCCTGGCATGTGTTTGAAAACCTAATTTAATTTTCCCTAAACTTCACAGTTTCTATATTTCTGTAGGTCCTACAATAAATACAGTTAATTAGTTGTAGACATAACATTTAGAGACCATATTTTCTCAAAGTGTTTGATTGCAGTGAGTCATCTGCAGGACAGTCCTCTTTCCAAGACTGCATTTCATTCCTGTTCGCCTCACCCTGGTAAACATAATGTGCCAAACACTCTAGAATTTCTGTTAAATAAGCTCGTCTCACAGTGTTATGGCCCAGGCCCATTCAGAGCCATAATTGAATTCTTTGGCACACAAATCGCTTGGAAAGACTGGGCCTATTTATATGTTTAGGACCATATGACAAACATCTGTTTCACTGCAAGGAATGCTAGGGTATAACCACAGGTACCAAATGCAAATCACATAGGAAATCTTGGTGCAGGTTCATTAACCATGACTCCTGAAAAGGACATGAGACCCAAATTTCCATTTAATGGAACAGACTCTTAGCCTGTGCAAGACTATGATGAACTTTCCGTGAAATCTACGAGTCAATGAAAATTCAGAGCAGTCAAGGAGATGGGGAACATAATAGCACCAGACCAGCAGGTACATTTGCAACAACAACATTATACAACAAAATTCAAGAAACCTTTCCTTCCTCAAGGACTCCAAACTATAGTTCTGGAAGACAGAACAATGTAACTAAAATGTCATAACTAACTTCCACTGCTAGCATTAAACTTTAATTTACTTTCTTTCATCAGTCTGTTACATTATTCCCATTACCATTGCCATGGTATTTCTTCCCCATATTTAAAAAACAGCATAGCTTCAAGACACGTATCAGCAAAGCACAACAAATATATGTCTGAGAGAGCACTCAGTGAATATATGTCTGAGAGAGCACTCAGTGAATGATGGGAGAATCCTTATGATTAAGAAAAGCAGTAAAGAGAATATGTGAGGCTTCAGCAACGTTATCAAGAATTCATGACTACACACGGGTGTGATTCAGATGGCTGAGGTTATCAGACTCCAGGCGCATTGGACAGTGCCTGTGAATAAGCCAGGACCATCTGCCATCCACAAAGAGAAAAAATACATCTCTCTAGAAGTAGGGTTCTTTACAAGCTTTCTGAAAAAGCTTCAAGGTGGGGTCCAAGCATTTTGAAAGGTTGTGTAAAGCACAGATACCTCATTTAGCTCCTGATCCAGGAGATACTGTAGCTCTGAGGAATAGAGAAGGGAGAAGAAATACAA
Organism: Aquila chrysaetos chrysaetos; assembly: GCF_900496995.4. Taxonomy (NCBI): domain Eukaryota; kingdom Metazoa; phylum Chordata; class Aves; order Accipitriformes; family Accipitridae; genus Aquila; species Aquila chrysaetos. The sequence goes on from NC_044011.1 coordinate 28,450,471, forward strand.
ATTTGCCAAAAGGTATCTCAACAACAAACGCAAAGAACACCTGAAGGAATGGCTGATACTTCCTGTTCTTCAGAATAGTGGAAAATTGTGATCTTATTTTATCTCTCAGAAATACCATGGAGAAGACGAGATTCAAAATTGCATTTGGAGACTAATAGGAGCAACCAGAATGATTATGAGCTAATTTTACCATAAAGGCCAGGCTCATCCCTGTGTATCAGAGACTATATTAATAAACACTCTTGACCACTTCAGTACCTCTCTCATTTACCACCCTTTGGCACCTGCTTTGAGCAAGAACCCAACTGCCGAGGAGATGGGATGGGTGGGGAGTGGCTGCATTTTGGGCTGCTCTTCTCAGAAGGTAGGGGGTTTTTTTATTCTCCTGGTACAATCCTCAGGGACTCCCGAGGGCAGGCTACTGTAGCTGCAAGAAGAGCACCACTGCGTACACAAGGCATGGCAGCAATTAAGAGGAACTGAAGCTTGCTCTCACAGTGCCCATGTTTCTCCACTTCTACATTTTGAACTGCCTGATTTTTGGTGTTGTTGATGATGTTCGAAGATTAAATGTTATGTGCAGCAACAGCTGTTAGTGATCTCATTCAAAGCTGAATACCTTTTTACACATGGTTTGGTTGTGCACCAGGGGCCAAGAACTTTGGCTGTAGATAAGCAAAATCAAAATCTGTTTTAACTGGCATATTGAGTCCATTGTCTATAAACATTTGCATTATGAGAATGAGATCAAATCTGCCAAGGGACATTATTATGTCGTGAAATATATTTGACCATCACAAAAGAATGACTGGAAAAGAGTGGAAAAGTGGTGATTATCGAGCTATGTACCAGTGGCCTAAATCTGCTCAAAAGCTCCACTAATTGCAAGCAAACACAGTCTTGGGGAATAGAGAGAGTCACAAATGTATGTATAGAAAACAACCAAGAAAGAGAAGGCAAGGACATTCTTTGAGCAATAAAGCAAGGAAATACTAGAGTTTGGCAGCTTCTGCCCTGCTTTGACTGGATGGGTGGCACCTATTAAAGGGCAGTGCCAAAAAGATCAATGTTAGGCTGGATGGGATTTCCCTAGGAATATGTAAAACAACAGGCCAGGAAACAGAAATGCTGCGATACTGATCCATTTTTTTCAAGCAGTCACAGATTCTTAATGTAAATACCCGCAGACCACATCAGAAGGGAATCACCAGGAAGATGTCCCGGGAGCTCTTGTTAGAACTAATGTATTTAAGGATTTATATTACTATTGTTAGTAACATGGGAGCTGTGTTCTCTTTGGAACAGTTAAGGAAGCAGCTTGAGAAGGAAATGTAGGGTTTCAAGGCATGAACACGCAACTTTTGCATCAAACTGATTTTGATGGATTAAAAACTGGAATCAATTGATAAGAAAATGGCTGCAAGTATTTGACTTGTCTCAGGGGAAATCCCTGGGAATCTCACACACCTTTGCAAACTGGATTCAAACTGTAAGAAAAATACATTTCTCAAAAAAGCAAAGACAAGAAGTAAGAATCTAGGTGGTATTAAACAGTATCATAGAAAAAAACAAAGGAAAACCATACAACAGCATTAGGCTTTCTGAATAATCTAGTGCACTCAAAGCAACTTCCTACAGATTTGTCAGCCTTAGTTCATGTCTACAGACGTGTTTCTCCCCTTCCATTGCTCCACTTACTTTTAGACAACACGTGAGCTTGGTGAATGTGTGAAGAAAGCAGAGAATAATTATCATCAGTCGTAGCTTGAGGTATCTTACCTATTTAGCAGTCATGCTAGTGGCCTAGAGGGTCCATCAGGTGACTTTCACTGAATTCAGTGAGCTAACAAAAAAAGATATCCAAAGCAAATTCATGTCTCTTCTAACAGAACAAGAGAAAGATGACACTCTCTCCTCCCCAAAACCAAACACAAAAGTCACCCAAATCCCAAACCTACATTTATATTCACTAAAAGATGGGGATTTCCTTCCAGACCCCTGTCCCAAAGGGGAAGGGGCTCTGCTGAGTCCATGAGGTAGAACACAGACACCAGCAGTGTCTTCATAAATGCCCCAGCTATCTGCTCGGCCTCAGATCTGCATCAGCATGATGCAATTGCTGAGCAGGGTAAAGAAAGTGTTTTTCCCAGGGGTCTACTAACAGGGACCTGGGAGATATGAGTAGACATCATGGAGAGACTCCCATTGACTTCAAGGTTCATTAAGCACAGTCAGTGTTGTCAGAACTGAGCTCTTCTTATAGAGGCAAAGGAGGTTTAATGGCACAGTGCTGGAGAAGCCCTTTTGTGCCTCTTTGGTGTGGAACACAGTGTTATTCTCAGAATCACAAACCTGTTCTTTGGCTAGAATAAAAACATTTGATTGTGTTTTGCTGTGAAAACATTTTGATTTGCTGTACTGTCCATGATTAATGTTGGTCTTTCAAAAAAAAATGTTTTCCTTTGTGCTATGTAAATAAAGCTTCTTCCCAGTGTTGTTGAAATGCTGGCTTTCATTATGCATGGCAAAGGAGAGGCTGGTGATGCTTTATGATCTTTAGCAAGCACCACAGACATTTCTGGAACACGAAATCAAAAATAAGAGCAAGTAGCATTAAAATGTTCTTTGAGCTAATTTCTCTAATCAGAACATGAAAGTTCTTTTTCATTTAGTGTATGTGAACAGCGTTCAAAGCAAAATAAAAATCATTCTGAAACTGAGTCTTTGTTTTTCTGGAATAGAGTCAGAGTGCTGGAATACAGTCAAAGTAAAACCTTCTTTTTATGACAACTGAATTTGAGTATTGGATTTCTTATTTGATGTGACATCTCATCACAAGATCCTCCAGGCACTGTGCATGGATCACCTCTAAAATATAAACATCCGAATATTATACTTCTTCTGTTTCTCTGTGGTAATAATAATTCACTTTCACATCAACTTCTTGGAAGGAAAAGCCAGAAATGTCCGTAACTTTTTATACCATATACATCTCTTAAATAAAGGTGATCATGAAGACTCTTTCCCTCCCACTGGTAACCACATCACGTTGCAGTGGCAATGACATTGCTGCTGGCTTTCACAGAAAGGGATTTTGAACAAAGTCTGGGAACAGGGACAGTTCTTCAGGCAAAGTGGGGCTGCATGACTGCATTGACTCCTGTCAAATTTTGCCAGTCATATCATCAGCTGATGATATGTTTCTCACTGGTGAACTTCTTTGAACATGATTTAATAGCTGAACCAAAGCATGAAAAATGCTCAAGTTAGCTAATCTCGGCAGACCTTCAGGTCTGTGGATCACAGTTTGGAAACTACTGATTTAATAAATCTTCCATCATGATGGCTAACAACAGATTGTACCTCATCCCTAAGTGGCCTAATGAACTACGTTTGGGCAATGTGAGAGGTGAGTAGTATCAAGATCTCGCTGTTTACTGAATAGCAGTGCGATGCATATGATTTAGATGACATCAAAAAGGTGTCATTTTCAGGAGATCAAAAGGTAGAGTGCCTTCCAGAAAAGAAAAACGGTTGTATCAAAATAAAAGGAAGCATTCTCAAGTTTCTGTTTGTTATTACCCTGAGGAGTTTGATTAAACATGGAGATACTTCTGCATTAAAGTAATGTTTATTTTTAACAGGAGGTTAAAGCTGAGATGCCAACATGGCCTTGTTTGCTGTAGAAATGTGGCAACTCAGGGATATACAAGTTATGTACATCCAGGCACCAGAAGACTGAAATTCAACCTGTCATTCAACAAAGATTTTCCTATTTCATACCAGCACAAATTAACCATATTCTCCTGACCATCCAGGACCTTCCCAGACCCAATTACTACGTCTCGGATCCTCTCTCCATTGCCCCCTACCCTCACCAATACACAAGTACTAACTCACAGACTATTTCTCACAACACATTGTTTCTTCTTTGCTGCACCCTACCTAGGAAAACATTTTCTGAACTGATCTCCCAGGCTTCTATTATGTCATGTCTTCAAAACTCCAGCAACATTATTTTTTAACAGGTTGTGCATCCTTTGAAACAGAAAACGTTTGCATGATCAGATGAAAAAAAAGCCAAAAGTCAGTGGACTCCTTTACAATGGACCTCCCTGACTTTTCAGAAACTCTTGTCATGAAGAATATAACCTCACTGCTTTCCTGTTCCACACATCTCCCAGCAGTACGTTGCTGCTTAAGGCAGAGAACGCAGTACTGTAACTAATCTGAAATGAAGGAAAACATTTAACCTACAGTCCCTCATATTCAGAACAAATAAGTGTCTCCGTGTCCCGTGCACATGTTTGATGGAGTCAGAAACAGGTTATTAATGAAGAGTAACTCCATAAAAATGAACTCGCTCCAATCAGTCTTCTGGCACTACAACGTCAAGTGGAGATGCCAGTCAAGCAGCTAATATTAAACCTGTAAATCTTTACCTATTTAGGATGCTTTAATCATTTCCTATGAATTAATACCATAAAATGTGATTTATAGCTTAAGGAGGAAGATCCTTATAACCATTAATACACAAATTCAATCAACAGACATTTGGAAATTACAGATTCACTGGAACTGCGTGCTGCTCAACAGAAAACCAATCCTGCCCCCTTCTCTGCAGAGAAAGTGGGGCTTCAAATAATGGTATGGGTGCAGTTTCATCAATGCTGCGTTCCAGGAAACCTCCTTACACAGGCTTTCTTCAACAGATGGTCTTCTTAATTTGGTACAAGGTACAAGATTTATAGACAACCCTCAGCAACATGGGGAGTGCTTAAGGTGTCAGATGTAGCAATAAACAAATGGGAGAGCAATGGTCTCTTAGCAAACAAATTCTCTAACCTTTCAAGGATTGCTATGACCCTGCTGGTCCTACACATATATCTGAGAGAAAATACAAAATCGTTTAGGGTTGTTTTTTTAATATGGAAAAGTTATTTTAAAGTTTGTCTAGTTTTGCTGCAAATTAATAATGGCAGCCAACAAGGCCATTGAAGCATAAAATCCCAGATATGTTGAGCTTATCAGAAACAGAGGTCTGCATGCAGTCTATCTACCAGTCTCCAGTTCACCTAGAGATGGCCCAGCTGTTTCCTCCTAAGCAATCCTACCTCTCAGCCTCTAACATTTTCTTGTGACTGTCTTGTCACCACCGTGTACCAAACATGACTAGAAACAGGGACACTTGTTCGACATTTCCTTCTCTCTGTCACCACAGGTGACTCTGCCAAGTGCCCATCACTCGGTCTCATCTATCTTGGCTATCACTTATTTTTCTCTTTCCTTTGCCCCATACATACAGGCTCATTCATCTGCTGGTCCTTCCTCTGTGTCAGTGATTCTAATGACCCTTTTTCTCTCTGGCATCCCTGCAGATTCATGCACACTGTATCCCTTAAGTATATACAAAGGACCAGTTTAATTCTTTTCAAATTTAAGCATTTGCTTGAGGTGCCAAAAACAGAAATTTAGTTGCCCTTTGTTTCCTTTATTATCCATGAAGAAAGACAGTATGTTGACAGGCTGACTCGGGTATTAGCTGAGCAGAAATGCTCTTTGGAAATACCTCCTGGTTTCTACTGACAAGAGAAAGCTTAGGGTTACTGGCTTTCTAATACATCACTAAAGTGCTTACAGGGGATGGATGCAGGACAAAGTATAAACATTTTTCCAATCCCTGATTTGTGATTCTTCCTCTCTCAACCTCTGTTTCTTTTTTCAAGATTCAAGTTGCTTTGCCTTGTCTGTTTTATAGGGACAATCTTATTTTAACTAAAACAGAAGCTTGAGCCACCAGTTCAAGAAGAGTTTTTGTAACAGCTCTCCAGTGTGGAGAGAAGGCAGGTGACACGCTCTTTACATATTATTGTAAAGTTTTCCAAACAACTTTTTAACCTTTGACTGTTTCAAAAGCCAAACTACCCTACTAGTACAGGCTGATATTTATGCTTTTATGGAGAGAAGGAAAAAAAAATATAAATTGGAATCATGAGTACTCATTCAGTAGCTGAGAGCAAGAGGTTTTTCAGACAGCTAGAAACCGCTGCAGAGGAGAACAGCTAAGCTTTTGCCTCAGGGCATTTAAAAATTCCCTTTCTCCTGCTCCATCTTTTCCCTTCTTCCCTGATCCCTCTTCCAGCATATGTCTGCTAAAGATCTCAGCCTGAGGAACATAACTGGGAGGATGCCAATCTCCAATTCATCTTGGGATCTTAGAGTTTGATTTAATTTTCCATACGGCCTGACTGCTTCTTTAGTAATGATGTACATCCTGGCTAGCCTGACAAAAGCAGCACTGGTTTTCCTGTAGAGCACCAGCGTGATGGAGTTTCATAGGCAACCTGATACATTTGCTACTGGTCCAAGCGCAGCAGCACTTAGACAGCATCCGGCTTTGTTATAGACAGAGAAAATTGCCAAAACATCCATTAATTTCAGTGGTACCAGACTAGGCCCATGGAAACAAGATGGAAAGGATAAAAGTCAGGGAATGTGATACAAGTGGGAAGACAGAGCAGACAGCATGTTTTGAAAGAGGATGCAGAAGAAGAAACACACAGTGAGAAGGACGGGTAGGTGCAGAGAAAGGACTGTTATTACAGGAAGAGCAACAGACACTGTCTTGAAAAGAATGCAAGGAAATTTTATAGTTATTGTTCAGCAGTATCTTCTTCTCCTTACTAGAAGGGTTATGATTGATGATTTATTTTTTAAAAATGAAACATTTAGCTCAGAGTGGTTTTGGAGGGTTTCAAAGCAAAGAACAGCTGTCCATGGCAGGAAGAGCTGGTTGGATGGTTCAGACTACAAGTTCAGCTCCTTTTGTTCCCAACACCTACAAAACCTTTTAAACAAGAACCTTTCTGACATAGAGAGATGTAAAGGAGGAGAGAAATGCATACAAAGAAATGGAAAATGGAAATATATAATAAGGGCTTTGGCTGTTCTCTTTATTTAATATCACGGGACTATGAATTTTCCTCATTCTCCCTGAATGAAGTCTCTAACTATGTATCTTTGGCAGCTGACACAGCAGCAATAGCTCCAGTTTGATCACTGTGAACACTGCATTGGCTGCACTTTCAAATCATCTCAGCACCCAGCGGCTGCTGATTTTGTTGCCAAAATAGGAGACACACACACTTTCCTACCTGTGTCCTAATAGCAGAGATTACACTGGAAAATACCATCAGAACAAGAATGGTTTTACTTGGCAGAAACAAGATGAAACCATGTTTGTTGAGCAAATCTCACCTGAAGTCTGAACTGGTCAATCTATAGTGAAGGTCTAATTTACAGACAGTAGAGCACTTGAGTCAGTCATTTAAAGGCAGTATTGCAGTCCAAATACCTTTTTACTGAATATTATTATAATTTAGGAGTGCACAAGGACATGAGAACTGTTAGCAGGACAGTGATTTCTGGAAAGAAAATATCTGACAGTCAGGTAAATATTCACCTCAGTCTAGATTAAAACCAGCAGAACCTGCACTATTGAACTCCATCTTCCACACTGCCACCCTCGACACACACATTTATACACCTTTGTTCTGTACTCTTCAAGAGTCGACAAGCACAATTTACTGTAGAAAATTGAAAATGTAAGCTCTTGGCTAATGTCAGCAAACCAAACCAAACCAAAACAAAAGAAACCAATTTGCTTGCCCATCAAAAATACAGTATTGCATTTAACAGAGACCACATAGTTGCAGTGGGAAACACATTATACTCACTTAAGATCCAGTTCATTAAATATTCCCTATATTCTTGGTATAAGAAAGAACAGACCACATGTGTGTGGGAGCATAATTTCCTGGAGGCAACATTTTATCTTTGATTTCCATTAGGTCTTTCATGAACACACCACTCAATCCTCTCTGTCTAACTGCCCCTGCTGTGCCAGTGATCATATAGTATGTAATGTCAAGTCTGTCTTCGTCAGGACTGGGATCAATTAGAAGGCCCAATATTCAAATTATATGCTCGACTCCCAAAGCGTTGCCACACTTATTCCCTGAGAATAACAGAAGTATGGCAAACTGTTCCACTGTACATGGTTTTCCGACTGCAGTTTGCATTATGTTTTCACAGTAACCCAAACCAAATTTGTACCCACTGCTTTCCATGCCCAAGAGGGCTTTGAGCAAGAGCACCACAGGCCTGGATTCACCCATCCTCACCGGTGGCATCTCAGTTAGGGGATGACTCACCCAGGCTCCATAATTAACAGTGGGCTACAACCTCTTTAGGAGATGATTCATGTGCTAGGTGGGCTGAAAAACTGCCTAAATATGCTCATTTCTCTCTAGTAACTGTAAAAGATTGTCTTTGTTCACTGGGCTATTAATTTAGTGAGGTGGGATTAACCTGGAACACAATTACAGGTTGTGGAGGGAGAGGCATGTGGAATCAGTGTGTGGAAATCCCATTGTGGGAGCAGCCGTTGGTTCAGTGATACCCCCAAAACTGGGATCAGAAAAAAAAATTATGAGGGGCACAAAGTTCATAAGCTGCTCCTGAAATCTCCAGCCTCAGGGAAGAAGACAGTAAAAGTTTGTGAATATAAACAGGAATTTTACAGGAACTTGACAAAACCCATACTTTTATAGTTATTTGCACATAATTGCCCACCACATAATTCACTGCAGAAAAGAGATTCCCTTTGATTGCAGTCAGAACTGGCGTGAGCCCAGGCATTTCTGAACAGGGAAGGAGCCAAACCCCACTTTAATCTGGTCTGGGGAGCAAAGGGAAGTCCTACCACTCCACCACACTGCGAGTCAAATTTATCTAGCTCCTTGTAACTCTGCTTTAGCTATGATTTGTAATGGAGACTGACTTTATTCCTATTTGTTCTCTCCAACAAATAAGCTTTCAGTTTATGTCCCTTCACTGGCTCCCTCTCTCTGACCTGAAACCAGTCTCCTGATTAACGAGATATGGAAAGTTTTAGGAATAGGGCCAAACTGGGGTGAGAGTTTTCTTTTTGGCTCTTTTCAGCTTGCATAGGGCTGTATTATGGAAGACTGCCTTGCTACTCAGAGCAAGAAAACCTCGCAAACATTACTGCAGAGTTTCATCAAAACTAAAAGACTGTACAGAATTCTTTTGTCGACTTGAAAATATGCAGCAGTAACCCCAATTCATTCACCCTGAACAAAATAGCTACAAACATTCGTTTTGCCAATACACAGACCTTAAAAAATGTGTAATTTCACAGCAGCAACAGAACATTTATATTGCAAACGTTAACCTAACTTCTAAGCTCCTGTAGGAAACTCTAAAATTGTTTAGCAAGAAAGGCTTTCTAAGCTGAGAATCAAGCTGTGAGAAAGAATAAAAAAAGAGCATTCATTTAAACATTTTCAGAAGCCCCTAAAAATGCCGTTTTCACACAGTAAATCCGCTGCACTTGAATGTCTGCTGGCTTTCTGAAAGGAATGCTCTTCACTGGGATGCAGCCTGCTGTGGTCAAGTATGATGGAAATAAAAGTGTTGCTAATGGTGATTGAAAAGGATTCCCACTGCTGCTGGCCAGTATTGGTTTTAGATGGGCCAACTCCGTCGAACGGAGAGCGACGGGAGACAGTAAACTTTCTCTAAGGCTCTCTAAACTTTGAGTCACCTCTGCTTCCCTTCCTTTTAACGCTAGCCTGTCCCGTTGTTTCTCCACAGAGCTTTGTATTAACTCAGTCTGGACCAGACTATCACTGGAAATGTAAAGGTGCAGATTTTCACACAAACGGAGCAACACAAAAAGAGAAATGAACCATGGGAATGAGCATTAGCATAGCAGCAAGTCAACAAGCTCAAAATACTTCTTCATTGTGGGTTACCCCAAGAAACAAAGTTGTTACTCAAGGGTAAATATCCAGCCATCCACTTTAACTGTGATATTTTATATTGACGGCAACTATCGGGAACAGGGCTCGGTTGTGTCAGGCATCTTGCATTTCTAAGAAAAATCAGCTTTGCACAGGCACACAGAAACTTTGCTCAGATAGTAAGTGGCAAGCCTAAGGGCAGCCAGCAAGGCTGAGGCAGGGAATCTGGGAAAGTGGGAATTCGGCTTCCGTTTCCTGAATCCCTGTTTGAAGCACAAGACATACCTCTCCTCCTCAGCAGGACTGGACTTCTTTTAATGGCTTTTCTGCCTCACATGCTGCAGGATCAGCACGGCTCCGCTGCAAAATTCCAGTAGTGGCTGATAGTTTAACAGGGCTCCGTCTCTCCTTATAGCTCACTAATTACATTGCCTCGAGATTTCAGAAGTATCCTGTACTTTCATCCTCAGAAGGAACTTGGTAATCCAGGCCCTCAGCCACAGTGAAAGAAAATCAATTAATGACATTAAGGAGGAGAAAAAATCAGAAAGATTAAGGAAAACCTGTCTTTCCTGCAAGTGGACTTCAGCTGCCTGAGCACTAAAAGGGCAGGTATCTCCTGGGCTTTGCAACAGTGATAATGCTGAGGACATGTGGGGTCCTCCGTGGTTTTACTTGGATGTACAGGTGTCCCCCATACCTTATGGGTCTCTCCCCCCGGGCCACAACCAGAAAGCTCGTATGGCTGCATGGCTGAGGAACCTGAGCCAGCTGAAAACTAACTCAACAAAATACAATAAGGGGGTGCTCAGGCTGGGGCGATGATTGCCTCAGCCAAGATGGTTGTCCAACAGCACAACTTTTAGTGTTTAAATAAGTGATCAGCCTAGAGCCTCCAAGGTAGGAAGAGCAGGGTGTAGAGTGGGGGGCAGTAGCAGGTTACACACTTTGTCCCAGATGCCTAATTTCTGCCTGAGTTGAACAGCAAGGCCGACATGCTTTGTTTTATCCAGGCTGTCTTGACTGATCCACCCCAGCCCAAACCATGGACCCCACCAGCATCTGCTAGGATTTCAGCTCTGCTGTGCTATGTTTACTCACTCTGTATGCCTTGACAGGGGACATAAAGAAGATGAGTCAAAACTTAAATGTACTTTTAAAGGAGATTTTGATGGCTGCAAAATACTTTCAATTCAATGTATACAATCCCAGCAATAAAGCTGGCCCTATTTAGGCTATTTTCAGTATGCTAAGAGTATACCAAGGTCTAGGAGACAATCTCACATGGCACAATGCAAGTAGTAATTGGTCCCTCTTCACACTGCTCTTTTTTGATCAGTCTAGCTTAGCCTTCTTCAGCAAAATGCCAAGATGTGGATCAAAGACTCTAGAGAGCACTCACTTTCAGACCCCCAAATACACACAGATGTGCAGCAATTCTTGATGTGGTTTGTTTTTTTTTCTACTCCCTCACAGGTATCTATTGCAAGTGGTAATCATTTTGTGCTACCTTTTAACATACACTTACTGTTACATTGATAACTGAAAAATACAACTTTTGCACATCACAGATATTCATTCACCTAATCCCAGTCTCTGGCAAACTCCATTACACAGCTGAGAGGGTAGCTAGCTCTCAGTCAGTCATTGTTAACCCAACCTGTTTTCTCTACCTGTGGAAGCTGGCTGGGCCACTGGGAAGTTGAATGTGCCAACAACTGGTTTGCCAAGAAAGATGTAAACTGGCCAGAAGACAGAAGCCTAGAAACTACGGTGAAGCTCTCATTTTGCATGCAAAAGTATGAGTGTGCAGGCACTGTGCAAGGAAAGCACGCAGGACTGGTTGGAGTAATGTCTTTTGCTCTTGCCCTAAAAGCAAGCTACCTCTTCAGTGGGTTCACAGCCCTCCCTTCTGCCTCCAGTCACCAATACACTCCCCAGCTTGCTCATGGGAAACCTGACACTAAGCAAAGAGCCTCACAAATCACTAAAGTGGGGATGCAGTGGACATGCATATACTGAATAGGGAGAGCAGCCCTCAGCCTGGCTCCCAGGTCAGAGAGCCAACAGGCCTGTGGACACAGGCTTAGGTGCGGCTGCAACACACCCTCCAAAATATGTTCAAATGTCAACTGTGAGCGTTGCAGAAAAATATCGCGAAAGGGCAAACAATGCAGTTCTCCCGGTCAGGGCAGTGCCTGCCACACCTAGGCAGCTCTCTGCACCGAGTGTGCCGCTGGCCTGCACAGTCACAGCGGGCAGGAAGGAGAACACACGATCTGCTATTGCAAGTGTACAAGTACTCAAGGCGACCCCAATGACCGCTGTTTCTGAATGGCCATAAACCATCAGCCAAGATGTTTTTCTGTTTTTTTTTTTCCCCTCTGTAAATCACAGGGCGAGGAAATGAAATAAAGAAGCAAGAACAGCTGGGAAGAGCACGTAAGAAGCTGTGGCATCAAAAGCCCTGGCTTTTCTGTCTTGCTACACCTTCTCCTGACTTTTTAATATATTCATTACACTTGCCGGACTACAGCCTCATCTTCATCCTGCAGATCTCACTGAGCAACCAGGATCTACCTCAGAACTACCGAACTGGAAGTGTCTAAAGAGGAGGAGTCTGTGCATCTCAAATTTATTCTTCTCCTATCTCCCAAGAGAGTCATTGTGCTCTCTTCTGCCTCCGATTGCCTTTTCCAGGTTCACCTTGCACTCATTTTAGACCTTTGCAGCAGTGAATTATCTGGATACTGGTGTCTGCAACCTAGTCTCAAATGCACTCTTGTCTTTACAAGAAACTAAATGTGCAAATAAAACCCCACTAAGACTTCTTTCTTAGGCCCAACAGAATTCTAATAAAGACTTGGTTTCCTAATGAACTAAGAAATTTCTTTTATAATTAAGGCAAGACCAGAACTTGGCTTGGTGGCCACAACAACCTCCATGTGCCTCACCTTTTCCCCAGTAAAAACAGGGTTGCTGAACTATGCAGAAAAAGCTACAAGTGAAAACATCTAGGTGAGAGAAAGTCATTATTGTGTTAGGAAACTTCTCAGTATATAACACAAATAACCTCACTGTGCTTTTAGGACACTGAAGGGGAGGAGCAGTTTCCTATTGGAGGCACCAGCAAACATGAAGTCACACAGAAGAAACAGCTAAAGATGGGGTGCTACTGAGTAAGGGCTATGCTATCCCTTATCTCCTTTGGAGGTTGGTAAAGGGCTTTCCAGAGTCCTGCTGTGAATTTGCCTCAGTGCTTTTTAGGGGCCCTTAAAAATGTCATTTGTCACAGAGTAAATCCTGGATGTCTGGTTACTTTCTGCGGGGAATGCTCTTTGCTGGGCTGCAGCTTGCCAAGGGTCAAATATGACAGAAATGAAGTGTTGCTAATAGTGATTGAAAAGGATTCCTACTGTTTGTGGCCGGTGCTGGTTATTAGAGAGGCCAAATTTGTGGGACAGAAAGCAGCAGGAGACAGTAAACTTTCCCTAAGACTTACTAAACTTTGAGTCACCTCTGCTACCAGTGCTATTCTGTCAGACCTATTTGGAGTAAACTGATATTATAATTACTGATCTCAGCAAGGGCCTAATGTGCAACCTGAGGCACTCCTCTGCCTGGCTGTATAATTATGGATGGGCTGGGGAGGCCTGCAGGCACTGCCTGTGCCCCCCACCCCTCAAATACATGCGATTAGGTTACCACTCTATCCAAGCTGCTGAGGACAGGTAAGTGAGCGGCAAAGACGCTGGCCTGCAATGAGAGAAAATTATTATTGTCAAAACCAACTGCCCACTATTAAAGGTTTGAATGTCACCTCAAAAGGGCTCCTTTTCTGACCCTTAAGTGGTGGCATCTAAAGGGCTGTTTGAAGCAGGATTCATCCCCCTCTCAGGCAGCAAATACTGATGGCTGAGAACATTTTTGTTTTGTTTTATTATTTCCTCCACCCTTTCCCCACCCTACTGTTTCTGCACCTGCTGGATTAAACTTTCACATAAAATCAGTTTGGGCTGGATATAAGTTAACTTTATCCTCTACAGTCTCTTTTATACATTGTAAACACATTCCTTTAAACCCTAGGCACAGCTTATTATTAACAAGTTCAGTGCCGAGAATGTTTGTCCACCAAAAGGAGATAAACCACTGATTTTTAAAAGAGAAATGGGGCCTTATTCAAGTAGACTGTAACAAGGAAGATGCACTAGAAAGCAGCAACATAAAAACCAAACACAGACTGAGGCCCTGGTGCTGTAAACCCTATATACAGGCTGACCTAAAGCAAGCGAGTGGTCCTTCTGCAAAAGGCGGTATATATCTGCCTAAAATTAAGTGAGGACAGAAATGCTGTACAGGATCAGGCCTGGAGGACCAGGCCTGCGACAGATTGATCACCTTTGTGGGGTGCTGAGCAGGCTGCTGTCCTATTGATTTCTATAGCAATAGAGGGGGCTTAGCACCTCAGAGCATCAAATTTCCAAGCCTGGAAGGGACCTGGGCTCTGGAATGGATTAAAGCCACATATGATGTATTTGGAAAGGCCTCAATTCAGTCTCAGCACTCAGTAACAGCAACCACCATTTATTCTGGTTACTACAATTCATTTGGACAGTGTTTACAATATTGTCCCCTTCCTCCATTATTAGACAAACAACTTTGATAGGTAGCCTTTATTTTTTACAGCATTTCAGAGCAGAATAAACGCACAGCCCAAGTTATTTATGGAGTGAGCTTTCTGTATGAGGTGCCTTTGCCAAGGAAGTGTGAATTCACATAGTGCACACGCTGTGTAAGTTCAACCAGACAACAGTGACCCAGCAGTCAGCGAGGAAGGGGAGAAAGGAAAAACACATGCAAGACACCATCTTTTACATGTCATGTCATCAGAAAATCCTCCCCATAAACTTTAGGGATCTACGTGCCAAATAGTGTTTTACTGACTCAGAAATGTGATCAGAACAGTATATCAGTATATAGGGCTTTTCTCATTGGGCAGGGTAGCAAGAGAAAAACCTGACGCTTCATTTCCCTGTTTCTGCTTATTCCTTAGGGAATGTCATGTCAGTTGTTTGGGACAGTGTGGCTGGCCATGAGTACTCCAGATGGTTACAGAAAGGTATCCTCACTCAAAAAGCCTTTTCTAAAACTTTAGGATGAAGATTTTTTTTTTAATTAAAGGAGTAGAGATTCAGAGGAAAGGAGAAAGAACAAGATAAACAGGTTTTATTTCACATGATTTTGACATCTGCTACTGCACAAAAACTTTTCTGCAGGCAGAGGACTTCATTCAAAACTAAATGATTGACAAATTCTGATTTCCTGTTATATCCAGCAGTTAAAGTGCAGGCTCTATCACTTTGTGTTTCTTTCATTTCTGATTCTTCATCCCACCAATAATGTGGGATTATGCAGCAAAGCTGCACGGACATTGCCAAAGGAGCATTGGGTCATGGTCTCAGAAGCTTATGGAACAGTTTAGCAGTCGCAGTAAGTTTAACTGTATGCATATTTATAAACATTAGCCATGGACTTGCTGTATTTCCTGATTTCCATTAAAACACACACAAAAATGACCATACAAACAGCTCTTGCTGCCTCATCCACTAATTAGACTTCCAGTTACAAATGCTGGGGCCACAGCTGAAAAATCCACCCCAGCACACCCCTAGCCCCCTACATATACAAATAATGAATTAACTCAGCACATCAATAAATCAAAGAGGCTAAACAGCTTGTCAGAAAAGAAAAAAAAAGTCAAATAAATAGCTTCGATTGCAAGCTCAGATGCCTTTGCCTTTTGGAATGAATGCAGTTCAAATGTTTACTGTATGTTCAAGACAGAAAGTTGATTTGAGGTCAAAAAAGTGAAGAAAAACCTCAAAGGCTTCTCTGTGACAAAGACTGCAACATATTATTGTCCTGCTCCGAGGACAGGTTTTTCAATATGACTAGGAAGTTTTGAAAAACCTTCTTCTGGCTTCCATAAAAAATTGTGCTCTTAAACCCAGATGAACCAAAAAACTGTACTCTGCATTATTAAAGACCAGCCAGTCCTCCCATTCCTTGCAAAGCACTTTTGGAAACCATCCCCTCCATCTAGACAAGATCAAAACCGATGTTGCTTGTTGCTGTAATGTAGAGTTAAATAATAATGCTAATTTCACATGTCATGTTACAGGAATGATTGATATAAATAAATCTGGGGTTGTTTGATAAGAAATATACAAACATGTCCCCTCTCTTTCAGAAAAGTTCATACGAGCCAAAGCCAAGCCTCTAATGTTCTTTATCAGATCATTCCTCATTTTGAATATTTTCCCATGACTTAGTGCATTTTTTAATAAAAAGATAAAGTCTTTTTATAGGATAGACTTCTCCTTGCACAGTTAATACTGGAGCAATCTCAGGTCTTTTTTCAAAATATTTGAAACCAGACTTGCTGCATTAACAAATATGAAATAGGGCAACAGTAAAAGATTAACTCGTGTCAACTCTCAATGTCTCTGCTCTTAAATTATTCTCACTTATAGCACAGCAGCACCTAAGAGTCTTCCACATGACCCCTTGCGCTAGACTCCGTACAGAGCTGCATAGGAAGATGCTGTCTGAAAGACTTCCGACTCAGAAACTCTGATCTTCCAGTGACGTGTACACCATCTCCAGCTTTGCGGGGAAGAGGCTCTTCCAGCTCAGAGATGAAGAGTGGCAGGAATCACTGTTTGTTTTATCTGGATATCAAAACTGCCTGGAGTAGCAACACTTGATGCTAAGAAACCTTTTGGTCAAGGCATAACACCTGCTATTTCAGGCTATAATGCCATCCTCACCTCTAGATGATTAGAGCAAGACTAACCTTCAAACAGTGGCAATTATCCTGCTGTGGCTTGATCTTCCCTCTGAACCAGGTACTGCCAAATTCAGAAGACAGACAGACAAATTGGCACACCCTTTCAAAACTTATCACCTTTTGTGAATACAGATAATTTTCAAATTACTCCCTCAAAACTGAAACACAGTGCTTTTCCTTAAGTATTTGTCTTTGAACCTGATTCTCCTTGCAGCTGGCATGGCTAATAGCATGCTGTTCTCCATGCTTGTTCTTACACAAAATAGAAGCAGTACAAGACATGCAAAGGAGCATGCAGAAACTCATGAATGTATCTGCTCCAGGAGTCTAGTTTTACAGATATCTCAACTGGCCATGGCATTCCCAGCTGTGTGGGAGTCTGAAATCACAAAGACGAGGTGTGCTTTCTTAAAATAAACATCAACCTCAACTCCAGAGAAGATTCCTTGGTGTTATTCACTGCAGCTGTAGTTTGCTACATGAACATTCCCTCTAGAGAGGGGAGTAACTCTCAGACAGGGTAAAGCTACCTCAGCCAACTTCATAACAGACCTGGCATAAAGACCTTTTTAGGGGATGGGACATGTACAGGAGGGACTGTGACCAAAATAAGAGCATGCACCAGGAATTTGCAGGTAGTGTCTCCAGGGAGACAGTTATTGTCCTTGTGCAGAAGAAAACGTAAAACTGTTTTGAGATTCCTGCCACCTTTCCTCCACCACATCAAGAGCCAACAGAGTAGGGGAGGATAGAGTTCAAAACCTGCCTTCCACATCTCATTTGTGCACCTAAAGGTTTTGTCCTCGTGACCTGGGCAGCTAATTCTTCTGATCTGACATGGAAGGGGAGGGACTTGTTTACAGAGAGAATGATTTCCTTCTTTACTGACATGAGTTGCCTCAGTGCTGACTTGTTTTATTACTTTTAAATTACAATCAAGTACACCATAATTTGGCCAAGATTGACATCTGCTTTCACTAGCTCTTAGTATTTGCAAAAGCTCTTCAAGAAATATAAGGGAACCACTTTGGAAAAGCAAAGCGTTCACACCTCAGCATACACAATTAGAATGCAAAATTTTTGACTCTTTTTTAGGTTTTTTGCCCTGTTCAAGCTTCACTTCAGGTTTCTTAACATATGTATAGCAGTAAGTTAGGTCTATGAAGCAGTGCATCCATCTTGTATCACACAAAGGTACATTTGCTGCTGTGACAATCTAGACCACTTGCTCAAACACACCATCATAGCCCAGTCGCACACGTCAGCCAAAATCTGTAGCCTTTAAAAAATCTCTCTGGGGAAAAGACCGCAATACAGTACAAAGTCCTCCTTAAAATGCAAAGCTGTTGTCTAAGTAAGCCTGGTTTTCTGTATGTAGTTGCCATTCTCTTCTTTTTTCTAATGCAGGAAGATGTTATTCCCCTAAACGAAGGCAAAAGGAATGCCTAGTATTCCTTTTTCCTAGTCCTAGAAAAGAATAACAAAAAGAGGTTAACCACTAACCCAACTGTCACACCTTAGGCAAAATAAGCCAGTGGGATCCAGCAGGTATGCTGATTTACGCGTGGCAGAGCGCCAGTCGTTTACCCCTTGCTGCGCTGAGGATTCTGAAGCACTGTATTTTCCTTTGGTTTATTTTTTGTGTGTGTCAATATACATGCTGCTATGTGCTCATGGAAAAATTAATGCTGTAGCAACATTGTCCCTTCTGAATGTACAATCAGAAGCACAGTGCAAGAAATCCAGGGAAATAACAGGATCCAATCCTTGGAGTATTTTCGAATCAATAGTCCCTTTATTTATATTGTAGCTGCATTCCAATTTATCACTTACAAATATCCTCCGTAATAAATAAGGGAAGGAAATGGAAATATTACAATGAAATTGTAATAATTCAATCCTAGCTCTGCACATAATAAAGTTGCAGAGGGAATCTCTGCTTTTTTGGTTGCCACTAAGCATCAGCAACAACTGATGGTCTTAAGTTAACAAGCTAATATTTCATCCATGGATACCAGAGTGATAATGGCTAAATATGCCAGTCGAGGGAATGAGCACATGTGCAGCTATTTGCCTGACACAACTTCTGCTGTCATGGCCTATTAAAACCAGTTTACATGTGCATGTCGAATTTGATGAATATGTATGTGACCTCTTTCATAGCTATCACTCATTGGACTGTAGCCCTCATGGCAGAAAAAAACAGCACCTCTCATTAAACACAGCTTGAGTTACAGGCATGTTATGTTAATATTCCTTCAGAACTTTAGGGGGTTTTCTTCTCCTTTTAATAAATCTTCAGAATAAAATAATTTCAATGTATAATTAAAAAAACCCCTTTGCTATTTCTCTCCTCTTTCACTTGGTGAATGTGTTTTGAAATTTTCCTTATCTAGTAGAAGAGACGGTAAACGAGTTTATAGATAACACATTCAACTGATGGTAGCCAAATGCGACTTCTCTTATATAGGGTCTTGAACAGAATTAGGTATTTAAAAAAACCAAACCAAACCAAACCAAACCGCTCACCCAGAACAGAGTAGATTTTTTTAGGTAAAAATGGGACAGCCTGTCTTGAACATCATACTTCACCCAAATCTAAACAGTACTATGTATTACGAGTCTAAACAGATGCCGTGAATGTTCCCTGTTACCTCGCAGTTATCCCACTTTTTCTGCATGTAGATGGAAGGAGAACTGAAAGTATGAACTACATTGCTACAGAAAGTGCTTTCACCAAATTTCTTACAGAAATTGTAAAGCCTCAAGAGGCAGAGGAAAGCATCCAAGCTTTTGGTGGTTATGAGAATCCAAATGAACCTCTGAATCTTTTGAGGTTTCTTCATTGCTGTTTAAAAAGCATAAATTATAGAGTACAAGCAAGAATGCAGCCAGATTGTGCAGTCCATATATGGCAAATATTTACTCACATGAGCATTTCCACTCCATCTGTTCTGCAGATAGAGTAAATATTTCACAAACTGACACTTAATTTGGTAATACCAAACCAGAAAAGGCACATCTACATAGGCATTGGTACTTTGCACCATCCACAAAGAAAGCCACAATCTTCTCCCAGTTACATAAGTTTGATACACCAGCAATTGGAAGTAATAAGTAGGTTTGCACCGCTATACAGAAATTAATGCACTAATTTTTACAGGGAACATTGCTGTATCCTAGACCACCATGGGCTCACTGTGCTGGGATAAACCAGACACTGAACAGTTCATTTGAATGAGTCCCACCTCTACACCAAGAGGTGTACGGAGAGGTCATTTCTCTTTCATTTGCAATGGGGAATAATTTCTTGTGACTTACTGGGTCCCTGACATCCAGATAGTTTGGGATTCTTGATTTAGCCACTAAATAAATGGCCAAAATCTGTTTGACTGCTAAAATGCACCCCTTGACCACTAAAACCAAAGCCTTGACCTCAGCAGGGGAATGCCGTAAGTAAGGTGAGAAGAATTCAGTAAATGACTGAAGCTAGCACTAAAATGATGCATTGGCATTACATGCTTTCTGGACTGACTCGTGCACGAAAGAAAAACAGATTTCCATCAGAACATTCCACTTTGGGGAAAAAAAAGAAAAAGGAAAAAAACTCCACCATGGTAATTTCAACAATATTTTTAAATTTTCTAAAGTAAAGCTTCACAACGAAGGTCTAACTCCTACCTTATGCCACTAATGTAAAAATATTTATTTTGCCAACATTGAAAACTTTTCATTAAGGTAAAAACATTTCACTTTGATTATCAGTGTGTTTAATTTAATTTAACGTTGATTTTATATTCATTTTATTTGAATTGTATTGATTATTATGTTATTTCACAACATTTCAAGAAAAATGAAAATTTTCAAAGTTCTCATATCAACTGCTAGGGGTTCTTCTGCGATTTGCATGCTAGAGTATAAACAATCACTCTTCTTTTTAAGTCTGTCTGAAAACAAACCTGGAATTCTTAGAATTTCCATTATCTAGTTATGCATAAAACTATTTTCTGCAACTGAAAAGTTCCCAAAGACAACAGATTTGAAAGAAAAGAAAATTAAAAGAAAATTTACAAGAAAAATAAAGACAGGAAAAAATCCAAGCCATTGCCACGTTCAAGTTAGATGAGATACTGAGATGTAATCTGGCCCATGAGGGACATTTCTATTAGCGGAAATTCCTGCCCAAGAGCTTTGAATGAAGAAAAGGAACCTAGTCACCCCCCTTACATTTAGCAAACTTGACAATGGAAAGAGCTAAAATTTCTCATGAAGGTGCTGCTATTGGTAGAGTTTCAAGATATGGATAAAACATTGCTTATAAAACTTGATTTTTTTCCTCCTTACAGGTTTTTTTTTTTTAAGGCAGATTTTTCTATGAGAAAAGAGTCAGCAGCTCTCTAGCAATATAGACACATTAATTTCCAGCTTCTTTTCATTAATGCAACGGAAATGTAGATGCTGAGAAAGGAATGATGAGTTTGAACAAACTCTTGCCATGTGGATAAGAAACACACTGAGGTAGGGAAGTACCGCTGGCTCTGTTCTGCCCTCTCATGATACACACAAATCCCCACAGCATTCACCTACCCTTCACTGCAGTAAATGGTGGCTGCTGCTGCTGCTGCTATAAAGCTGCGATAGCTCTATGGCTCAAAACCAGCTCTTCATTTTGTGATTGATCCCAACACATTCCTTTGCCTGCTGCGAACGAGGCAGTTCCCATGCCGGGGACACCTACACACCGGCTAATTCCTGTGCATGGGTCAGAGCATGTGGCATAGAGCATCTACAGTATAGGTGCCTGCCTCGCTCTCATCTTCTCCCATCCCTGCTCTTGGACAGCAGGATTCAACCCCATCAGCCTGACCCATGTGGCCTGAGGATTGCAGAGCATCCTCCTCCAGGCTGAGCTTAAGGATGGTACAGATGAAGCCAAAATTTCCTGTGTTTCATTTGTTTGGTTTGGTTTTCTTTTAAATAAAGAAAGATGTGGTGTTCCTACACCACATCTGTGCAGCACGCAGTTCCCACTGCATCCTTTCCACGACAGGCTTTTCTTACACATTTCTCACTGGCATATCTGCATTGTCACTCTCTGCAACATGAGCATGTTTTTGCCTCATCCACCTGACCTAGAAAAACAAGATAAAAACTAAAACCAAACAAAAAAAACAGTACTGTCAAAACAGACATTTTAGCCCATATAATCCCATGGGTTTCAATTTTCTTAAGGTTTTGGAAAACACTCCTATTGCCCTGAGTGGCAGAGAACTTCAGAGGAGGTTTGTGCGAAACATCCTTCTTAAGACACTAGCCCTGCAACGCAGGCTTTCATGCACACTCCGTTTCTGAAGGGAAGCCATCAGTAACGCAAAAGCTGAACGAGGCAGTTCGTTGTGCTTTACCACCGTACCAAAAGAGCCTTTGCACCAGCATGTCCATGACAGACCTTAAAACGCTTTTCCATACACAATCCTACAATACTTTTTTGACTTGCACATCCCCTTTTGGAGTATGTCTGAGATGAGATTACTTACATGCTCCAAGTTCAATTAGTGAATGCAAAGCCAGGGATGCAGGTACGGTATATGCAAAATGAACTCATAAATTCAATTTTTTGCAGGTGCTAAGCATGCGAAAATGACACACAAATTCTTCTAGAAATACAAACGCCAGGAATATAAGTGACATTGTATAACAGCTAATGAAAAAACCCCACAACCTTGACTGATTCAAAGAAAGAACAGAAATAGATATGACATAACTTATGGATTTGATAAGGAAAAATACCACCAGGATGCCAGAAATAGATGACAAACTCAAAAAGTATCCACTGTAGCTCACCCCAGGAACTGATATACACAGAGAGCTTTCCACAGTCTGTTTCGAAGGTTAGAAAATGTCCGTATCAAATTACAGGGCGCTACACATTTTCCCTATCAGCTCTTCCTTAATTAAAGTAATATTGAAATAAAATGTTCCTGTCATATTCCCTTGTGGCCAAAGAGAAGTATAGAAGTATCTATTCTGAGTCTCTGAAATCAGATACACATTTTCCTTTAAGTAGACACTTTCTGGGTACATATCAAGATAATTTAAACAAAACTAAATTTAATTCAATAAAAATCTTATCATTCTCATGTGGAATAAAACAAAGAAGAGTTTAAAAGATCCCCAGGGTAATCTTCTGGTACCCACAGTTATAGTCAAACATGCAATCTCTGCTAATAACTCTTATTTACATATATATTAAACATGTATACCATTAAAGAGATAAGTACATATTGATAGAGCCATGAAGTTTAGTGGTTCCTTTGAACACATATTTCTAAAGTAAGTACCTTACTTACTATTTAATAGAAATTCTGGTTAATTTAGAGATTATGAACTAGATATATATTTCTAAGAGTTTCTGGGAGGTTAAGCCTTTGAAAAAACAGAAAGTTGCTAGAGATGGGTATGGGAGAAAAAAAAATTCAGCTTTTCAAGGGGCAGAAAAGATGTGGTGGTTCAAAGCAGAAATGCACTCACTCACCCATTAGGAAAAAGCGAATAAAGAATAAACCCAAAACTTCCAAATATTTTTATACCTTTTCCACCTCCCAAGAAAAAAAATGGAAGAATCTTTATCTGGCCTCAGCCTCTTCCCCACCATTTGATATGAAACATGAAAAATCATTGAACTGAATTTCATAAACCTGAGCTTTACATTGAAAGTGGTATTACATTAACAGAGAAAGGAGAAGCAAAATTAGAATTTTAGGATTAAATATGGTCTGAGCTAAGACTTGAACTTGACAAACACAATTACATTCACTGAAAAAGACGAAGTGACATCTACTTGATACAAGAAAGTACTTCTAAAGGAAAATGCCTAAACAGTCTTTTTAAAAAATCTTTGAACTTTACTTTGGTATTGCAGATTTCAAAAGGCACTGCTTTCTGCAGGGTTCACTAAGTGCTTTTGGAAATGCAGCCCTAAACAAAGACATTTGGAATTCAGAAAACTTTCCTCTTAATCAAAGTATTGCCGGCATCACCATGTGCACTCTGAAAAAAATTTGTAACGCACCATCTAGTGCACAGACACAGGTTATGAACCACTATTTGAGAAACCAGGAGAAGGCCTGGAGCCTGGCTGCACCCCTGGGACAGTGACGTCCTCCGGGGCTTCTGCACCCACCGCCCAGCCCTGGACGGCATCTCACATGGGAGCAGGGTGGCAGCTGGGACACCACTCTCCCTCCCTTCACAGGCATGGCTTGGGGTCCCTGAGCTGCCTGCACCCCAGCACTTCTGTGTGGCCCAGCACCGCTCCCAGGATAATCCAAGCTGGCCAGCACAGGCTGAGCAGTGGCATTAGCCACCACGGCCCTCCAGCTGGCTCCATTGTGCCGCAGGGCCCTGCCGCATGGCCGCGTCTTGATGCTGGTGGCTCCCAGTGACTCATTTTCGATGAAAGTAAATTGCTACTTTCAGCCACAGGAAACGGTGGCCAACTTGCCACGTTAAAGAGCTTGGCGTAACTGGCTGTGCCTTCTCCTTCATGCTAATTCAGAACGCCTTCCCCGAACTGCACAAATAGTCTGCAGAATTGCTAGGCAACCCTTTGCACACGTTTTGCCAGCATATATATTTGTGCTCTCCCTTTTTAATTCTATTTTCTTTTCATTGGGACAGGACTCTTCCCTTCTACCCATGTTTCTCCCTGCACCACTTCAAATGAGATTAAGTTTTAGGCAAAGAGGGAAGTCCGTGCTTGCGGCAGGACCATTGTGCATTAAGCGAGTTTATTTTGGTAGCACTGTGTTCTGTCTCTAGTCACTGTCTTTTTACACATAATCAAAACATGAAGATTTATTACAGGGAGCACTAAAAATACGGCTTGAAAAGAACAAAAATAAAACCACAAACTTGCTTTACAGCTGTGGCCTTAGGAATGCAACTGGATTCAGTCTGCAATGGGGAGTGGCAACACTGTCAGGTTTCAAATGTGACTTATCTGCTCAGGCTCTCAGAAGCCAACTCTCTGACTCCCGGCATAGCCCCTAGAAAAAGAAGAGACTTACAGGATATTTCACAGCAACGTGATACAAAGGCCACCGCACCTACAGGTCAGTCCCTAGCAGTAGGTCAGCAGTCATCATCTTTGTCTTGCCACATTTTTCATTATAAGGCTCAAGGCTCCATGTGTATTTCTTGAAAATCCAAGGTCTAGAATCAGGAAACTGTAGAAGAACCCCCCCTCCTCCCCCCCCAAACCCCCTAAGGTTCCATTTTTGTTTCTTCATTTTAAATATATTATAGCCCTGATGGTTGTGGGAAAAAACTACATCTTTAAAAAGGATAGTCCCTAGCCAGATCACACATGAAAAGACAAACTGAGTAAAAAAAAAATGCTATGTGAATTATTCTTGTAAACTAACAAATGAATGCCTTCAAAGACTGTCTCATGATATTCTGAACAACTGAAACTGGGCAGCATGACTGGGGCCCATCATCACTACACCTGGTATCACAGACAATAAATCACCCTAAATAACTCAGAGACTACGGGTTCTCTTTTTTTTTGGTGGATAGCTACAAATCTGATATTCAAAGGTCTGAAAAATATTTTTCAAAAACAACTCAGTCAACAACAACTAGCTGTCTGTCAACCACATGACTTGTACACAAGGATCCTGGAAAAGAATTTCCCCAAACAGTAATCTCGTCTGTGATGAGCACTCTAGGCTGACAGTGAGGGCATCCTCTGCTCTGCATTCAAGACTCAGCAACAACATACAACCCTGGGGATGCACCTCTCATTGTTTCCCTTATTCCTGCCATACCTGAGCTCCTTGTTGATCCAAGTAAGACACTTGGAGGCCATCTTAGCCCAACCTGGAAATTTCAGTAAGCTGATCTTAAGGAACAGTCAAGCACACATGCTCTTCAGTGGTCAGCAAATGAACTGTACATCTAGATTACACAGTGGAAATCACTGCAACTCTCCTGCCACCTCACAGTTAATCAGCATAAGCCGCACATCTAATTAATTTATCCTCAACTTTTAGCAACAGGAAGAGCTGAATGAAGCTTGCTGTGACTTTCAGCATGTAGTCAGTAATACGTGCTGGGCTGCTGGAGTGCTCCAGCTTGGATGGTTTTCCTAGATGAGTCTCTCCTTGTTAGTTTGTTAGAACAGCGGTGATGAAAAATCAAAAAGAGAAAGGAGCTGACACTCCTAAACACATTCTGCGTACAATCATCTGACCACTTAGGAGGCAGATTTTCTCACCGACTGCAATTTAGACATTTGTGGATCTTGAATAAAGGAGAACAAAAGTTATTATGAAACTTTTAAATTTATGAATGATAACAGAAAACAACTTCCAGAATTTAGTTTATTATCTCTGTGTACTGTAGTAATCCATTCACATAATGCATGCGTATAAAGTGAGTATAGCAGAAGATGACATGGGTAAAGCAGGGATGCAACAGTCTTGGTCAGCATTACACAATAAATCAGGTTTTATCTCCTGTTTCTTTGTCTTGTGCTCTGCAACTGTGCCAAACCATTACACCCTAAAAAAATTTCCATTAAGATAGAAGTTGAAACCAAAGGGAAGCCAGGTTCAGAGGTATTTGGAGCTTTTATTCACAGATGTGATAGCCTTATGTTTCAGTGCATTTGTTCCCTTTGACAGATTACATGTGCTCAAAGAGGCAGTTTTCAGATACATACAACATACATTTCCATTTTTTAATAACTTTTCCAGGACTTTCAGAAAATGTTGGTCTGGCTTTTTATGGATTCTTCCCAAAGAAGGTAGTAAAATGTTCATGAATTTGGCATAGAGTATTCCAAGTGTCCACACATTCTGCTCGACATATGTAATACCAACACCATCTTTCCTATCTTTAAACTCTGGAGGGAGACATAGGCTCCACAAAGCACAGGAGAAAATCCTGACTAGTTTGGATTAGAGGTTTCAGTCCTAATTTGCTTCTTTGATTCGTCATGGCCAGAACAAATATATGCAACTCATTATATAAGCTGGCCTTCCACATCTAGATACCACTGCTGACGTCCTTCAGGAGTTATTTAAACTTGCATAGAAGTTATTTGAATGGTGTTTACCCCTGGCCTCTCTCTTTCAGGCTCAGATGGGTCTTTAGGTGCAGCCTTAACACAGGAAGGGAAGCAGCTCCTGTTTCCTGTGGGCACATGTGCAGAGCAAGATGGCTGAAGGCTCCACATTGTGAGTGAAGGTGCATCTGCTACTTTACTCACTGACGTTTCCACAGGATGGCTGGGCTGTTCAGCCTAACAGCATCCAAAAAAAAAAAAAAGTAATTTCCTTCTTTCCCTCACCAGACACACTGCAGCAGTGGCCCCAGTGTAGTCTCACACTTGTCAAAGCCTACAACTGACATAGGCTACATAAGATATTGCAAGGATCACTCTCACTTTGTGGAAAGGTTCCAGAACAACTCGATGGGCTAAGAAATCCTTCTTTTAAAATACAGAGGCCTAGGGTTTGTACACAGTGATAATGTATTAATACCTACTTTTTATGTAAGGAGCTAACATCCATGGAAGACCCAATATATCTCCGTGTAACCGTATATCCCCATTTTCACAGAGAATGAAGGGGGGTCCAAGCAAGGTCCTGGGCATCCAGCCCAGAGGATGCACAATAAATATATCACCAGTTTTATGCTCCACTTGAGACTGCTGAGTTGCCCTAACTACAGGACTAACAATGGCAACTGCCTTTTCAGATTTTTTTTTGTTAATAATAAAAAAGACAGCCTTGCCCTAAAGAATAAGCTAATACTTATAATGAATTTCCATTGAACTCCATCATTGCTGGGGTGAAGAATCTGTTAACACTAACATAAGGCATGTCTGGAGATGGTCTAGTCCACTGCACCTGCTCAAAGCAGGATCAGCTATAGCAGGTTGCTCAGGACCACGTACAGTCAGGTTTTGCAAAGCTCCAAGGATGGAAATACTACCACCTCAGAAAAAAAAAAAAAAAAAAGAAAAAAAAGAAAAAAAGCTTTTCCCCACATTTAAACAGAATTTTTTGTGTTTCAATTTGTGCCCATTGCCTCTTATCCCATAACTAAGCACCACTGAAAAATGCCTGGCTCTCGTTTCTTTACTTCTCCCCATCAGGTATTGATACACATAAGTAAGATCCTCCCTAAGCCTTCTCTGGGATGAACAGTTTCAGCTCTCTCAGCCTCTCTCATATGAGAGAAGCTCCAGTCCCCTCAGTCATCTTTGTGGCCCTTCTCTGGACTCTCTCCAGTATATTCATGTCTTCCTCGTACAGGGGAGCCCAAAACTAGTCTACTATTTTGAAAAGACACTGAGCTGATGCCCTATTACCCCTTGTGGTGGATTGACCCTTGGCTGGATGCTGGTGCCCACCAAAGCTGCTCTATCACTCCCCATCTCAGCTGGACAAGTGAGAGAAAATATAATGAAAGGCTTGTGGGTTGAGATAAGGACAGGAGAGATCACTCGCCAATTACCACCATGGGCAAAACAGACTCGACTTGGGGAAAATTAACTTAATTTATTGCCAATCAAACCAGAGTAGGGTAATGTGAAATAAAACCAAATCTTAAAACACCTTCCCCCCACCCCTCCCTTCTTCCTGGGCACAACTTCACTCCCAAATTCTCTACCTCCTCCCCACCAGCGGCACAGGGGGACGGGGAATGGGGGCTGCGGTCAGTTCATCACACGTTGTCTCTGCTGCTCCGTCCTCCTCAGGGGGAGGACTCCTCACACTCTTCCCCTGCTCCAGCGTGGGGTCCCTCCCATGGGAGACAGTCCTTCACAAACTTCTCCAATGTGAGTCCTTTCCACGGGCTGCAGTCCTTCAGGCACAGACTGCTCCAGCGTAGGTCCCCCACGGGGTCACAAGTCCTGCCAGAAAACCTGCTCCAGCGTGGGCTCCTCTCTCCACGGGTCCACAGGTCCTGCCAGGAACCTGCTCCAGCGCAGGCTTCCCACGGGGTCACAGCCTCCTTCAGGCATCCACCTGCTCCGGCGTGGGCTCCTCCACGGGCTGCAGGTGGATATCTGCTCCACCGCTCACCTCCATGGGCTGCAGGGGGACAGCCTGCCTCACCATGGTCTTCCCCACGGGCTGCATGGGAATCTCTGCTCCGGCGCTTGGAGCACCTCCTCCCCCTCCTTCTTCACTGACCTGGGGGTCTGCAGGGTTGTTTCTCTTACATGTTCTCACTCCTCTCTCTGGCTGCAATTTCTGTGCCATAGCAACTTTTCTTTCCCTTCTCAAGTATGTTATCCCAGAGGTGCTACCACTGTCGCTGATTGGCTTGGCCTTGGCCAGCAGCAGGTCCATCTTGGAGCTGGCTGGCATTGGCTCTATCGGACATAGGGGAAGCTTCTAGCAGCTTCTCACAGAAGCCAGCCCTGTAGCCCCCCCATTACCAAAGCCTTGCCACGCAAACCCAATACACCCCTAAAGGCAAGCTTTCAAGCTTTATGGAATACACGTGTGTTAAACATTGTTTAAACGCAGAATAAACAGAGCAGAAGATGTATCTGGAGAAGCAGAAATTTACGGGCACTTGCTAAAGTATCTCCTTGTTCTTTCAATCCACTCCTAAAATACAAGATTATTTTTGGCCAGTTTTATTGACTTAAAATCACTCTTTGCTCTTTATTTATTTATTTTTGTTTTTTGAAATAATAAGGTTTGACTTCCTTCCTTTTACCCTTCAAGTGTGTTGTCCTGGAGGTTGTTATTGCTATGGAAGATTGTGGTTTTTTAATTTAAATGTACATTCCCGCCACCATATATTGGTGCAGTGACTTTTCCCTCACTCAGCTGCTGCAGAACCATAGATCAGTCATTATAAAACCAAGTTTGAAAGGAATAATGAATCTTGGCTATATTACTGAATAAATCTTGGCTATTTTGGCAGTGTTGTTTTGAATTAATTTTTCTCTTTAATGCTTAAGTTTCTTGAGTATATTTAGCTTTTTTTCATTAAACGTTATTTGAAGTGCAAGCATTTCTGATGAAACTTAAGAGGTGAGCTTGTGGAGCTGACATGCACTAGCTTTCTCTGCCCATGATATATGCTACGAAAAGTTATAAACTCTCCACTGTAACCTCAAAATATTCTGTGCTTAAGTACCTTGCTTGATGAAATCTTGGCCACAGTCTTAATTAAAAAAAATTAATAACATCAATGGAGCTTTTCTCCCACAAGAGAAATACAGAAATACCCAGATTAGTGTGTTCTGCTTCCTACCTTCCATATTTCTTTTTAAATCTAGTTTGAATATTTTTGCAACAGATTTGCAGATAATTTTCCAGTCCAATAATGAGAGATTCCATTTCTAGAGTATAAGTTCCATGCAAGTAAAAAAAGGATTTCACATGAACTGTGTTTGAAGTATTCTGCTATCAGGAGAGTTGACTCCATTTTATTTCAGTATCTTTGAAGGACTATATTGCAGTTCTAGGTTCCTCACAATGCCAGTTCTGTTATATTTTTTCCCCTCTCATCAATGCTTCTACTGAGTAGCCAAATGATGAAGTCCACAATATTAATGAGATCATGAAAATAAAAAAATAAATCACATTGCCTTTTCCCCCTAAGAAAACCAGTTTTCTGTGAAACAAGCCTGCTGCTTTAATGCCGCTTCCCTAGCCATGACATTCAATTCCAGTTTCCTATGACTTATCATTTGACTGTCTTTCCCCCCAGCCTTTTCCAATTTCTTCAGTGTGGCCTCAGAGTTATTAATACCGAACACTCACATCATCAGGACTAGAATGTTTTATCATTATACACCAGAGACTTAGCTGATTTTCAACTAAAGATTAATGCTTCATTTTCTGTAAAACGGCACAGTATCATGTTGTCCACCCATCCCTTGCAGATTTTTTTCATTCTCTCCAGCAGGGAATGGGACAACTGGAGGGCTTGTCATGTGCCTGCTCAGTTGTCTTGAGTGTTGAGATCAGAAGCCTCTATCAGAAGCACAATCAGAGCACAATTCATTGTTACTTTTCACACCACTATATCCAAAATGGCAAATTCACACCCTCTTCTTATCTTGTTTGTTATTCACTGGGACTGATCCCAGCCTAGGTCTTTCCAGCTATATAATCCTCCCAGACCAACAAATAGATCTCCCTTTGCATACTTATTCAGGGACCAAACACCTAGTCATATGATTCTCAGAAACAACAAATATACAATTCAGAGTTTGTCTGCTTGGTAATCTCTCTGCCTTGCTGAGCACACAGTACACATTTCAACCTGATAAAATGCCAGGTCACATAGCCAGAAACGAAACTGAATTGACAGAAATTATTCTGTCCTCCTAATTGGTACTTAGAAGTCACTGTGAATAATAATTTGTGGGACATTTTGCTGGAAAACTCTGACAGTTAATGTGATCTGTTGCTAAACAACCATATGAATTGCAAGAAGGTATAGAGGAAAGCAATGCGACTACATCCTTGATTATGGTGGAGGACCTGTTGTACAGATACACTTGGAGCTTATACTTTGGAAGGATGTTGAAAAATTGGAGAGAATTCAGAGTCACATGTACGAATAAAAAAATGGAAAATATGCCTTGAAGTGAGAGACTCCTGGTGCTCAATCTATTAGCTTAATGAAGAAAAGGTTAAAGGATAATTTATTAGTCTATAAGTGTCTATTATCAAAGGGAATGAAAATTGATAATTGATGACTCCTCAATCTAGCTGACAAAGGCTTAACAAGATTCAATGGCTTGAAGTTCAAATTAGACAAATTAAGGTCCAGAATATGGGGCACTTCTTATTTTTTTTCTTTACAGGGAAGACAACCGGTTAAAGGTTGCAATAGATGCTCCATCACCGGAAACTTTTAAATCAAAGTCATGTCAACAAAGTCATAAAAGGTGTCTGAAAGTAAGTCACAACTGTTGGACTTCAAGAAAGCTTTTGGGGAAGTCGCTTGAGTGATGTTACACAGGCCATTAGCTCCCAAAGGTCCCTTCTATTTGTAAAATCCTCATAATTGTTCTACCACATCAGAGTTATGTAGACCACATTTTTTTCTTCTCTGAACATATAATCCTCTATCGGAGTGCAATAAATGTTTCAAGACCTCTTTCACCACAACCAAAAGAATAGTGGAGGAACAAAGGTGAGGAGCTGTATTTCCCAAAACGGCACCATGCAAGTGAGAGTGTGATACAAATCACTGGAGTTGCTAAACATTTTTATTGAATAGTTACGAAGCAGAATAAATTAGAAGCCAAAGTTTAGGCTCTTCTTTAGAATAAGTAGCTGGTATAACCCTTCTGACACTAGATTACAGTCTCTGCTTTGGCTTAATAGTTAAATAGTGATTACATTTCCGTACAGCCTACCTTTCCAAGGAAAACACATTCTCTGTGCACTGCAGTCTTCGACAATGGGATTAAGTATTACTGGCAGACAATACCACTTAAAATGTTAGCTGCATCAACCTCTATGATGAATGAAAGAGGTATTAGTCTGCAGTGCCTCTTTTAACAGGAGGACAAAAAAAAAGCCCTTATGCTCCCCGATAGGGAAAAAAAAATACCTAGAAGGCAATATACCTCATGTAGATAGAAAATGTACATGAAAAATGGTTGCAACAAGATTATTTACATTCTTTAGTCATTAGGGATAAAGAGGATGCTTACTGACCCATCTTTCTAAACAACAAATTGAAAATCCTCTGTGATAAAATCGCTCTGCATTGTGATTTCCAGTTCTGCCAGATACTCCAGAAAAATGGCATTCACTTAAACATATCTATCTACTCAGTGACTGATTTGCGGTCTTCGCAATTTAGATACTCAGCCTCTCTTTCAACTCCACACATCTATTACATTTGCTACAAATTGTATTAAGCGAGCATGTGCTCAGGGAGAGTGGAACTGGAGCCTGGAGAGCCAGGTAGTCTAGGGAGATTGTGTTTCGGTACCCAAGTGTTTCAAACGAAGGCTGGCTGCGTTGAACTTGGAACTACTCAGCCTGGGATTTGCTGCTGGTTAGTTTCACTACTGCTGCTGTAAGAGGCTCTGAAGTCAAGCTGGCCTCATTTACTCAATGTTATAGGGGTGCAGGAGAGGTGAAGAGGTTACTCCATTGACTCGGGCTGTGAATTGTAGCGTGTATAGATGTCTTGGGCTCACAGAGTGCTATTCTGCCACAGCACTTCAGGAAAGGAGACCAAATTTTTTGGAGAGCCTGTTACAGAAGAAATAACATAAAATGCCTCTATTTTGATACAGAAGGATAAGAGCAGGGAGGACTTGGGTACCTGCACAAAGACAACTTACGAATTCACTGAGCACAAGACTGAGCCTATCTTACGCTGTTTACCCTGAATGCCACAGAAAACACATCGTATGTAATATGTCATATCCTGCTAGGACCTCTGCCTGAAAATTCCTGCCCCTCGTTTTCCCTTTTACAGAACAAACATGCTGCTTGTTTCTCAGAGTAAACACCTCAGAAAGACAAAGCCGTGAATCAAATCTGTGCATCCAGGAAGTACAGTTCTTCTGACCGATGCTTACATTATTATGTCATCCTAGCCAGCAACAACCTAATTGTAGATAATGTGAAGCAGATCAACTTCCGTAATCTTCTCTAAGGAACTAAAAAAAAAAAAAAAGAAAGGACGAGGTTACTACACTCTGAATTTATCCTGAAGAATTTAGGAAGCTGTAACATAGAAGAATAAAATCAGCCTATATGCTGCCAACATTTATACAGACTCCGAGGTCACTTAGGATATGTCATGGTTAAAGCACACATGCTACCAGATATCAGCTGACCAACCTATGGGAATGAATACTGTGAAAAATATCAATGTGAAGGAGGGGGGAAGAAGAGGGTCATTAGTGCAAGATGCTTGAAACATCAAGATGCAGTGAGCAGGACAGAGCTGCTGATGAGAACACTCAGGGGATGCAGTACGAAGATCTCTGGACTGAGAGAAGTGTCGTGGTCAGGGAAGGATAATAAAAAGACTGGAACATACACCATCTGGTATAACAGAAGGGAGGATGGGAAACATCAACAGGGAGTTATATTTGCTAGGGAAAGCCAGACGGTGAAAGCATTGATTAAGATTATTTTGTTGATCAGGAGGAACTCTTTGATTTATGTGCTGGTGAAGGAGGAGCATTTACTATGCAAAGGCTGTGCCATCCAGGCAGCTGAAGTAGGATTGGACCCGGGGGGATTTAGTGGTTCCCCCATGGAGCTGAAAGGAAGGGTCACACAGAAGCAGGGCTCACTTGTGGATTTGGGAGGTTGCACATTCCAGTGTGAAGAGAAGGAGCCATGAGGATTTGCAACAGTGATGTGATTCACCTCTTCCTAAAGTAGGGAAGTGGCATGTAGAGGGAGCGCAAGGCACTGGGGGGAGAGAGCTGCAATAAGAGAAATCATTTGGAAAATAACTGGTTGAGCAAAATATGTATACATTTATATCTCCATATATATATTTGTACATATATATATATGTATATACATTCATATTAATTCAGGGACAAAGCAACAAACGATGTAAAGCTGTTGAGCTACACTGACACCAAATGACATGAATTTCCTTTGCCCAGAGACCTGGGCTGTTCCTGGGACAGAAAGGGTTAGAAATGGAAGTGGGGATGTAGAAGTGGGGATATAGATCAATGACTCAGATTAGAGTCGCTCCCAGCTTCAAAAGTCCTCAATGACAACACACAGCAGGGGCAGTGCAAAGGGTATGCAATAACATAGCTAATCAGATAAATTTAGTACCCACCTCACTAAAAGGTGGCACCCTTTGTGGATAGGAAGCCAAGAAATAAGCCAAGGATTTAAGGGAGAGGGCTTGCACAGCACAGTATTATTGGTATCAATCGATCAGTGGGTAAGATGGGAACAACATGACATCAGCAGCAATGCACAGCCAGTGAATCAGCAGAGGGAAAAGGGCAGTAGGTGAGCAGCACCAGAGAAAAACATTCGGCTTGCCTGGAATAAGTCACTGAGAGTGTTTTTGTAACACTGACTCAAGAAGGATGAGCAGTACAGCAGGATTTGCAAAACCCCAGTGGCACACCACTGCTCATTTCCCTCACTCTGAAACTGCAGGAAAAAATCCTGGAATGTCTGAATGCCAACAAACCCTGGAGAAAAAGCAAATGGGCATTTAGTTGTTGTTTAAGTAAAAAGAAAAAAAAAAAACCAAACACTTTTCATGCTAAGCTCAGAGGGTTTTTTCCCCCCTCAAGACATAGGACATGTTTTATACTACACCAGAAACACCATGTAAGGAAAATCCTGTTTTCCTGCAGGTGAAGTGTCACAAAGTGAAAAATGGCAAATTCCCACAGATTTATCCACCAATAAACACACACACACACACACACACACACACACACACACACACACTCCTTCACAGCTCGCAAATCTCATCAGCAAATGTTGACCAACCTCCAGTTACTCTAGATAAGCTGCATACAGGTTAAGTCAGACACAGGTAGGTTAAACAGAGTGCAAGAGGGAGGCAGATCCACTAATGCAGCAGCATGGACAGGTATAAATTCACTTCCCGTTCCTTTTGAACTATCTGAATGGGAACAGCCCTAAATATTACAAGTATTACATTTCACTATTCAATAAAGTTGTGCTGAATAGAATTATCACCTTGAAATTACAGGGTAAAACTCCCTATACAAAAACAGATTAAAGACAAATTAGACTGTGGGCCA
Source organism: Aquila chrysaetos chrysaetos (assembly GCF_900496995.4). Taxonomy (NCBI): domain Eukaryota; kingdom Metazoa; phylum Chordata; class Aves; order Accipitriformes; family Accipitridae; genus Aquila; species Aquila chrysaetos. The sequence continues at coordinate 28,485,929 of NC_044011.1, forward strand.
GGTCACTATGATTGTTAATTAGTGATAATGGAAATACAATTAGCATAATGAGTTCCAATTACTGTATATGGAGAAATATGAGCATACTGCTTTCATAAATCTTGGTTCCAGGAAAAATAAAATGCATCTGGTTTAACAAAGCATGGCCTTCTCCTTTGCAAAAAGCTTCCTGGTAAATATCTTTTTATGAAGCTAAACCTTTCTTTTGATGGGTTGTGATTTGGAAAAAAAAAAGAAAGCGACAGAATGGATTTACCCTGTCTGATAGCTGAACAGTTTTGTATTAGACTAGCTTCTGTTTTAAGCTTCCTAGAAAATCTTACCATCTGTTTCTTCAATCCTGGGTTAAACAACAAAAACCAAAATCATAGACCATTACATCAAATGCACTTATTGTCTTTGAAATATCCAGGGTTTCCCCCCCTCCTCTTTTTCTCCTTCTGATAAGCTGTGAAATTGGAAAGCCAATTATATTCAGATATTTACACAATTCGGAACGGCTTTTCAAAACCTCGTGCAAAACCAAGTTGATGGAAGACAACAGCTTTACAAATAGCAACAGCAGCATTTCCGATGGTTACTTCATGAAGAATTCTTGTATTTATTTCCATAGCAGTTTGACACCTTTGCTAGAGTAGGCACAATCAGGCTGGATTTAATGTATCACTCATTGGTAAATTAAAAAAGTGGGGATTAAAATTACGAATTTACATATGCTGTGGATTGGAGCACTAATGGAAATAAAGTCTTAGTAAAGCCCTACAGACCTGCAAGCTTGACTCCATGCCTCCTTTCAAACAAGCTGGTGTTAACTGTACTGTTAGATAGACAATTACGAAGCTACTCACTGTTTCCATGTGTTAACGTGGATTCTGGGGTAATATGGGCAAGGATTCAAGAACAGGAAAAAATTCCAGCCACATGTGAGGATTGGATATTAAGTGACATTACATCCTCTCCCTTTGAATAGATCCTCCAGCCTTCTTATTAGAGAGGAAGCAGGCAAAAAGCTGTGTAAGACCCAAAAGTCATGGATAGGTACAGCAGATGGAACATGAATTGGCCCGCTAGTCACTATGAACCTCTAAGATATTGGGGAGCATTCATTAAGAAAAACTATAAAAACGTAATGGGAATGGAGAGTTTGAAGAAAAATGGGACTGCTTAACAACAACAGGTCTCCTTTACACCTGCTAAACTGCAGACAGAGCAGACTGTTTACATTTCATTATGTCCGTGATAATTACCTGTACGTGTAGGTGAACTCTCTTCTCTCACAACAGCCATGATACTTTGCAGCTATAGGGCAGAACCAACTCAAAACATATCCATATTGACAGTCTCATGTGAAAGCACCCCAGTATCATGTAACTTCAGCATAGTCTCAATCCTTTAAAGGTCAATGAAACATGTATTTTGGCATAGCACACAAGGAAGAAGAGACAGTAGGTAAGAACCTGCCCTGGACACTTACTGAGACTGCCTCAGCTCTGCAGAGTGTGAAGACTTGTCCTGGTGATGGGACCGCTACCTGATGAGAACCTATTTGCTTCACAGATTCAGTATGCTCTGTACGGATAGCTCTAAATAAGATTCAGCTTGTCTGATTTTAGCCCTCTAAAAATAAATCATAAAATGGTTTGGGTTGGAAGGGACCTTAAAGATCACCTAGCTCCAACCCCACTGCCATGGGCAGGGACACCTTCCACTAGACCAGGTTGCTCAAAGCCCCATCCAACCTGGCCTTGAACACTTCCAGGGATGGGGCATCCACAGCCTCTCTGGACAACCTGTTCCAGTGCCTCACCACCCTCACAGTGAAGAACTTCCTCCCTACATACAATCTAAATCTACCCTCTTTCAGTTTAAAACTGTTACTCCTCGTTCTATCACTACACTCCCTGTTAGAGAGTCCCTCCCCATCTTTCCTGTAGGCCCCCTTTAAGTACTGGAAGGCTGCTATAAGGTCTCCCCGGAGCCTTCTCTTCTCCAGGCTGAACAACCCCAACTCTCTCAGCCTGTCTTCACAGGAGAGGTGCTCCAGCCCTCTGATCATCTTCGTGGCCCTCTTCTGGACTCATTCCAACAGGTCCATGTCCCCCTTGTGTTGGGGGCCCCAGAGCTGAACGCAGTACTCCAGGTGGGGTCTCACGAGAGCTGAGTAGAGGGGCAGAATCACCTCCCTTGACCTGCTGGTCACGCTTCTTTTGATGCAGCCCAGGATACGGTTGGCTTTCTGGGCTGCAAGCGCACATGGCCGGGTCATGTTGAGCTTCTCATCAACCAACACCCCTAAATCCTTCTCCGCAGGACTGCTCTCAATCCACTCTCCGCCCAGCCTGTATCTGTGCTTGGGATTGCCCTGACCCATGTGCAGGACCTTGCACTTGGCCTTGTTGAAGTTCATGAGGTTTGCATGGGCCCACCTCTCAAGCCTGTCAAGGTCCCTCTGGATGGCATCCCTTCCCTCCAGTGTGTTGACTGCACCACACAGCTTGGTGTCGCTGGCAAACTTGCTGAGGGTACACTCAATCCCACTGTCCATGTCGTCAACGAAGATGTTAAATAGCACTGGTCCCAATACTGACCCCTGAGGAATATCACTTTTTACTGCTCTGCACTTGGACATTGAGCCATTGACCGCAACTCTTTGAGTGCGACCATCCAGCCAATTCCTTATCCACCGAGTGGTCCCCCTGTCAAATCCATGTCTCTCCAATTTAGAGACAAGGATGTTGTGTGGGACAGTGTCAAAAACTTTGCACAAGTCCAGGTGGATGATGTAAACCCCAAACACTTCAGAATGCCGTGCACCCTGGCCCTGAACTTCCCAAGGATACTGATGGCTCATACGAATGTTGTCAGCATAGCATTTCTGTTCTTTCAGGCTGCTATTTTACAGACCTAGGAAAGTACATGGAGCAAGTGAGTTAAAAGAACAGGCTGATAGCTAAGGGGAGTGGCCTGTAGAAGAAATAATGAGTGAACATGTCACTGAAGATTGTATCTTGACACATATGCACAAGAAGGCTGAATTCAGCTTGTACAGACAATCATGATTCTCACATTACCTCACTTTGCAACCTTAGCAAAGGCCTTTAAGGGCTGTTGCATGCTTGGTTATATTCATCTGTGAAATGAAGATATCTCAAACAAGATCATTCCGATAGGCACAGTATGTAAGCACAATAAGAGGCATTCTCAGTGATAACAAAGTTTATAAGATAAGTGGATAAGTGAGACCAAGGGAGAAAGAGAGAGGGAGACAGAGGCACCAGGACAAAAAAATACCTTTCCTCTGAGCATACACAGGTGCCTGTACATTACCTGACCACAAGCCTTGCCCACTGACACGCAACACAGCTAAGGCAATAAAAAAAGCTTTATAAGGAGTATCTAAACGCAATCTTGCTGATTAGAGAAGACACTATTCTGCACCTTTTCCTGATAGTGGTAACCCTTTGGTGGAAGGGAAAGGTTCAGAGGAACAACTGACCCTGTGCCAGTTGGAGCTGTCAGGCGGACACCAGCAGAGCCCACTCATGCCCGTGTAAACCCAATGCATCTCCACGTTATTTTGAATTTACAGCATCATCCCTCAGAGTGCAGGCAAGTATTTCCACAAATGAATGATCTCAATCAGAAAACCAGTCCTGTGGCAAGGGATACATATGGCCATCACTCCCAAGAACAGCTGTCAAGCACTAGCCCTGCCCACTTCCCACTGTGTAACGTTCGTGGTTGCTCAGTCAAGCGAATGACCTTATAAGCCCACACAGGTCCAATCTGAACTGAAAATTATTAGCAAAAACTTGTTTTCCTTAAGACTTTGCAGTCTAACAGGGAGAAATAATACACTTGGATGGCAAGTGAGTCTAAACGGCTTTTGTTACAGTTCTTTTGAGTATAAAATCTCTCTACATGGAAATAAAAAAGCTCGTTGGAAAGATGAGTGCTAGACCCCCACCCTCTCTATCTAAAGCATGCTGTTCAATTTAGCATGTGCTTCACTGAATAAATAACACTCCCAGCCATGATGCTCTCCCTCCAATATGCTTAAGTATTGATAGATTGCATCGCTCTATACTAAGTCTGTCTGGAACTTGTGACATTTGCCCAGTGATTTGGTAAATGAACTTGGAATGTTTGACCCATGCAGCTGAGATTACGCCTTATTTAGACTGAATGGCCAAGATCCTTTGTTGTACCCAAAAAATCTGACAGATACGGCTAACCTTTTCAGCCAGCTCCTCTGGGTATTTAGCTAAGAGGAAAGCGACACTCCATGATGATTACTGAATCTCACATCTCTTCCGCATATACACGTATAACTATGTACTCTGTGGGAATCTGTGATACAGGCAAGTTGGCAACTGAAGGACCTTCTCCCAGACTGCTTTCTGATTTATGTAGACCTGCCACAGAGTGACTGATGCAAGTGAAAGAAATCTGTTTAGGACTTAAAAAACATGAAACTTGACAGACCTTCAAAGTAAGTCAGATTCAGCTATTTCATGTTTTATCTTTTCCTATGCTGTATCTCTAAAATGAGATTGGCTAACGTGGTCGGGGGCAGCGGGAGGGATAAGTGGGCGCAGGGTTTGGCCACAGTCTCCTAGGAGGGGTCTCCTACCCCTCACCTCCGAATCTCTGCTCCAGCAATACATTTATCACTATGCTTTGATCTTGGCTGACATTTTTAACTTAGTAACATACTCCAAGACAATCTCAAGGCTGTAAAATTACATTACTCAATGCAAGAAATACCTCTTAGCAACTGTCCTGCTTTGGGCTTTCGAGATACATTTCTGTATCTCAACAGGGCAATCTTGATGTTCTTTCTCAAGCATAAATGGAAGCCAAGACATTGATGACTTGCCCCATCTTACCAACCACCTGAATGCAGAGATTTTGCTGGAAAAATACTTAAAATATACTCACTAAACATTTGAGGGATCTCCTACACTGATAGGGGGTGCCCAGTCAGTATCAGCAAGACAGCTGCAGAAAAATTCTGGATCAAGTCTTCAGGACTTTCACAATTTTCCAGTAACTCCGATCTTTTTCTATTTCCCACAGATATACACGCATCATCCTCCCAAACCTATCATGACCCAAGCAGAAAATCAGAAACAACCCATGTTCTGCGACTCAGAGTACTAAAAGACAGCTTTTGCTTTCTTCCATTAAGAAGTTTGTGCTACCTAGTCTTTTCTAGTAAAGATTATAGTTAAGGGCTCTGAATTAGTAATCTCTCTTGCACGCTTAACTATTCTGCAAGAAAGTTAACATCTCCTTGATTTTTGAGCTGGCACGGCTGAACCCTCTAAGGCTATGCTATGCACAAGGGCTGGTGGAGGTGAAGAGGCAGCTAGAAGAGCAGCGTGACAGAGGCTACAGCAGTACAATTCCCAGCTAGTGAGTGTCAAGGTTTCTATCACATCGTTAACGTGGGTATAGTGATCATCAGCAATATCTTCCATTTGCAATAATCCATCTGGGCCATAAATGGTCCATAATGTGGTTGAATTAGCACCACATTCAGAAGCCTACTTCCAGGGTTTAGTACATTATATCTCAACATTAATACTGCCTTCTGACTTGGTGGAGATTTTGCATTCAGCAGATCTTGTTGGTACCAGGAATAATTAAAGTGCTATAGGTATTAGTTACCATTCCCAATAAGTTGGCTGGTGTATTAGAATATCACAACCGAAGTTCAAGTGAACTTATACATCCTGTAGCTACATGGGAGATGATGTCAAAGGAAAAGGTATTCTTCTGTTTTACTAGTTTAACTTACTTTGTCCTTGTTCCCCATGAATTAGAAATCCACTGAGTGGAAGAACATCTCCCAGAATGAAATAGGGAGTATGATTTGTTCATCTTCCTATTCTTTCAAATGCTATTGCATGTAAAAACCTCAAAAAAACTTCACTTAGGCTTGTTCAGCATTTTTTTTTTGACACCAGTATGACGCTATTACTGCTGCAGCATCTATGTGTATACCTCTGTGTACACTCGATACACCCTGCTATGAAGTCCCCTTATGAATTATCTGCCAACAAAAAGGACAGTAGAGAAGATATTCTTGAGAATTAGTGGCCTTGAATGTAGCCCCACAAAACTGCCCACGGGTATAACAAGAATGCTGGCATGAACAAATTTGCAAATGCAAAGTAATCTCTTATGAAGTCTTAGCTACAAAATAAAGCTTCCCTTTCTCCTATCTCTCTGCCCTTTTTTCAAGCTTTGTTTTCCCTCTTCTTTCCTCAGAACGAGAGAGAAACCAAAGGAGAAATCAGCTGCAGCAGCAAGAGTAACAACATATCTACCACCTACCCAGAGCCAGCTCCCCTTGGGGTGAGGCCAGCACTGCTTTCCATAGGGAAATGTAATTCTCTCCTCCGGGCATCAGAATCTTACCCCATAACTCCTACGTTTGGCTGCAGCTTTTTTTTTTTTTTTTTTTTAATAATAGAGCATATTTTTTACATCACAAGTATTGTTTATGTCTGTGGAACAGCCTCTTTATGTTTTGTTTTTCTGATGCTGTAGATGTATATCAAACATCGTAATGAAAGAAGCCATCCATGAGGTGCACTGCACCATAGATAGATTATGTAAATATTTTTAATGATCTACCAAGCAAATAACAAATTTAAGAGAAATATAATTATCTTTAAATCCTGTGCATAGTAAATGTTTGCTTTTAATCCTTTATGTAACCTTATTAAAAATTTCAAGATGGATACATTCTCCCACTGAATCTGACAAACACCTGGTTTACAATAGAGTCATGTGATGAAATTCCATCCGGAATCACATTTGCTCTTCAGTATGTTTTCTGCCACTATCATTCATAACACAGAACTTCTATGTTTTGTCTGGGATATAAGACAGTACAACGATATGTTTTTTATTAGGAATAATGCACAGTCCTCTCCCTTATAGAATTTAAATCTGCTATCTATGGGTAGGTATAGTCAAATATATTGATAGTCTCCCTTGTGGGTTCTGCTGACACTTGGGTTTAATTGTAGTGAACTTTGAATTCCTATCTTAAGGTCAGTTATTAACTATTGATGGATTCTCCTTTTCTCCATTTAATGCTAAAGTATTCATACTAACCAAGATAGATGGGAATGCTGGAGAAATTTTTCAAAGCCATCGCTGTGCAAGACACCCTTACACTCTTCCTATGTAACAAACAGAGAGGCCTTTTCTAAAGGTGGTGATCACTCATGTTCAGCTTAAAAAAGAAAACACACCACAACACTGTGCTGCTGACCCCTCGCCACTTTTTTTCTCCTGGTACTATCTTCCTAGAAACAAAAGGTCCTATATGCTGCTGTTAGGAGAAAAGAAAATCAAATTTCCTCAGGCACAACCTTGGATACCAACCTTGAAATCAAATGGGGTCAGAATGCAAAGGAGCAACCACGGCACTGCACACCACCCAGCTGGGCTGACAAACAACCCTGCTCCTTTGGGCTTCCCAGGAGGAAAGAGTGCCCCTCAGAGATTTATAAACACATACATAATAAATGGGAGGCTGAAGTTTAAACTGTTATGAAGCATTCTCTACTCCGCTTCCGAAGTCCTCTGTGATTTAAAGAGCTGACATTTACTGTGTGCAGGCCTATTATTCAGAATGACTGTTTGTGTATAGACAATATTTTAAAATGGCTTGCTGTAGATGAAAAATTCTTATTAAGTCAGAAAAACAGTTTAAGTAGGTAACATTCTCCCAGTTTAGACTGCTATAAGTCTCGCTGACCCGCTGTAGGGAAGGCAACAGGGGCAGGCGAGCCTGTTGACACCGTCTGCCACCTTAGCACATGGGGAGACTGTGGGCCCAGCCCCGTGGGTGCTCGGCCCATGCGCGCATGGCACCAGCCAAGGCTGCAGTCACCTTCCTGTCTTCTGTCAAGCAATGGACACAAAGAGGTTCAGTGCCACTGTTACACGTTTAAACTTCTCTCTATCACATAAACTTTGACCAGTGCTGGAGCTACGAAGTATTTGCGTCCCCTGAAGCCAGTGGCACAACTCACACTGATGTCCTCCATGGTCCTTGAAAGAGTTCAGGTAACCAACACTTGGCACCAGCCAGGCAAGCAAAGCCCTGAGACTCACCAGCCTGGACATACCCTTTTCTCTCACCATGTTGGTAGGTAAGCCCAGCCTTCTCCAACCTGTTGCCTTATGCCACAGTCCTGGTGGCAATCAAGCAGGACATATTTCTGAGGTATCCTCCCTGCACTGAGCCTACTGCTGCAGGAGCCAGAAATCTGCCAGGAACCACTAGACGTTCCTCCAGCAAAACAAACGACTAACCAGAAGTAAAGCATACACATAGGGTTTTGATTTTACATTGTAGTAATTACAAAATACTCCTAGCAGACTTAATACTTTGTCTTTGTACAACATACCAGTAGATCTCAATGTACCTTTCAAAGCACATTCACACAGTTGCGCTTTTGTTCAGTCAGCTCACCACTTGCACACCATCTAGACCTGAAAGTACAATCTTTTATTTGTATATACATTTGACAAGTATTTTTACAATCGAGAAATTCACACATAACTGAGGAACAACAAAACCAGTGATATCTGACTGTGCCACTACTGACAAGACTGGCCACATCTCTCCAGCATGTAAATTATTCTACACAAAAGACCCCATTGCACATTATTTTACTGTCATTATATTTGATAATAATCCCCAGTTCAGAGAGTATTTCATATGTAGTATACAGACCTGGCTAAATACAGCTGGGCTTAGATTTTTCAGGGTGGTATATATTGATCTGGTAGAGAAAATCATCCTTCTCGAAGTTTGTGCACTACAATACACACTTTAATGTTTATGCCTTCTGTGAGATATAAGTGTAGACTTAAATAGGGGGTTATAAACAGGGGACTTGGACCCCAAACTTCACATTCAGACTTCTATGACGAGATTTTTAGAGGCAGCAAGTACTGCCGTTGTCCACTGACATCAACTGAAAGAAAAAGCTATCACACTTCTGAGAAATCAGCACGCAAGGCTGCAAAATGGACACAGTGAACATGGACCCAAATTTTGGAAGTAGAAAAATCCAGGTTTGAACCAGCATTTGGCAGCAAGAGTGATACAAATATGCAGTGAGCACACTAAGGTACTTGCAGGCTTTAAAAGTAGCAGCTCCACCACCTATATTGCTCAGTCATTAGTCCCATCCCTTATGTTTTGGCCCAACCTATCCACCATTCCCATGGCCAACTCCCTGGCAAGGACCAGGCATTTTCATAGATCAAGGACCATTCCCAATAGGCAGCCTCCATGCAACCATCTTAATTTTGAAGGCAAAAGTGTATAACAATATGCAAGTGGGCAGCTCTGTTCCCAAGAGCCTCAATGCCACAGAATGGTCCTTGACATGTTTAGTTTCCTAACATACAGATATACATATGTATGTATTTTGCTCAAGAGGTTGGTACGCCTTGGACACAACAGGAAGACCTACGGGAAAAGCAACATTATAATAAATGGGCTTCTGGCAATCAGTTTAATCCTCTTTTCTTGAATTTCTTGTACTGCAGAACAAAAGTCTAAATGAAAATCCCAAGCTACCATTTTATAAAGCAACCACTAGAAAAATTCTTAACAATTAAAACAAAAAAATAAATTACAGCCAAACTGTGACTCCTAATATACTTTTCTGTGAATGGGTTGAACTGACTAATCAGCAGCAGCTGATCAAGCAGCAATTTAATCTTAGCTAAGGACTGTGAAAAATCAGCAAAGACAAAAAGTAAAGAAGAGCAGACAAATGTTAAAAGATTTATCCTTCTATCCAAGAATTTCAAATTAGAAATGGAAAAATATTTGCTTTCTCCCCTTTATAAATCACACACTTTGATATGTACTATTTTTAAATACTGTCTATGAAATATTAGTACTTCAAAACAGATTTAGTAGGTTTTAGCGGTTTCTACTGAATAGATAATTTATGAGAACTTTTGGCTTCTTTAGTTTTATTAAAAGTGTGGAATATAATACTATTTGTGCATCAAGAAACAGTGTATTACCCAAGTGTTGGCAGTCATTCCTATAAACACATAGCTCTTAATCATCTGGTTCGGGCATTTTTCCTACTTGCAAAGTCTGCATCTTACTGGGTTTTTTTACCCCAGTTAAGCCAGTTTTATTTAAAGCATAATACTGTACATGTAACTTGGACTTTCTTATTGATCTCTTTGAAGGCAATTTTTCTGGAAAAGGAAGAAGAATGCACATAATGCACAGTCCTTCAAGAAAAGATCCTCTGTAAAAACAGAAAAGTCAGTTTTCATTAAAACCCAGGATGATGAAGGATAGGAAGCAAGCAAGAACTTCTTCATCTTTGCATCTGCCACGTACGAGGTGCAAGCTGCAGCACAAAGAGAATAATTTTGTGATAGGTGGCTGTTCCCTAGTTCAGGCCATCATGTTTACTATGCATGGCTAAATTTCTTTAGCCGACTATTTGCAACCTTTTTCCTGTCCCAGTTCTGGTTTATTCCAATATGTGGGCCTGCAGCATGCAACAAGGCCAAGTGACTCATTGAAGTCTTGGTGTGACTCATCTTCATGCAGAGAGAGAGTATTCTAGGAGCATTTTACATGTTTGGCTTGTTCACTATTCAATGTAAGTGTTTTACTTTTGTGGGAAGATGAAAAGAACCTGAGGTATGACAGAGAAACCTTTCTGTGCTAAATATTAAAAAAACCCAAATCCTAACTAATATTCTCAGCCTTTTCCTAGTATCAAGGGTGTATATAAAAGTCCAATGAAGCCAATAGAAACAGTGCTTGTCAGTCTAGGGAAATCAGGATCAGGCCTCAGCTTTTTGCAGCAGTGAAGTGAATAGCAAAGGTCCTAATGACTTCATCAGGACTTGGATTTAGCCCTGGCAGGAAACACAGCCATAAAATCATAAATTCAATGTATGAAATTCCAAGTGAGTATATTTGGTTGAAGGAGGTGAGGACTGGAAATGTGCAGAGAGAAAAAAGTCCAAACTCAACTGTCTACAGCTGTTAAAAAATGAGCCAGTGTCATGTTGGTAACCCCTTAAAATAATGGTCTAATCATTATTAATTCCTTCGATATTTAATGTAATAACATTAATCATGATGAACTCATTTGGTATTAATATGAATGTCAGACGTACCTCTCCACATACATGCACATCATTTTGGGATTAGCTCTTCGCTGTATAATTCTTTTTGTATCCATCAGAAAGTGCTGAGGATAGGTTTTTTGTGACTGACACAGCTGATCACAAGCACTACTTATATACAACTGTGCTTTGTATTTCCACACACGTTTGAGAGCATCTCTAAGTGCCTGGTCTTCTGGGGTAAGCAATTACAGCACCTGGAGGTGGGAGGCAGAGTGTGGAAGAGAAGCCATTGGTATAGGTTGCATGAAACTTCAGGATGTTTTTGCTCTTCGCTGCCATTTTCTACGTGCTACAAGTGCTGATGACTGTTCTGAGCCAGACCTGCTGTTGACATGAGCTGACATTGTAATATTGAAGCTAACTGACAGTAACTGAGGATCTGGACCACTAACAAGTTTTGTTGGTCAAGAGTGACCACTATCACTGTGGGTTGGTGGTTTGTAATAATCAGATAAAGAAAGTCTGAAGACATTATCCAGATGATGCTTCCAGAGAAGTACTTTCTAGGCTGCCTACTGGAAGTGCCCAGGATCTACAAAAAACATTAGTCTCATGCTTGCTTTTCTGGCAAAGTAAGATAATGATATTAAATAACAGGGTGTGGAAGAAATGGCTATCCTATGGAAGCTAACTGTGGCAAAAAAAGATGCACCCCATATCCATGTAATCAAAGAAATGTTATCTAACCTTCGTTATTTCTAATTAACATGTATTTTCAATTGTATTGAAATTTATAGTGTTTTATGCCAGCATAACTCATACAAATGCCTCATTACAGCCTTCCCATCCACTCCAATAAATATGTCCATTTTCTTCCTTTTGCTCGTTTCTGAACAGCTTGGCATGCTGTTAGTTAAAATTCATTCTTTTAAAGCACAATATCCATTTAGCTTCTATCCTCTGAACTTTATTCATTCATTATTAACACTGAAAGCCAAAGTGCATGAGAGAAGTTCAGTCCTATCGGCATTTCGGATGAAAGTAATGTCTCGGTATATTAGCGGTACACAGCACTATCATACATAAAATGCTGCCCAGTCCTTCAACAAAGCAGCCGTATCCCAGTGCCTAATAGGATCACTTACTTCAAATGTGACACCACCTTCTTTGAAATATTTGTTTAGATTTCATAAACATATGAAGGTTCTCAAACTCAAACAAAACCTCCAGCCTCCAGCCCAAGCTCTGATTCTAAAGAGCTTTCTGTTCAATAAATCAGAGCCTGAATCCAGGATTTTTTTTTTCCTCTGGCTTGCCTTTTTTTTTTTTTTTTTTTGGATAAAAATAAATGTCATCTGGTTTTGACTGCAGATAATGAATCACATTAAGAATTTTAAAAGCACTATTCTCTTTTTTTGAGACCTAATTTCAGACCTATTAACACTTTAATATGAAACAGAAGCCCATCATTTCATTAGAAAAAGAATAAGGCCCTTCTTGTACCATATGTTGTTTCTTCCTTTATAAAAAATCCTTTTGAAATCCTAGATTGGGCAGCATCAGAGCAGAATGTAGATCTTGCACAAAGACAACGTATAGGTGAGCAGACCTCGCATCAGGGAAATTAACTATTTGAAGCAAAATTACAGGTTTCTGGCAATCTCTCCTTCACATTCCTTACAATAATAAATGACCCAACTTAAAAAATGAACGACTGCAACACAAAAAAAAATCCTGGTGGGGGCGACCCAAAACACGTGAAATGCTAGCATGTCATCTCCACAAACTTGCCTATGATTACACCAAGGACAAACAGCTGCTTCTTACAAGTGCTTTTTGGCACTTCAGATATTTATTAAATAAAGGAAAGAAAATTATAGCTGTCCCTTTTCAATATTTAGATTTAAAAAATGAGAATGCCTTTAAAACACACAGAACATGAATGCAAGAGCTAGTGTGATAGCAGAGAACCTTATTGCACATAATTAACAGACACATAATGTCTGGTTACTAGTAATTTCCTTCTAGCTGAGTAAGGAAATAATTTAATCATGTTGATCAAATGAATCCCATGAGCCCAGCGTAACATTATGCTTCCCCCCCCCCCCCCCCCCAAATCTGCATTAACTGATAAGAGTCTACTTGGTGAAATCACAGAACCCAACCTTGTTTAGGTATCCTTAATAATACCTGAAATATGGGCATGATTTTAGTAATTGGTTTAATCAAGTATTTCAGTAAAATCTCTTCTAATTCCTGGTGCTGACCGCAAAAAGAAAAAGCAGGGACAAGGAAGAAAGGAATAACTTAGCATGTTCTTTATTTGGAATAGAAGCAAATATTTTTTAAAGCTGCACATTCCATGTTGCTCTGTTACAACGAGGAAGGTATTTCTATAAAGACATGCCAAAAAAAGTGAAAAAAATTAAGCCCCTTAAATACTTGAGTGTTAAGCAGGTAACTGTAAATTACTATTATTCTCTTCCCCTCACCCCCAAAATATCTCCAGGTGCAACTCAGAAATATGTAGGTAGAATTTTCTTTTTTTTTCCCCTCTAAACTATCATTTTATTTGATAATACATCATTTGCCTTGTCATTCCAGGGTTTCGTAGTAAAACCTTTTGTGGGATTCTGCTATTGTTCTCTTTGAACTACTTAGAAAAAGCACTGAACTACCTTCTGTGCTATCTCAGGTAGTTTCCTGTAATGAGGTGATATAATTTAACACTTACCATAATACATTTTATCCATCTATTGTTTGCTAAATAATTCCTGCAATAACACTTTTATTCTTTCCATAATTCTTTAGGGTAATGCTGGAGGAATAATATTTTTACTGCAGTGATTGATGTCGGATTCTCCAGCATGAATAGACCCCACGAACACAGGTTATTGATAAGCATAAAAAAAAGCCGTATGAAAAGAATATCAGGGATCAAAGGGTTAATACCATTTTATGAGGTTGTAAAAATCTACCTCAAGAATCTTGTGTTAGCAATATTCTTTGTGTAAGATGTATGTTATTAAAACAAGTAGCAGCATCTGAATTAAAGTGACAGTATGATGGATGACTAGTGAAGTGGAATCAGAGTCGTTTGCAGCATTTTGGGCTAGATATGGGAATTCTGCCTCAGAGGTAGGGCGCTTGGCAGACACACTGATTCCAGGCTGACGCATGTTCATAAATATGCCCCTAGAGAGGTGTGGCCTAGCAGAATTTACAAAATTATGTTCATGAATTATTTAACATTTATTTATGGATGCTATATTTAAACAGCATTTGCAAAGGCGAATGGACCATAGCATACATAGTGATCATCAGATAATGCAAATCCTGCACAAGACTGAGACAGTTTGCATACTTCACGGAGAGGCTAAGTCTAGCAGAACTACGTAAGTGATATGTCAGTGTTGTGGCTTTATACACCACAGTCTGCTGCACCCAAGAGAGACTGACAATTCCAGGAAATACCTGACAAGTTGGCAGTTACGACCTCTGCAAAAGAGATCTCCTCAGACAAAGATACCACAGCGCTGGTGGAGACTCCTCTTTTAATAAACAGACTCCAAACTTGCTTCTGCAACCACTGTGCCCAAGAGCCTGCTCACAGAACAGGCAGTGAACAAGCTGTCATTGACTGCTGTATGGCCCCACTGATCTTGGTATCAGACTACTTGATATTACTACCTCAACACTGGAGGTGTAAACTTAAGCACTTTTAAGCCTGAAATGCAAAAGTTAGGCTGCACAGGAAAAGCCAGCCTCATCCATCATGCACGTATGTAACTCACAACCTTTTATTATGTGATCAAGTTCTCTCTCAATTAATACCACAGATTTTTCTGTGCTAGATACACACAAACTGCTCAACACACTTGGAAAGCACAAGATGAAACCATACTGCACACAGTGAAACAAAGCTATAGCAAAAATTAAAGATGAAATGTCATGAAACAAAACAGAGTCTCAAGGTAAAGTAGTATATCTCACTCTGGAAGGGATTACCTTTGAAGGAAAGGAAATCTTTCATTTAGCACTGCACTGCTAGTTTACCATTTACCCTCTATTTACACTCTATTATACTCTTCCATTGTGTCATTTCTTGATCTTCAAAAACCATAATTTTACATTTAATTTTCACTGTAGGGGATATGAACAACACTGTCATGTGGAAAACCTGTTTTGTTTTGTCTTTTCTTTCTTTCTAGTCCTAAGTGGTTGGTTTACAATGCTAGATTCCTGCAGAGAGCAAGGAGCGATACCCACGGTGCCTCTGCAAGAGCTATAAACTGGAGATGTACCAGGCTATAAATGGTCCCTCTTGCTCCAGAGAGGTATTTATTAGGTGATGGTATGTATCAAAGATGAGTGTACAAAGCAAGCATCTTCTTCCCTTACACCCTTTTTCTCTCCTTGTTGCTGCAGCAAGTGAGTAGCTTCATGTGCTTTCATCCCCTGTCCACACAGACCAACAAGGTCAGGGCAGATGGAAGGGAAAGCTCACTATTGCCACAACCACTTGTGCTAATATGGCTGCACGGCGGACACCACTGTCTAGCTCCATGCAGGTGTAGGCACTTTAACGTTCCTCTAAGAGGGCTGGTGACGGGGCGATTTCATTGGAAAACTTTCTTCACTGGCATTTTCCTGAAGTAAACTCCCTAGGAATACGGTTTTTCACTGCTTAGGAACTTAAGGTCTTAGGAAGGTCATCCTGTCCATGGCATGCTCTGAAAAGGGATCATCTTTACCCAGCCATTCAATAAAAGTTATCAGAGCCTGCAATTCTTCAACCTCCTGGAGCCCTTAACAGTCCACACTGTCAGGATGTGCTCCCCATTATCTAATTTATTCTTATTTGCTGCAGTCTAATCCCACTACTTTTTCTTCTGTGTCAAGGAGACAGAGAGGAAAAGTGATTCCTTTTCTCTGTGCAGCCTCCCTTTATATATTCGATGCCTGTGATCATGCACCCTCAGCCTTTTTTACTCTAAGCAACCCTAACATGTTTAGTCTGTCTTCAAAGGCCACATTTGGCAAACCTCCGATCAGTCTCCTTGTTCCCTTTGCAACCTCTCCCACTGGTGCACATTTTTCTCCTTATCACATCTAAAAGTGAGCACGCCACCACAGCCAAAGTCTCACCAACGCTTCGCAAAGGAGATGAATGCCCTTCATCACCTCAATATGCATGCCATCTTCCCTGCCCTCAACATGGTTGTTTTTTCCCCTCCAAAGCAGGTTTGTGTTCAGCTACTGATCTGCTGAAGTCCTCTCAAAATCCTCATAACACAGGCTTGTGTTTGTCAGAGTATTCATTTCCACCTATGCTCAGAGCTTGGCATTTGGTCTCACTGAATGCACTGTATCTTCTTCAAGCCATTTCTCCTATTCATCAAGGTAATTTTGAATTCTAATCCTGTCCAACAACATGCCTGCAGACCCTCCCAGCTTGGCATCATTTGCAAATTTAGTAGGTTTAATATCCATTTCATTATCCAAATCATTAATGCAAATGTGGAAAGGGTCCTAGACAAAACTTATTCAGTACATCCTTCCAGGTTGACAATGAACCACTGGTAGCTAGCCTGAGTGGTTATTTTTCTAACTCGTTTTGAACCCACATGAAAGTGGTTTCTCCTAAACTAGATTTCTTATGGGAATAGTTCACAATAATGTTTTGTATATCTGCCTCTTAAAGTTCAGGATAAATGTTGACCGAAAATTGGATTTGCTGAGCTAATGGGCATCCAGCACATCTTTTCCCAGAAGAAATGGAAGGGTAAGAGAAAACAAAAAGTAAGAAAATCACCATCATATTCAGCACAATTCTACCTTCTAGCTTTTGTTTCACATCCAGTCTAGACGAAATCCATGTGCTTCAGATCTATAGTTTCAAGTTATAGGAGAGAGAGGCTGCCCTTTGAAACTATGAAACTTTAGGTTTCTCTGAAGAAAGAGATTCCCTTCATTCTTCTCATCATCACTAGCATCACCTTTTGCTCATCCCCAGTGGAAGTAAAGAAAAGAAACACAACTCACAGCCACTGTTCTGGTGTCCCTCTCAAACGCTGAGTCCCCTCCAAAGGCACAGTTGCAACACCATCACGTGCTGCCTCCATGGATGTAGGTTGCAAATGAACAGCAACAAAACCACCATCAGAAGGCTACAGCACATCCTCTGCCTGCCCATAAGTGATCACTTTTCAGTGGGAGGACACGGCTTCGCTTGTTTCAACTCCGAACAGTAAGAATGGCTTAACGAACTGTCCATCCAAAACCCTTGTAAACCCAATATGAAATAGGGAAACATTTCTCCCCTTAAAGGAACATTTCAGGCAACACTGTTTTCTCTGCTGCATAAGAAACACATGTTTCTATTGAGGATTACACCACAATTTTCTCCAATTACCTTACTTTGTGAATTGATTTATCAAATGCGAGCAACTTTCCCACCAGAGACCTTGGAAACCATACAAATTTTCACTCCATTTCGTTAAGGTTTTATTTTAATACCATATAACTTTTCAGCTCCCAAAGATGGTGTTAAAACAAAACCGAAACCAAGCAAACCATGTTCTGCATGTAACTTTCCTATGTCAACATGAAGGACTCATCAGCGATACTCTTGCTACTTGTACTAATTGCACAGTATCAAAGGGCACTTTCGGCAGCAAGCACGAACTTAAAATTTGGGTTTGGGTTTTAGGTTTTCAAATTTTGGTTAAAGTGTATTAATTTATTATTTCATTATTTTAAACAAGACAAACTGCTTGCTCTGTTCTCTACATCAATTTCTTTAATTAAGTACAATATTCTCCAGTTCTCTGATGATCCTGTCCCAACCAGCAGCTCCAAATCTCGACTTTCCCAAAGTTTAGGGACGTCTCAGTGTGGCCAACCCAAGCTTGGAACACTATCCAGAAGTTATTTGAGGCAATCTATTTTGATTTTCCAGCATATTTTTCCTCTGCTGCATCCACTTTTCATCTGGAAGCAACTCCTCTCTCTTTTCTAATTGATGAGGTGAAGTGGTATGAGTGAGCTTATGATTCCTGCCCTTTTCTTGAGTGGCAGAGAAGTAAATGGAAAAATTGTCTCAAAAGTTTAAATGAAGGATTTGGCTTTCACAATATTGAAATTACTAGCGCTCAGTGGGTTTCTCTTAAATGTTGCATGCCAAAGAAATAAACCATGAATGATTGGGGTAGTAGGATTTTTGTTATCAGATAAATCATCACTTACTCAGGTTCTCTGACTTTCTTTCCTTTGCAGGGTTTGGATTTTTTTCTTTCCATTTTTAGTTTACTGACAATGAGAAATGTCTCTGAGCTGGAATACCCAGACCCAACTTGAAAGCAGCATTTCAAATACTTGTCTCTCTTTAAAACCTCTGACTTTCTGCAATGGTTGGAGCGCTTCCTTCGGTTTCCAAGTACTTAACCCATCAAGTGTGGTCTCTTTGATAGACTAGAAACACTTCTTAAGGAATTCAGTGAAATTATCTTGCTTTTTAAACACCGCATGCTTTAGAAGTAAATATTAAAACTTGAAACTTTGATTTTTAATTCTTTTTACAAGTTGTTGGTATGTTCCTGTTCAATTAATCTTTGTACTTTTGAAAGAAGGTGGATAATTCCAAGTAAAATAAACTCAGGAGAATTAGAGCAGGAATCTGCTTAGTTTAATTACTGCAGGGGGAAAAAAAAGGAAATCTTACATGCTGATGATGGGTGAATTTGTGACAATTTAAACTGTGAAGTGCTAGGATCTCAAGAATACCAAAATATTGACAATTAACATAAGCCCTGATGTCTCAACCCAAAAGGTATTGAAGTGCTTTGTAAACTATCAGACAAATCTGTATTTCCTACTAATCTCTCTTGCTCCTTTGCAGACAGCAGAATTAAATCATTTTACACGTCCCTGGAGCAGCTTTGGCCCTACGTAACTTTTGCACTTGATGTAAGTCTGGGCTTTTGAAAGTAAAGACACTGAGCCAAATTGCTTCCTTTATTGGAAGCCCAGGAAAAATGCAATGCATCTTGCAAAGCAAACTGGGCTTCACCTTTAGGACACCCCAATTCAATGCTCAAATTCAGTGCTGACAACACAAGAACTTCTGCTGAGGACAGTGAAGACTGTAGGCACACACATGCACTGAAATGTTCTCAGTCCTTTTTTACATGAAATTTGTAGTAAAATGTTTGGTGCCGGCTTCATTTGTATCACAGAGGAGCTCAACCAACACAAAAGAAATTGGGTCACAAAGAAACTGGGTTGCGAAGATAACCGCATCTGAGACTCTGAAGCCTCTGGGGAGAAACACGAAGAGGAGGAAAAGCCATTCTTCTCCATAATTTCACTTTTTTTTTTCCACCCCAGAAAGACTGGGCTGCTACCTGTTGCAGCTAAGGGCTATGGGGAGCTACAGCATGCATTTGAGCTACAAACTAAAGCTCAGTATAAGTGACACAGGAGCACTACAGGTAACAGAAACATCCTGGTTGAATTCCAGGGATTTTGAACCAGGTGTTACAAAAGAAACCCCAGCCCCAGTGCAGTCAGTGGCAAAACACCTTTCAACGTCATAGAAACCATGAACTCACCCAATACATGTTATTTTTTCACTTTTCTGTCTCTCTGCCTGCTTCATTTATCACTTTATTTATTCTATTGGATTTATTGTCCTCTGACCCTTTGCTGTACTTGGAGTCACAGTTTCTCCTAAACAGAATCCAAACTCAATAATGGTCATGACTGAGGTGAACTTTTGACTTCACAAGGGTCAAATATGTTCAAAATTAAACCAGAACAAGAAAACAGTTCAGTTCAAGTTATTATCTTCCTACATTCACCACTTCTGATTTTATTCTCTAGGCAATTACACGTGCAGATTTAACCATGTGCAAAAACATTTACCAGGATGGGATTGGAGCCATAATCTGTAAACATACATGTAATTGCCATTGACATCAAGTTTGCACTGAAAGGCCTTTCAACAAGTTTGATGAAACCCCCTCCCCCCCAAACTTCAGTATTTGGGCCCTTGGCAACAAACCCAGGCTGCTACTGTAGAGCCACAAAATACTTCCTGTAGTAAAACAAGTACAGCTCCAGCAGAGAGGTGAATCTGACACTGTGGCATGTTTTTGGATTTCATCACTGTTTTGGATATCATTAAAGAAAAATTATGTTTCTAGTCTTCTCACTACAGAGAAAAGAAGGCAAACAGAGCGCCAACATTTTCTGAAAGCATTCAATTCTGAAGCTGGGCTCTTGGCTTGTAGGAGCTGGCCACCTCCTCTCCCAGCAGTTTGGTCTGAGACAGGAGAGGTCACTGGTGCTGGAGAAGGGAAGAGACCAGTGTGGGGACCAAGAAAGGCACCGCTAAGGGGTGGGAAGGAGAATTTATAACTCTTCTCACAGGCTGCTGATTGCACAGTCACTCAGAGTAGCTGCCAGGGCAGAATAAAATCAGGTTTTGTTCCGTTTGCTATGTCCTGACCATCCCAGCACTGCAGACATTGTGCAGTGCATTTGGGGACAGAAAGTCACTCTTAATCAAGTATATATTATGGAAGACTGTCTGCTTTAGCTTTCTCTGTCTCTCTCTCCAAAAGCTTTCAGGTGGGGTTATGCTGCTCCTGCACGCCCAAAGAGTGGCAAACCCACCATGCCCTGGGTCCTTCCAGCCCCTGCCCACAGCCCAGGGCCGCCAGCATAGTGCAGACAGACTGCGTAAGGGGTACAGGGGCCTCAAAACAGCCCAGCAAAGAAAGGCAGACAGAGCAATTCCTCACAACATGACATAAAGCCTTCCCAAAATACCTCCCCCCAAAATCCCAACAGACAAATCCTACTGGCAGTACTGGCAATAAGAATTTCCAGAGGATGTGCGAGATGGAAAGAGGCAAGGCATGCTAGTAGGGAAGGAGAGTTTGCAAAACCCCTGTGCAAATAATTAGGCCTCTGTTGGTGGATTACTGCACCTGAGAGCCATCCAGGGCTGAGTCATCCCCATGCAAGCTTAACAGTGCTGACAGCAAGCTGGAGAAGGTGGTCAGTTGTGGAGACAGAGCAAGGAGGATCCACAGGGAAAAGAACAGAAGTTCAGTGTTTGTAAAGTCTTTCCCCACTCCAAGGACAGAGATGTTGGCCAAATACCCTGCCGCCCGGGATGAGTCCTAGCTTCTGATGAGCAACAACTGCTGAGGATTTTAGGTGCCCCATTGGTTATTAATGCTGATTCAAGCCCAGTTAAAATTAATATCACTCCCTCTACTTTTGAATTTCCTAACTTGTGCTGCACATGGAAGCCAAGTTCTACAGATTGCCTGAGAAAGGGAGGACTTCCCTTCTTCGGGATGAAACAGTCTCCATCCTTGAAAACCTGGTAACAACTTTGCATTAGGGATATCAGAAATATCCTTCTATTACCCACCAACACCTCGGATCTTTGTCAATCTTGATGTAGCATTTCTCTCATGCCTGACATTTACAGTGATGCTCAGTGATGAATTTGGCCCAACTTCTCTGGAATCCTCATAATGAACATCAATTTTTAAGCTCACCTTGTTGGCTGACAGTGACAGTATCACTCCAACTTTTTTCTCTGACTTCACCAGTTAAAATGTACAGTATGAGTGTCCTCCTTTTGCTTAAAAACATAAAAAGGAATTTCAGTCTTCCTGCCAGTTTAAAGAAATGACACACAGGCATTATCAGTAAGGCTAGTAGGATGCATGCAGCAAAGGCAAAAGAACAGGATGGCTGTACAGGCAAACAGGGGCACTGAAACTGTACATCTGAAGCCTCCCATGTCCTTACCCAAAGTGCAAACTTTGTTGTCATCTATAAATCAAGCAGTTTATGAGGCTGCAATATTTACACTCTAATTAAAAAATCATAAAGCCAGACCCCTTCAGTTTGTAAAAAGAAGAACTCAGGATCTGCTACTGAAACGTAGCGTTAATCAGTAACTCCTAATGATCTGCTCCACAACCTTAGAGGTTACATGCTTATTCAGCTACACATAACAAACAAGATAATGAGAGAAAGTGGGAGAAGTGAAGGGACTACGTTACAGCAAACACAGGGCTTTGCTAGCACCAGGGCCTATTCCTGACCCCTCCGATCCTCACGTCACATTTTGTTTTCTTATTTCCAAAAGGCAACAGATTTATAACGTAAAGCTTTGATAACACGTTACATACAGAATGATCCCGAGATGTTTTCTGTGTGTGTAACCCTTGCAGAAGCCAAATATAGCCCCGGAGAAACACCTGCTTTTACCTTTATATGGTCAGAACTCCAGTCCCCTCCACATTAATGAAAGATGAGCCTTAAGAGTCAGTGTTTCCACGTGAGTTTCTCTGAATTCATTAGGGAAACAGCTGATTTCTGAATCTGCCATTTTCTGCTTATGCAGTCAAAAAAGAGCTCTATAGCAAAGGCTGGAGAAATCCAAGCACTGTGCAATGTTGGAAATAAAAATTATGAAATAATGCATCAGCCGTAATTAGTGCTCCTAATTCTACACTTAAAATAGCATTTATCATTTAAAGCTCCTCACGAAAAAATTCCGACATGGCTTGGCACTTGCCCTTCGTGCTAAACCAGCCCCGCTCCCTGCCACGTACAAAGTTGCATGTCGAATCCCACAAAGCTTTTCTGTTTTCTAAAACCAATAGCCAGGTGATACCATCTGGGACAGGCAGCCCCTGAAGATAGGCTCTTTCGTGGCACTTTCACAACATGGCCAGTCCACACCAAGGCCTCACCCAAACTTCTCATCTTGCATCCACAAACTCTTACCAGTTCGGGGTGAAAAAGACAGAAGGCAGAGATTTTACTCCCTGGTACAGGCTGGGGAAAAAAAAGCAACATCTGCAATCTATCGGTCACACCAAGATTTTAATTCTTTTCTTTCCTTCTTTTCTTTTTTTTTTTTCCCCCTTTAAGTTGACCATGGGTACAAAACTGCAGGTGAAAAATTACAGACTTTATTTTTCCAAATCCCTCCTTCTTCTTCTTCTCCTCTAGTCTTTTGACAGTCTAAAAAGAATCAAGGAATAGTTGTTTTAGGTGAATATGAGTTGGCTTATTTCTGTCACCAGTTATATGATGCTATCCAGAATGTATCATTAAAAAGACTCAACTAAATTACAGTTTTGACTCAGGTATTCCCAGCTCATATATTTTTGTCAGTATTTCAGACTGGTAAGAATTAATGGGAGTCACAAGTGCATATTTATGTGACCACAGACACTTAAAAACAGTAATGATTTATCCTGGTTAATAGTGCAAATTAACAAAAAGGCATGCAAAAATAGAACCATTTCAGATATCTTTTTTTTCTTTTCTTTTCAAGCAGCTTCTGCAGAGGGAGTATGGTGCTGTAGCAAGAAATGTAACAGCATATAGGAGGCAGGCCTAACTCCAACAGACTTAGTCCTTAAAACTGGTTAAGAAAAGTCTTTTACCAAGAACCGCAGAGCTACAGTGGGCTTGATCACAGCAATACCTACAAAAGATGGGATGTAAAAGGAGAAGAGAGGGGAGAAAATAACCACAGTAAAACCCACAGGTGTGGGTTTACTTCATGGGTCCTTCATGCACCCTAGGGAAGGACCCAAGAGCTTTCTGCCCTGGCTGTTAGAAGTCTGCACTGCTCACCTGCCCCTGTATGGGAAGAAGGATGGCATGGGGTGAGGAAGGCAGCTCAGTCCCTCCCCACTATCACTGCCAGGGTTGCAGCCATCCTGGCAAAAACCACCCCAAATAACATCGAGAGGCAAGTTTGATCTGCTTTGGCAAGCACAGAAATACCACTTGAGAAGCCTGGAAAAGCTCCATTAGCAAATGCCATCCAGAGGGACCTTGACAGGCTTGAGAGGTGGGCCCATGCAAACCTCATGAACTTCAACAAGGCCAAGTGCAAGGTCCTGCACAT